>NC_137693.1:6692742-6727742 GCF_963989245.1 Nansenia antarctica | reverse complement strand
ATGTCCTCAGCAATGGCCTTACCATCCCCCACCTGGGCAGAGGTAAGGGGCACAGAGGAAGGCGCTGGGGTTGGAGCCGGGGCAGGGGCAGGGGCAGGGGGCATCTTAGAGGAAGCAGCTACATTTGGAGAGGGGGTTTGGGTAGGAGTAGGACTAGGGGCTGGAACAGCTGAACTTTGGACAGGGGGTGGATAAGAGGATGCTGGGAAAGGAGATGCAGTAGTGGAAACCAATTTGGGGGGTGGAGCAGAGGCAAAAGAGACATGTAAGGGGGGACTATGGGTAACAGGAGCTGGTTTTTCCACTGGGACATAGGCTGGAGGTGGAGTGGCTACTGGGGGAGGTTTGGTCACTGGGGCAGGAGGTGGGGTAATTACTCGGGCAGGGGCAGGAGGTGGAGGTGGAGTAGTTACTGGGAGAGGTTTGGTCACTGGGGCAGGAGGTGGGGTAATTACTCGGGCAGGGGCAGGAGGTGGAGTAGCTACTGGGGGAGGTTTGGCCACAGGGGCAGGGGCAGGAGGTGGGGTAGTTACTCGGACAGGGGCAGGTGGGGTGGCTACTGGGACAGGGGCAGGAGGTGGGGTGGCTACTGGGGCAGGGGCAGCAGGTGGGGTGGCTACTCGGACAGGGGCAGGAGGTGCGGTGGCTACTCGGACAGGGACAGGAGGTGGGGTGGCTACTGGGGCAGGGGCAGCAGGTGGGGTGGCTACTCGGACAGGGGCAGGTGGGGTGGCTACTCGGACAGGGGCAGGAGGTGCGGTGGCTACTCGGACAGGGACAGGAGGTGGGGTGGCTACTGGGGGAGGTTTGGCCACTGGAGCAGGGGCAGGAGGTGGGGAAGTTACTCTGGCAGGTTTAGGTGGAGCAGGGGCAGGAGGCGGAGTGGCTACCAGGGAGGGTTTGGCTGTAGCAGCAGTGGTAAAAGATGGGGTGAAAGAGGAAAGATTTACCACAGGAACAAGGTTAGGGCTTGTGGTGAATTTAGCAGTTGGTGGAGAAGGGTTTTTTGTTAAAGGGGTAGGGAAAGGTTTAGCTGTATTAGTTAGAGTTATGGGGGTAGGGGTGGGTTTGAATGTTGTAGTAGGGGCAGGGGTGGGATTGAATGTAGTAGTTGGGTAAGGGGTGGGTTTAAATGTTGTAGTTGGGAAAGGGGTAGGTTTAAATGTTGTCGTTGGGAAAGGGGTAGGTTTAAATGTTGTAGTTGGGAAAGGGGTGGAATTAAATGTTGTCATGGGGGCAGGGGAGGGTTTGATTGTCACGATGGTAACAGGTTCAGCGGTTGGGATAGGTTTGGTTGTGGGGATAAATATAGGGGGAGGTTTTGTTACAGAGGTAAAAACGGGGGTGGGTTTGGTAATAGGGGCAGGGTAAGGGGTGGGTTTAATAAAGGAGGAGAGGGTTGGAGTAGTGATAGTAGCAGCAGGGGATGGGGTCGGTGTAAAGGCTGGGATAGGGTTAGTAATCAGAGTTGGTCTAGGTGAATAGGTTGTATTTGAGGGCCTCAAGTTCTCTCGAACCACGGTTCCCTTGGTCACAGATCCTCCTGTCCCACTGGCACTGTTGCTGGCTTTGCCCCACTCGGCCTCCACTTCAGCGGTGATGTCCCCGCACCCTGTCAGCGAGTCGAAGCTCAGGAGAGAGGAGATGTCTGCCAAGAGTGAGCTCAGACGATCCACGACGGGGTCTAAGGGCGGGCCTGTGGTGGGCACAGGCGGTGGGCGTGTCTCTGGTACATCCTGAGTAGTCCCACTCACATTGTCTGTGGCCAGAGACGGAGCCGTGGTCTCTGATAGGCTCTCCTGTTCGGTGGGGCTCCAGACGGTAACAGAGGACTCAGACTCAGGCTCTTCCTCAGGACCGTCATCATCGATATCCCGGATGCGAGGTGAAGGTCTGGGCGTCAGAGCCAGGTCCTCTTTGATAATCTCTACACTGTTTGTGCGGGAGGACATGAGGAGGGGGCTTGGAGGGGCATCATCGGTGGCGGCGGCGGACTCCTCCTTCTCCTGCTGGCGCCACTTCATACTGCCAAAGAGACCCTTGAGGCCCCTGCGTTGTCGCACCGCCGGCTGGGACACGGTTTGGACTCGACGCTCTCCCCGTCCTCGCCGGCTCCGCCGTAGCATGTTCAAAAAGCTAAGGGATTTGGCCGAGGAGATCGAGGAGGAGATGGAGGGACGGGGAGGGCTCACACCGGGAGAGATCGAACTGGGATCGGCATCATCATCGTCATCATCATCCAGGGTCTCCTCTGCTGCTGCCTCCTCCTCTCTCTGACTCACCTCTGGTTCTTGCTCGTGCTTCCTCTCCGGCTCCTTCTCCAGCTCCCGCTCCGTCGACTCTGCCGTCGGGGTGTCTGTTAATCCATCCAGTGTCTTGCTACTCCCAATGGGTGACTTGTTGTTCCCCTCGCCTTTGCTGCGCATGGAGAAGATGCTGCCTGGCTTGCGTTTCCCAAACAGCTTGAAGCCTTTTCTTATTTTTCCAGGAGGCTGAGGGTCGCACGGCGGGGGTTCACTACTCTCCGACTGTACATCCATCTTGTATTTCTATTTTCCTCTCTCTCTATATCTCCCTATCACTTGTTCAATTGCTCTACCCCAGTCAGCTGACTGAGCATTTATCCCCTCTTATATCCTCTCTCTGTATTCTCTCTCTGCTATTTTTTCTCTGCTTACCTTTCTCTTTTTGTCCCTGCAGACTGGCTTTATTGCTTCAATTGCTTGCAGTGTTTTCTCTCTCTCTCCCTTCTCTCTACCCTTCCCTCTGTCTGTCTGTCTCTCCCCTCTCTCCAGCTCTTTCTCCTCTATTTCTCCCTCGCATGGCCCCTCCCCTCTGCCTCTTTTTCTCTGGCTGCTCCTGGTGGTCTCCATGGCAACTGAGGGGCTAAGCAGCTTTCGTCAGCGATGGAGCGGAGCCAGGGGCTCATCGTCCCACCCCAGACACACATACGTAGCTCTCTCGTCTTTTACTCTCTCTCTCTCTCTCTCTCTGTCTCAATGATCGTACTCCCCTGTCTCCACCTCTCACTCTGTTGGTTCAACCCTGTAACTAGCTTTCACGCTGCCAGTCTTGTGATGTTTTAGATATTTGTTTATTTATTTATCTCTGTAATGTTTTGTGTCTCTGTGTTTCCGCCTGAAATGGACAATGTAATGACTTCCTTGTTATTTACGTAGGGCTATGTGTATCTGTTTTATTATGTTTGTACTGTATTGGCCATGTGTCTGAGTTGGCTTGTAAATACCCGGGAGTGTGCTGTGAGCCAGATAATGACATTACATGCTCTCTCCCTTCACTCCCGTCCCTCCTCTTGAGCAGTTTGTCAAAATCAGCGTCAGAGAGGGTGACAATCAAGCAATTCAAGAGTCAAGACAGCAATGCAATTGAATGAAACATGGAACCATTTACCATTCCTGGTAAATTCCTGTCCATGTATATCCAGGGAATTAGGATTTGAGGGGGATGAAGCAGGATGTGGAACTTTAGAAATATTGAAGCTTTAATGTTCTTGAGTTGCACATTATGTAAATAACAGCCCTGTCTGAGCTGGACAGTTCTCCCTTAGGGAATCTCCATCCATCCTATGTAAGCACAGATCACATTTTCACTCTTACTCTCATGCACGTATGCACACACGCACGGATGCACACACACACACACACACACACACACACACACACACACACACACACACACACACACCATTCCAAAGGGGATTCATTATGCACTTCACTCAGAGCTTGTTTCCGTTCTCCTACCTTGTCAGACACAATTCCACCCTTTCCTGTCAGTGTACATTTACACCTCTCCTTAATCTCTATTTTGCTCTGCCCCTCTATTCTAATCCTCACAATCTTTACAATTTTCTCCTCCATCACTTTACCCTTACCCTCCGCCTCTCCCCGCTGTCTCCATCTTTCTGGGGGGAAAAATAAGGTTTTCTCTTTCTCCCCAAAAGAACACTTCTCACTTCTCTATTCCACTCCATTAAAATAACAAACCAAACAAAAGTTTGCCCTCACTTTTCACAAGGACGAGATGCCAAAGATGGCACATCCACACACATGAATATACACAAAGATACACAAATAAACATTTAGTTAACAATCTACCTCCAACAAGCCAAGCTTGTCTCAATGTTATGATGATCACCCAGGGTACATTACATCGTCAGTAAAACGAATAAAAGGTCAATTTTGTTTGAAATCTTGTTTGGAAAATTCGATTACAGAATGGCACTATGCTCTCTCTTTATTTACCTCACGCTCCATTCACCCTCCTGAAACATTAGATTTATTATCTGTCAAGCTTGACTCGTGATCACCTGTCACCTGGAGGGGTACATTACATCGTCAGTAATATGTATAAAAGGTCCATTTTGTTTGAAATCTTTTTTGATTCTCCAAATTCAATTGGTAAATGGACTGCACTTATATAGCGCCTTCATCCAAAGCGCTTTACAACGGCCTCTCATTCACCCATTCACACACATATTTACACACCAATGGTGGCAAGCTGCCATGCAAGGCGCCGGCCCGCTCACTGGGAGCAATTTAGGGTTCAGTGTCTTGCCCAAGGACACTTCCACATGTGGCCAGACAGGGATCGAACCGCCGATCTGCCAACCTCACGATCATTAGACGGCGGCTCTACCTCCTGCACCACAGCCGGCCCAATTCTCTATAGATTTTCCGTCACCCTTCATTCTTCCTCCTGAAACATTATCCTACAAGTTTCAAGTTTCAAGTTTTATTGTTTCACAGTTTCACATGACACAAGTGTAAGACAGTAAAATTCTTAGGCTTCGGTTCCTGACATTGCAGCACAAGACAATAAGGCAAAAGGCTTAAGTCAAGATAAAAAAAAAAAAAAAAGTAACAATAGTACAGGACATATGTGACAAATACGACAGGATACAATTAGCAGTACAAATAGTAAATAAAACAGTGACGGTGGGTGAGTTTAAGATGTAGGTAGTCTGTATACATGAAGTGTGCTTGGGAATGATAGTCAATCATCTACAGTAGGCTTGTTTATGAGCCTGATCGCCTGGGAGAAGTAACTGTTAGTTAGACTCTCGTTTGCTGTATATCCTGGATGGAGGGAAGCTCACATCCACTGATGCACTCAGTTGTCAGAATAGGGATATGTATTATATCGCTCAACACTAGTGCAGTAGGTCACATTACATAGCAATCTTTGGGCAGCAAGTCCAGTGGCAAAGGTTAAGCATTTGTGCCATGTTCAACCAACCTATCAGAACCTAAATCCACAGAAAAGAGAGCTAAGTTTTAATCTGCTTACATTTTTCAAACTCACAAACCCCATTGTAACTCCATATCAGACCTCTTTGTGTCTTCAATAGTGCTGCTGCCCTCTGCTGGCAAAATAACCAAATGCACTTGGATCATAGAGAAGGAGAATAGATCAGAAGCAGTTGAGGATGATGATGATGATGATGATGATGATGATGATGATGATGATGATGATTATGTTGCTAACAGATATTACATGATGAGGAGAGTTGCATTTTACTCTTTAGCACAGGAATGCTCTTTAGCAACTGAATAACCTGTTATCAATTAGATCTGAGTACAGGGATGGAAAAATATTATTCCAAAAACGAAGTACAGTACAGCATTTCGTAACCTTAAGTCGTTTCTCTCTACAATGATTGATCCTTTCAGGTAAAACAGGTTATAAAATGATTGATCCTTTCAGGTTATAAAACATGAAAAATAATAATATAATAATAATATATAATAATAATAATAATAATAATAAATAGTCGGTTGAATGTCTTTAAAAAATATTATTCCAAAACGAAGTACAGCATTTCGTAACCTTAAGTCGTTTCTCTCTACAATGATTGATCCTTTCAGGTTATAAAACATGAAAAATAATAATATAATAATAATAAATAGTCGGTTGAATGTCTTGTTCTTTCCAGGGGAGTGGACACACACAGCTGTACAGATGTGCGGTGGTGATTTCATCTGATGGAGAAGAGAAGAGGCGCTCTTTGTTCAAGCAAGGCGCTCTGACGTCACGACCCTATTTCCCGCAGGCGGATTAAAGATGGCGCCCTGGCATGTACTAAGATGCTGTCAGCGGGCTTTGGCGTGGATACCTGTGATTTTTATCAACCTGGTCGTGGGTTGGTCTTATTATGCGTACGTCGTGGAGCTGTGTATATGTAAGTACAACATGTCTTTTTTTGGGGAGAGGGGGGGTGGAGGTTGTTGCGGTTGTGTTTCCTGATTGAAACAAAGTTGCCTGTGACAGCTTGGGTGGTTGGGAGCCCAGCTGGATGGGGAAATCTGAAGAAATCAGTTCGACAATGTCTGGAAACTAAAGTAATTGATCTATCTAGTCCACAAGTGTTTCAATTTGTAGTAGGACATTAGTCGTGATCGTTCGCTGTTGTCATATTGTCACACTTTGGTTAGAGAGGATACAAATGAATTGACAGGAAACTCCATGTCCTTTTTTTTCCAAATTGGGAGAGAAGAAGTGATTTTCATTTTGTAGTGAGATCTGTGATCAGTATTTCTGACTCCTTTCATTAAATGCTTTTCACCTTGACATACTATGGAGCCAAGAGTGCCATAACCTGCTGTAATCATTTGTGTGATTCTTTCTATTGCCTCTAGATTAGATTCGATTCAACTTTATTGTCATTGCAGAGTACAAGTACCAGACAAGGAAATGCAGTTTAGCATCTAACCAGAAGTGCAAATAGTGATATAAAAACATGATATAAAACATGACAATGATAGGTACAGTAGTTTAGAGGTATATGAAACAGCTCTAGGCTACATAGTTGCCATCAAAATGGGAAGGTAAAGAAAATTAACCCTTATTATTTTAATTGATGACTTGCTCTAGTTTTAGACATACAGAACATAATGGTTTTCTTAACTTTTTTGCCAATAGATACCATGCCAAATAAGTTACTCTATAGGTCGCTCTTCCCAGATACAGGGCTCTCAAGTCTCACGCATTGGGCGTGAGACAAGATGTGGCGTGTGAACGGGTTGAAATGCGTGTGTCTCACGCCCAATGCGTGAGACTTGAGAGCCCTGCAGATACACACATTAGCCCACTCTCTGGTCTCGTACAGAGGGTTACAGGGGAACATGCTTTTGTTTTATCACACTCTTGTCAGTTACTGCCTGATTCCTCGGGGCTGAGGCTGATGGTACCATGGTATGCGTCTGTCAGCCAGTCAGTGTCCATAGTCAGGGGCATCCCTTCAGCAGGGACAAACAAAGCTCTCTCTGATGGGTGGGTCCCCCACTGGCAGTGCCAGGCTGCTGTTGTGTGGTGAAAGAAGGAGGGGGTCAGTCAGGAGAGTAGTACTGTATCTCAGACACATTCATCAGAGGCCCTCTTTAATTTAACCACTCTTCTCTCTGTGTACTCTTCTGTCTCTCTCTCACAGTTACAATCCAAAATAGTGCGGAACAAAGTAAGTCATGTTTACAGTCCTTTGGTGCACGCATGTTCCAAAGATTGTTCTAAACTCACACAATATTGTTTCAATATAAGCTACTCATTCTCTCTCTCTCTTTCTCTCTCTCTCTCTCTATATACCATCTTGTTCAGAGAACAGTCATATGTGTATGTGTGTATATACGTATATGGGCTGGCGAGATGTGATTGGACTCAGAGAACTGCATTGTATTAAAGCTGTATGAAGAGAGTGACTCTTGTTCTTGCTCCCTCTTTCCAACAGTCATTTACCTGGTGGCCTTTCACTGCTTCTTCATCATGTTTATTTGGTCTTACTGGAAGACTATCGGCAGCAGGCCCGCCAACCCCTCTAAAGCGGTACGTGTGAGAGGAGTACAGGCTACCCTGATGCTCCGCCACAAAGCCACAAGGGCAGCAGAGTAGGCAGGGTGTGGCCTTTCTCCAAGCCCACTCTGTGATTAGACTACAGCACATGTTCACATTGGAGCAGGGATCAGAGAACCTAGAGAGAGAGAGAGAGAGTGTGTGTGTGTGTGTGTGTGTGTGTGTGTGTGTGTGTGTGTGTGTGTGTGTGCGCCCGCGCCCGCATGTGTGTGTGCTGAGAGAAAGAGAGATATTACTTTTTAGGTGAGTTTATAGATACATAAATGGCTATATTTATAAAGGCCTACTTGATGTCATCCTCTCTCTCCCCCTCTCTCTCCCTCTCCCTCTCCCCCTGTCAGTTCTCTTTGCCCAAAGTGGAGAAGGAGCAGTATGAGAAGGAGGAGCGTCCAGAGGCGCAGATGGAACTCCTAAAGAAAGTGGCCAGAGAACTGCCTGTGTACACTCGCACTGGGTCAGGAGGTGAGAGAGCCACTGCCACATTTCCCCCTTTCGCCCAGAAGACTCCAGCTCCTAAAGGCTTTAGAAAAGGCACTACTATGGCAATGAGCTGGCAGTGGTCATTATTGGCAGCGTAGCACCTTATTATTTACATAAATACACTCACTAAACACTTTATTAGGAACACCTGGTGGAGGTGGTGTAATGGTGTGGGGAATGTTTTCTTTGCACACTTTGAGCCCATTTATACCCATCAATCATTACTTGAATGCCATAGCCTATTTGAGTATTGTTGCTGACCATGTACATCCCTTCATGGTCACAATGTACCCATTTTCTAATGGCTACTTCCAGCATGATAATGCACCATGTCACAAAACAAATGTTGTCTCACTGGTTTCATGAACAATGCAATGTTCAGTCCAGTGTTCTTCAGTGGCCTTCCCAGTCACCGAAACCGAATCCAATAGAACACAGAATATACGGTATATATATATCACGTTTAAGAGATATTCATAATTAAAGTTGCACATTTTTTCAATTGGTTAACTGATTAAATGTCCCTTAGCAAGGTTCTGTGTTACTATGTAACATCCAAGCCTATACAAACTTTATGATATCCGTAACAACAACCATGTAAGTGATGAGCCCAGTAATGACAGCTGTCTGACTCAAAGACATAGAGGCAACACGAACACAATAGGAGAGGCTGGACGACAAACACACCTGGTAGTATTCCTAACCTGGGGGGTATTCCATCAACGTCACTAAAGGAAAATCTAGGCTTATTTTTTGCTTATTTAGTTTTGCAAGATTTATTTTAAAGATCTGGTCTTATTTTTTATTTGAAGACTATGTCTCGAAATCCTTGGTTGGCTAAATGGTGTTGATTGATCATTGTGTACTGGTGTGTACTCCACAGCCATCCGATACTGTGACCACTGTCAGCTGATCAAACCTGACCGCTGCCATCACTGCTCCACGTGTGAGATGTAAGTTGGTTCTGTCTCATGCACCATGGCCTGTTGTGCCTCAACTCTATTGTAATACTTTCTCCTCTCCTTTTGTTTCTCGTGCTGTCATGTGCTATTTCTCTCTCTCTCTCTCTCTCTCTCTCTCTCTCTCTCTCTCTCTCTCTCTCTCTCTCTCTCTCTCTCTCTCTCTCTCTCTCTCTCTCAGGTGTGTGTTGAAGATGGATCATCACTGTCCATGGTATGTCATCTCACTTAATTTCCCCAAGTATAGACAGTTAGCCATTCTCCACCCACTAGGTCATAGTGTCATAAACATTCATGTGATCAAGTTATGCCAAGCTTGAAAACGCCAAGTCATGATTGGAGAGCATTTGTTTCTTCCTGGTACAATCAGCATGTTTGATTTTCCTTTTAATACGATCCTATCTTATCAACTCACTCTTGTAAATCAGATCAAATGGCTTCCCTGGAACTATATTTCTCTGGTCTCTTTCATTGCTTGATTCTAGAATAGAATAATATAATATAATATAATATAATATAATAATGTGGACAGATCAGCACAGTCAGGTGTTTAATCTCTCTCCTCTCCTCCCCGCCCTCTGTTTCTCTCTCAGGGTGAATAACTGTGTTGGTTTCTCAAACTACAAGTTCTTTGTATTGTTCCTGGCCTACTCCATGCTGTATTGTGTATTCATCGCCGCCACCGTCCTGCAGTATTTTATCAGATTCTGGACAGTAAGTACACACAATCTAACCTCCTCAGTAAGTACACACAATCTAACCTCCTCCTTTTTCTAAGCTGGGTGTGTTTCTCCCTCTTGTACACGTGCACTGTATACACACATGCGCACACACACACACACGCACACACACACACACACACACACACACACACACACACACACACACACACACGCCCACACACACACACACACACACACACACACACAGACACGCCCACGCACACACACACACACACACACACACACACACACACACGCCCACAAACTGATTTATCTCATCGAAGATATTCAGGCTCCTAGCCTCTTGTACCTCCAAATTACGAATAAACCACATTTTACCTACTAGACAATAGTCTACCGACCAGATTACGTAGGTATGTTCGTAGGTATGTTCCCTTTGCTACAGCGACTACTATTTCTGTTTAATGGTAATGGTAGTGGTAAATCGTATTTTAGCATGCCACCAAATAAATCACAGTAGAATCACCTCAAAGTAACAAAACACTTCAAACTGGAATAGTCTGCATAATGCCATTTTTGCAGAGCTTGTGCTGCTGATTTCTGAGTTCTGTCTGCCTGTCCATCTGTTTAACAAACACGACACCTTTAACTTCACCTCTAACTACCCATCTGTTTCTAACGCTTGTCTTAAGCTTTGTCGAAGGAGATTTGCAGAGGAATGTCCTGAGGTAAAATGCAATACTGTCGTCGTCGTTGTGGTTGTTGTTTAGTGAAAAAGACACTTTGTGTGCGGTTTTGCCACTAATGGTGTGAGACTGAGGTGTCATGAATCCTGTGAAGGAAAGCTATATTGGATTACGGAGAGCACAGTTAAGCTCCACTCGTAATGGCATTCACAAGGCTTTTGTCCCTCATGCAGACCACTAGTGAAGGATTCTCTGTAGTGTGTGTCGAACGTTAACATAAGCTGTTGCCTGTTCCTCCTTGTGGGTTAAGACTAGGCCTCTGTCCTGGCCTGTGTCAAATGCTGCCTTGCTTGTGACAGTGTCCAGTGTCATCTTGCCAACTGTGGGGGAGTGGGGAAGTCAAGTGGGGACAGGATTGGTTGTTTAGCATTTTCGTATTTAGCATTTTGAGCTCACAAACAACCATGGGCTTGTAATGTGTACATGGTACCTGCTGGAGCAGTGGTGTAGGGCTGCTGTAACTCCAGAATAAGGTCATGTACAGTACTGCATCATTGGCTGATGGGGGATGTGCCAGAACAGTGTGTCTACTCTGAGCAGGAGGTGAATGTTGTTATGGCTTTGATTAAGAGTGACAAACATTAATGGCTCTCCTCTCTCTCTTTTCCCTCAGAATCAGCTTGACACTCACGCCAAATTCCACGTCTTGTTTCTGTTTTTCGTGGCGACCATGTTCTTCATCAGCATCCTGTCGCTTTTCAGCTACCATCTATGGCTTGTGGGAAAGAACAGGACCACCATAGGTAGCTCCCATTCTGCCTCACCTCGCCATACCTCAACATAGCCCAACAAACATGACGCCGCAAAACAGTTATCATGCAAGAGACATTTACATTACACTCCCAAATATACTGTTGCTCAAAATCTATGTGACAAATAGGACATGTTAACAAACATGGCATCAGTTAAAATCTCGTCTGCCCATGACTGACTGTTGGTTTATTATTGTTGTTGTAAGTTGTAACAGACTGTTTGACTGTGTTGATATCGTTGTTGCAATTAGTTGACCTATTCAGAATCAGAATTGCTTTTATTACATCCAATGTACGGGTACACAAAGTAAAATTCTTAGGTTCAGGTTCTTTTGACAGAATACAAAATCGACAGTAATAGAATAAAGTAAAATACGTATGGTAATATTTTTTATTTTTTAAAGTAGTAGAATAAAGTAATAAAGTGCTAAAGTGATGGTAGTTGTACTACATCTGTATTCTCCATCTTTCAGAGGCTTTCAGGGCTCCTGTCTTCGGCAATGGCTCCGATAAACACGGCTTCACCTTGGGTTTCTGTAGAAATGTGGCGGAGGTTTTTGGAGAGCAGAAGAAGTACTGGATGTTTCCTATCTACACCAGGTGAGGGCGCAAAAGCCATTCAGAGCCGATTCTATTGTCGTTGAAGAACAGCTGTCAATCTTACAATGATTTCAGCACTAACCTTGGCAAACATTGCTTTCTTTTCTTTCTCTCTCTTTCTCTTGATCAGTCTGGGTGATGGTCACAGCTTTGATACCCGGTTGGTGCACATAGACCCTGAGCGGGCGAACGCCATTGTCCAGCCCAACGGAAAAGGGTAACTTATGCTCTGTTCACAATCAGGCTTCAAGGACCAGAGTTTTTCTTGATCGGATGATGTGTACAGATTTCATAAACCTTTTCCTTTCAATGGTTGTTATTAACCCCCGGCTTTTACTTTTAACAGCCTTGCTGACGTCCAGGCGGACCCCAAGCCTCACCTTGGCAACAACACAAATCATAGTGAGGACAATGGCAAAGAGAACCCTGGTACGTGTCAACCTTGTGATGTCAAGTAGC
The DNA here is from genome assembly GCF_963989245.1 of Nansenia antarctica. NCBI lineage: Eukaryota > Metazoa > Chordata > Actinopteri > Argentiniformes > Microstomatidae > Nansenia > Nansenia antarctica. Next base: position 6,715,200 of record NC_137693.1, on the reverse strand, counting down.
CCTCAATCATTTCAAAGGGTTGGTCTGAGCCTGGCGCTAAGCAGACTCACTGATCTTCAGATCACACTCCAGACCAAACAACTATGCTGTTCTAATCCTTGCTAATGCTAATGCTAATCCTTAAGTACAAAGATTGTATTTATTTAACCTTTATTTATCCAGGGTGAGACACTAGAGCAGGGGTGGCCAACCAGTCGGAGACTAATAGGGCTTTCACACCGGCAAAGAACCGTGCCGGTTCGCGTTCGCGTTCGGAAACCTCTGAACCTTGGTGCTGTCTGGCGAATGAGCCCGCGTTCATACCAGTGTAACCTGAACCATCCACGTCATCAACGCTGGGTGATGAAGGGGCGGGATAAACAAAACAATTCACAACTAGATGGCAGCTACTTCACTGGAAAAGAGGATAATATCTTCCACTACTACAGTATCTGAAATAAACTGTGAAACAAAACAAAATACACTTTCTATATGCGTTCTTTTACTAATCAGCTGCTCCATTACTGGAATAGAAATGGCTTACGAAATTCGCGTTCGCGCATGTCCGCGCGCGTGTGCGTGTGTGTGTTTGCTGAGCATGTGAGGAAGATAGAGAGAATAATGACACTTTTGATATTGTTTTTGATCACTAATGATTAGATTTTGATTAGATTACATTTTGTCTACTTCCTCCTTGCTGGTCTCTGCAGCCTAGAATAGGACACACCCACTGACGACGTGACTGTTCTACGTTTTGGTTCGCGCTTGAGAACCACTATTTTTTGGTGCCCGCTGCGAACCAACTTTTCAGGTTCCGAACCAATTGAGCTTCGGTCTGAACGCGCCGTCCGGTTCCAGACTTGGTTCGCGAACGCGAACCGGCACGGTTCTTTGCCGGTGTGAAAGCCCTATAAGAGCCACAAAAAATTGTTGGGGTACCAGAAAGAGCCACATCATACATGCGGGCTCACAAAAGCGCTCATTCACACACACACACGCAATACATTTCCAATAGGCTATGAGACCAGTGGTATCATTTCAGCAAAAGCCAAGGTATGGCAAGGTCTGAGTGGGGGGGGTTGACCCCCTCGGTGGATTTTTTTTTTCAAAACAGTTGTGCAATAGTCAATTTTGGTGAGTTGTTTCTATATAATTTACTTATGTGACATTAAGGTAATGAATAAAGGAGACAACTACAGTATGCAGGTAGTAGCCTACATCTTTCCTAGCAGGCAGACTGGTTCTCCTTAGAAACAAAACATAACAGATTTAGCTATTCTCAACTCTAAACGAACTGCACTGTTAAAACGCTAGATTTAGACCTCATCTGTGTCCCTGTCCCTGTCACCTGTTTAGACCTCACCTGTGTCCCTGTACTTGTCTCTGCTGCCCTTTGACCAAAAGAGGTCTTTATGTCCATTTTCCTTTTTTCCCCTGGCATATTTGTTTTATCAGCTCACCTAGTAAAAGTGAGACGATTGATAATATCAAAAAACATGCTTGCACACACATATAACTTACTCACACACAAGTCAGTGTTACTGGCCCCAATTTGGTACAATTATTACTGAAATTATTGAGAATAGAGACATTGTTGACATACGTAAACTAGCTCTTGTAATCTTTAATGTTCGCTAACTAGCGAACTCACTAAAATAACATTAGAACATGTTTGTACTGACAGAACATGACATGAACTTGTTCATTAATATGTTACATTTGAACCAACATTATGTAAATGGAATTTATACAGTTTGTTTAACACACCTGAATGAACGAGAATCGTGGACAAGGTTTTAACATTAAAGTTATTCGTGGCTTGTTTATTGAGGAACCGATGTCCCGCTCCAGTGTTGCCAGATAGGCCTACTTTTGGTCACTCTGGACGGGTGGATTCGGCAGCTTTTAGACTGGTTGGGCTGGAAATTGTCAATCCCGTCTGGCAACCCTGTGCTCCACTACAGCGCTTGGCTAGTGGGGTGAGATGGAGCCGGGAGGTTTTGAGTTACCGTTGTGTGTAGTGGATAAAATCACCAACATGACTAAACGTGTTTCAGATTTTAAAAAATGTTAAGCCAGGTATGGCGAGTGCCATGAATTGCCATACCAAAACGACGCCTATTGAGACACAGAGAGCGAGCCACGCACTTTTAATGAATGGATTAAAGAGCCGCACAGAGACAGGCAAAGAGCCACATGCGGCTCGCGAGCCGCGGGTTGGCCACCCCTGCACTAGATAATTTTAATAATAATTTCACTAGAGGTCTCTTTTGTGGGTGTGCGAAATCTGATGATGATCAAATCTGCGCCACACCTAGCTCAGTTTAGTCCTCTGTGACCTCTCATCTCTGTGTTTCAGAGGGACTCCAGACAGTCAGTGTCACCATGGAGAATGAGTCGTAGACAGGTAAGCCTTAGGGAATTGTTCATTCGTCTGTTTTTGTGTGCGTAAGCGTGCATTTTAAAATTATTATTATTGCATTGTTGTTTGTTACTGACTGCTGTTGTTGAGCATGGAACAAGATCCCAAAGCATTTCACTGTGTCAATTACAACTGTATGCGCTATGTGACATAAACAAATTGATTTTGTGTGTGTGTGTGTGTGTGTGTGTGTGTGTGTGTGTGTGGTGTGTGTGGTGTGTGTGGTGTGTGTTGTGTGTGGTGTGTGTGTGTCTGTGTGTGTGTGCATGCTTGAGAGGAAGCTGATGACCTATATTGTCTCCTGATCCCCTCAGGTGCCTCGCCCGGCCTGGTCAGACATCTGCCAAGAGACAATTGACCCATCCTCTGTGATGCTCTTAAACCACCAGCATCTCCGTCTCCATGGAAACCATCCTCTATCATCACCTTACCCTGGACCAAAAAAAAACATTTTTCATGGCCTCTGCTGTCTTGCCACCAACACCACCAACATTTTTATTTTTTTATTAACAATTAATTAACTTCTGTGACTGCTTTGTTTCACAAGCCAAAAAAGTTAACTTTTTGCACTAGGTCAGGTTATTTCTGTTATGTTCTGTTCTGTTCTGTTTTGATTACATTGTCATGTGCATAATGAAGAAGTGTGCATAAGAGGAGGAATATAATTTACAATATACGAAACTTGTCAGTATTCAGTGTCTGAGTTTAAGCCCCTATTCAATCACAGTTGATTACATGGATTCTGGCGTCAGATAGTAAGCAATACAAATATAAACAGAAAGAAACCCATCTGCATATTTATTCTAACGCAGCTTATTAGTGAAAGGGAATGGCGTTCATTTTGTTTTACCCCCAAAACTCTGGGTTTGATTGATGACCCTAAGAACACAAAAGCCAATGGGATAAGCTTGTGATGTCAGCTGAAATTGTAATGCCTCAGCACTTTACATCTACATTCAGTTGAGGGTGCTAATTATACCCATTGATTTTTGTACGACATTGGTTTTGTATGGACCTGGAACAAGGCTTTATAGGACCCTCCATGTCTCCCTTAATCCACTTCTGGTCCACTGTACACCATCATTAGTCTCACATGCATTGTGCCTTCACTTCAGTTGCTCAGAATTTTAGCTGCATGGAAGGACAAGGGTTTAGTGCAGTCACAGTGTCATAGTAAATGCTATGGTAAATGGTTAAACATGGCATAGGGCGATTTGGGTTTACAATCTAGATGGATGAATCTGGAACTGTGAGAGTGTATTTATGGAATGAAGGACATGTTTACAATTTTAAGCTTTGAGGGGCTTTTTTTCTCAGACCAATTTCAAAGTAACAAACAGACATAAGATCCCAATTCGAAGTTAGTTAGAACGTTAGTAACTCCAGACGTCAATGCATGTCGCAATGTATGTGACGTTTTGAGCCAAGTACTCCTATCTCAAATTAGGACTTGACCCTGAGTAAATGCACAGGTAGATTCTGTAATAAATACATCGATTGCAAAGGGGTGATTGTGATACTTTGGGAATTCATAATTATTGCACAGCATGAAGTATTTGTTTTTACATCTTCGGCTAAATTGCTACAGTATTTTTCTCTTATGTTTTAATCTGTTGCCTGTATTTCCATCGTTGCTTTTAGGTGTGTTTTTTTTCCAATTGTTGTATGAAGACGGGGGACAGTTTGTTTATATCTGTGTCTATCCCTGTCATATTTGCAAGAGGGAGACTTTTCACATCAGACAATTCATCTCACTTTCCTGTGAAACGGTGTGTAAAAAAGTAGAGGTCAATCTTTATGGATTACGCATCATTATTTCTGTTGGAATTTGTCCGAAGCTCACCTGTTCGTTCAACTTCTGTCGTTTCAATCTGATGTGGATTTAACAATGTCTGTTGTGGGTTTTAAGTTGAAGAAAAAGGGAACAACGTTTAAAAAGCACAACATTTTCAATGACAAAATGCTGCTCTCTGATAATTGTGATGATCATGGTGTGGTTACAGCTAATTGTTATCTTTATTTGATTGTTCTCTTGGGAGTGAACATGTATGGCAGTTTTTAATGTATAGTACTGTACCAGATGTGTTGATAGGCTAATGTCCATGTGCAGACCCTATGAGGGGTGCTGTTACCAGTATACTGTACAACACCATGTATATGTTACGGTACATGTGGGAAAACTAGGGTTAGGGTTAGGTGCTAGGGTGCTACGGTTAAGGTTAGGGGTAGGGTTAGACATGCCAGCATGTACCAAGTGGACGTAGCACCTAACCCTAATCCTAGTTTTCCCACATGTACCGTATTCCCACATGTACCGTAACATATACATGGTGTTTTCTATGTCAGGATGCTGACAGACCACCAAGAGGAGGGTGGAGTTAGGCGTCATCATATCATCATAACTGAGTGATTCCTTCTTTCAGGATCGTATCTAACCCAGACAACTGGACATGTTGATTTAACAGTATTTTTGTTATCAGGTTTCTCAATTTCTTACTGACTATGATCCATGTGGTTTTGGAAGAGTCGTTTGAAAGATGTGTGCTTTCAGGAAACATATCCATTGGAGTTACACCATTGGGTGGAATAATGCCGAGTGAGAGCATCATGAGGTTATAACTTCCTAATATTTTTTAAATATATTTTTTACATTCCTAATAGGCCATAGCGATGTATTTTGTGCTACATTCTATATTCACAAAATCATGGACCAATTTACTGTTATTTAAATTAATATCTTATCGTATTTTTTATTCAATCCATGTTTGCATGCTTAGTATTTTTCTCACAATATTTGTACTTACTCTGCCGGCCAGTTTTGGTTGTTTGGTGATTTTTGTAATGTACTCGATTAGAAAAGGTTTGCACAATTTTTTTAAATGTCTAAATCAATTAAATGTTCTTATTTTATAGATTAATCTATAATGTATTACTGTGGACACTTAACAATAAATGCTGTTTTCAGTGTATTGAAAGACTCAATTAATGAACTTTTGAATGATTATTTGTTTTACTTTATACGTTATTAATTTGTATTTTAACTCACCTGTGGCAAGTTACAGGTGCTGACAATAGAGAAATCACACTTGCAACCAGTTAAAATGGAGAAAAATGTACTCAACCTTTGTGTTGTGTGTCTGTGTGTACCACACTGAGCATGGAGAAAAGTAAGAAGAGCAAAGAATAGTCTGAGGATTTGAGAACCAAAGTTGTGGAAAAGCATCTGGACAATCTCAAGGCTACAAGTCCATCTCCAGAGAGCTTAATGTTCCTGTCTACACTGTGCGGAACGCCATTAAGAGGTTTACATCCTATGGCACTGTAGCTAACGTCCCTGGACGTGGACGGAAGATACAAATGTATAAAAGATTGCAACGAAGGATTGTTCGAATGGTGGATAAAAAAAAACACGATCAACTTCCAAACAAATTCAAGCTGACCTGCAGACACAGGGTATAACAGTGTCAGCTCCCACTATCCATCGCCATATTAATTAAATGGGACGTTATGGTAGGAGACCTAGTGGGACCCCACTGCTGACACAGACATAAAAGCCAGACTGGAGTTTGCCAAAACTTACCTGGGGAAACCAAAATCATTCTGGGCGAACGTCCTGTGGACAGATGAGACCAAAATAGAGCTTTTTGGTAAAGCACATCATTGTAGTGTTTACAGAAAATGAAATGAGGCCTTCATGGAAAAGAACACGGTCCCTACAGTCAAACATGGTGGAGGTTCACAGATGTTTTGGGGCTGCTTTGCTGCTTCTGACACTGGATGCCTTGACTGTGTGCATGGCATCATGAAATCTGAAGAATACCAAATAATTTTGGGGTGCCATGTAGGGCCCAATGTCAGAAAGCTGGGTCTCCGTCAGAGGTCATGGGTCTTCCAGCAGGACAATGACCCAAAGCATACTTCAAAAAGCAAACGGAAATGATTTAAGACAGTGCTGGAGAGTTCTGAAGTGGCAAGCAATGAGTCCAGATCTAAATCCCATAGAACACCCATGGAGCGATCTCAAAACAGCAGTTGAGAGAAGGCTAAAGAAGTTGGCAAAAGAAGAGTGGTCCAAAATTCTAATAGAGAGGTGTAAGAAACTCATTCATGATTACAGGAAGCGATTGATATCAGTTATTTTTTCCAAAGGGTGTGCTACCGAATATTAACTTGAGGGTGCCAAACATGTTGTCCAGTCTATTTTTTTAGTTCTGTGCGGAATGATCAGATTTGGCTTTTTTCTCCGTTTTTTTTTTTTTGTTATGCTGTAGGATTTTTTCATGTATAAGGTACTTGGTTGAAATATATCACGAGTAAAGCTTCTGAGTTAGACTATTTACTCAAACAAAGTTACATACAGCTTACAGCATTCCTACTCTGATGATGTTATAGAGAGGGGTCAGCTCTGGTCGATGGATCAGCAGGATGAAAAGCGAGCGAGCTGTCTCTAGCTCACATATTTTATACCTCAGTGATATGGTATTACAAGTCTCTGACATGGCACCTATCATCTTACAAAGGCCAGGTTTAGGGTGTGAAAAGGGGGATAGGTTACAGACAGTATCACTCAGGTCAAAAGATTACTATATTTTACTGCATCCCACTATGATAAATTGAGGACATAACCTTGATTTTAACATTACTGAAAGGGTGTGTGTGTGCACATTTTATTTCTTTATCACTCAATAAAAATATGACCTTCTTCCGTTAGAAGTAGAACTCAAAGGTCAAGTTCTACTGCTGGGGATGATTCACATCCTCCAAAGAAAAGGAGAACATTGGGTAAACACCTTGGGGAAAGTGTTGTGCTCTCAACTGTGGGTCCTATGATCTCACCATCACCCCTTGTGAAAAGATCCCTGCTCAACATCCTTGACAGGGCAGGACATTTCAGAAATGGAAAACAGATTTTCCAAGTAGAATGTGGTCCTAATGACAGCCATATCCAGTCTTGTACTACTGCATTCCTAGAATCTACCTTGTTGCGCCCTCTGCATGTGCTTGCTGACACTGCGGCAGATGACGTGAATCTGGAAAATTCTTGTTGCAGAACCAGTGTTGGTCAAGAAATGTCCAAATGAAACAGACCTGTCCATTATGTGTAAACCCCTACAGGAGTATAAGGAAGCTTTTCCTGTGTTGCATAAATTGTATGTAACAGCAATTGCTGTTTCTTCAGCATCATGTGAGAGTTCCTTCTCCACACTGTCACAAGTCAACTCCCTATCGTCGTACCATTACCGTTACAGGAAAGAAAGAGGAATTTGGTGATCTTGGCCCATGAGAAATCAATAACAAATACCGTAGACATGGATGACTTGTTCAAAATGTTTCCAAGGGAAACAGGAGACTGATGTTATATGGATAGATAGATAGATAGATAGATAGATAGATAGATAGATAGACAGATAGATAGATAGATAGATAGATAGATAGATAGATAGATAGATATGACCTATAGATACTGTACATATAATTAATTACAACTAGTTTACGATCAATAAATACAAACGCATATTAGCTAAATTGCACCCGAAACAATCAATTAAATATACAGGCATTCATAATTCCGCTCGCTACCCGAGCCATCTGTGCCAGTATAGATATCCATAGATAATGTTGGTGTTGTTTTATTGGGAGCAACAACACCAGCATGGCAAAAGGCCACTCCAACTGAACGCCGGCAACTGGTGGTGGAGAAGGTGCGCCACCAGGAAGAAGCAGACAGGTGTGCCAGAGCAGTCTCCCAACCCCAGCAAGGCCGGATGGCGTAGAGAGGAGGAAAATCACATGGAGTGAGATATGGAACATGGATTCTAACAGGCTAAGTTTCATCACGAGAGCCACATAATGATGTCCTTCCCTCTCCAACAAACCTACATCTCTGGTTTGGAGAAGATCCGGCCTGTCTCCAAGGCAACCCTCAAACACATCCTGGTGGGTTGTAAGACCAGCCCAACTCAAGGGAGTGTACAAGAGTACAAGAGAGTAACAACCAACTCCATGCCCCTAAATGCCCAAACCACTTTCCCACACCCAACATCCTTCATCCGGGAAGGAGAGAAAAAGCGGACTAACTCCTCACTTCCAGACGCAGGTCCACTGAATGCAACCAGGGATTGGGAAACGCGTGTCGACCTAAGCCAGAGGCTCACCTCCCCATCCCACATCGTAGTGACCAACCTGCGCCCAGATCTGGTCCTCTGGTCCAACTCCTGCCAGCGTGTCCTCAACGTTGAGCTGACGGTTCCTTGGGAGGATGCCATCGACGAGGCATACGAAAGGAAAAGGATGTCCGATCTGGCAACTGAAGCAGAGGACCAAAGCTGGAATGCGAAGGTGTGTCCAGTGGAGGTGGGATGCAGGGGCTTTCTAGACAGTTCCACCACAAGGCTCCTGAAGGGAGTAGGCATCAGAGGGCAGGCCCAACGGAAGGCAGATAATGAACTTGCCGCTGTCGCCGAAAGGAGCAGTCACTGGCTGTGGCTGAAACGAAAGGAGACAGTGTGGGCTGTCAAATGACCACACAATGTCACCATATGACACACACCCGGGTCTGATCAGCCTGTGGTGGGCCTGCCTCGGCCCGAGGGTGTCTTGTTATAAAGGCCGAAACACCTTATGTGGCGGGGGCATACAACTGAGGATGTGTCATACTGGTCATAGTGGTCTTCACCGAATTCAACCCCACCCAAGGGGTCATCTTCACACCCACCCAGGTAAGTTGCGTGCTGAATCTTCAGGGATTGTAACACCTAGTCCTATTAAGCAATCTGAATCATATGGAAGATCTATGTAGATGTCTATCTATGATCTGTGTCAGTATAGATATCCATAGGTAATATCTATGTAGATGTCTATGATCTGTGTCAGTATAGATATCCATACATAATATCTATGTAGATATCTATGATCTGTGTCAGTAATAGATATCCATACATAATGTCTATGTAGATATCTATGATCTGTGCTAGTATAGATATCCAGGGTTCGAGTTATGTGGGAGCCAATGGGAGCTGAGCTCCCATAAGGAAGGTCTGAGCTCCCATGAAAGCAGTAGAATCATACATCTGTGGGGGTCGCTAATAATACATTACCACAACCATTATTTGATCATGAATGTCAATGTAATGAGTATTATTTATATTTATTTATATGATAAATATTCTAAAATAAACACGTTTTCCAAAAGAACTACGCGCACCAGCATTAATCTCCTGTGAATGACAGTATGCCTTTGACTGCCTGCACTTTACCACCAAGACACTATGGGGCGCAGTAGAATATTGTGCAACAGCAGAATATGATCGTTGAGAGCTTGCGAACGTGAAAACACGATTATTGAGAAGAAAACATTCAGTAGCTAGCTATCATGCCGCCCCAAAAAAGGCCACTGCTTCCGACCGAGTCGACAAGCCTGGAAAGTTTCGGGTTTTCAACCAAGAAACCAAACTTGAATTCAGCTGCACCTGTTATGACACCTAACTGTTGAAATAGCAGAGCTCAAACAAAACCAAGTGCTTCCGAAGAAAGTAGCAGAACTCACCTCCAGTATGTATAAGGAGACAGCTAGTTCGTTCAGGGCAGCCTATACTGTTTTTTTTTGATTGATTGAAAACTTTATTAGAAGATTTGCAGAAGTAGGTACAAGAAAGTACATATTACATACAAGGTCAACTAACAGGATAAAAACCCAAGAAAGCCACTGGCTTATTTCAATTGGGGTCCTTGATTCTCAATTCATCGTTACATGTAAGACAGACAAAAAAGCTAGTACTATCTACAAGATAATACAGACAAATAACTATTACTATCTACAAGATAAACACACATCCATCATGGGAAGAACAATACAACGAAACATAAGGTATGTACAGCGGGTAGGACAGGTGGGGACATACACCACAGGTGGGGGCGGGGGACAAAACACAAAGTATGTACAGTGGGTAGTTCGGGTCTTTTAATCTGATTTTTGATTTAGAGGGTCCAGTTACGGATTGCAGCCTCCTGTAAATGTTTTTTGAGAGTGGTTTTGAAGGTGGGCAGTGTTTTGCACTCCTTTAAGATTATAGGAAGGGCGTTCCACATTTTTACTGCATAGTTTGCAAACGAGTTTAACCCCTTGTTTGTGGTGCAACGCGGTTGAACGTGGTTCGTGGAGCTTCCTCTGGTGTTGTATGTGTGGACGTTGTTCACTTTTTGGAAGTATGTTGACAGGTACTTGGGTGTCTTTGTGGTGTAGCGTATCTTGAAGACCAGGCCCAGTGCAAGCTGCTGCACTCTGTCAACTACTCGTAGCCAATCAAGGCTCAAAAAATGAGCAGCGGTTAGATGTGTCCTTGGGTTGAGGCCTAGCAGAAGCCTAACCAGTTTATTTTGGGCTGTCTGGAGTCTTGTTTTATGGGCCTTTGTGGTTCTATAGTACCATGATGTTACGGCATAGTCGAAGTGACATTGAATGAGAGCTCCTGATAGGGTCCTCAGTGTGTTTTTACTGACAAGTGAGGATATCCTGTACAAGAATCTAGTTCTATGGTTCACTTTTTTGATTACTTTTGCTGCCATTTTATCTCCGGAAAGATTTGCCTCTAAGATGGAGCCCAGGTATGTAATATCCTCTTTTCTTGTGATATTAATGTTACCCACTTTTATTTTAAAATTTTCAGCCTTTCTGAGTTTAGATGGGGATCCGTATAGGATGGTTTCAGTTTTACCTAGGTGTATTGATAGTTTATTGTCAGCTAGCCAGATGCAGATTCTACTCAGTTCAGTGCTTAGCGCTTTTTCCACCTGCAATATGTCCCTGTCAGAGACCAGCAGAGCCGAGTCATCCGCGAACAGGAACAAATTGCAATCACATGCTGATGACATGTCATTCACATATATTAGGAACAGTAAAGGTCCCAAAATGCTTCCTTGTGGAACGCCGCAGGTCACTGGGAGGGGGGGGGACAGTGTTCCGTTCACACTAACCACCTGTTCCCTCCCCTCTAAGTAGGATTGCATCCAGCTCACCGATGTTCTATCGAACCCAATTGCTTTCAGTTTATCTAACAATATGTGGTGATCTACTGTGTCGAAGGCCTTCTGGAGGTCCAGCATGACCATGCCGCAGAACTTGCCCGAGTCCACCTCATGGTTGATGTGGTCGTTCAAATAGAGAAGGCATGTGTCAGTGGAATGGGATGTTCTGAATCCTGATTGAAATTCATACATCAGCTTTTTTTCGGTAAGGTACCTATCGACCTGTTCATAAACTATTTTTTCCATAAGTTTCGAGATGGAATTAAGAATAGAAACAGGTCGGTAGTTGCCTGGGTCTAATTTTCTTCCTTTTTTATACAGTGGGGTTACCCTTGCTATTTTAAAGTCAAGGGGGACGTGTCCCTGTTTGATGGAGAGGTTTATTATGTGGGTGATGATTGGGGTAATGGAGGCAGCTGAGTCTTTTAGAAATCTGGCTGGAATATTGTCATGGCCCGTGGCCTTTTCTGAGTGTAGAGCGCCTAGCTTTTTAAACACCTCATCGTTTGACACCATGGAGAGTTTAAAATCATCATTGCGTACACCCAGTTTATTGTAGAACTCACGGATGTGCTCTACACCATAACGCCCTGAGTGGGGTGGTAGATTGTTAACTAATTTAGTGGCTATGGTTGTAAAGAAAGTGTTTAAGCACTTAGCCACATCCAGCTTGTCTGTAAGGAGAGAATCACCAGATTTTATGCTGATGTTTGTAGACCTGGTTTTGAGTTTTTGACTGCAACCTAGTTGGCTATTAAGTAGCTTCCAAAGGTCACGTGGTTTGTTTAAGTTTTCTTCGATTTTGTTATCGAGGTATTCTTTCTTAGCAGATTTGGTCATGGTAATTACCTGATTGCATAGTTTGTTGCATTGTTTTTTAATTTTCTCAAAGTGGGTTTTGTGATCTTCGTTTAAGTGTTTCACTAATTTTGATTTGCATTTTTGAACTTCAGAGCATTTTAGGTCTCTGACTTTCATAGCATTTAGAATGTCCGAATTCATCCATGGTTCCGATCGGGTTTTAACCCTGGTGGTTCTCATGGGGGCTATACTGTCAATAATATTTAGGAATTTGGTTTTGAAACCTAGCCATGCCTCTTCAACCTGTGTGCATTTTAGTTCATCAAACCAGTCTTGATTCTCCAGTTTATGGTTTAAGGCCTCACTAGAATAGGATTTAAGGGATCTAGTGGTAACAGTTTTATGACCGCCAGCCTTGGGTTTTTGTTTTTTACGAGTGCAAAAGATCATGTAATGATCACTTAGCCCACATACAATAACCCCACTCTTGGAGATTTTGGACTCATCCGATGTTAGAATGAGATCTATGGTGGTTTGAGTAGAAATACACACCCTAGTGGGTTTGGTAATTTGTTGACGGAGACCGTGTAATTCAGAAAACCTAGTGAAGGATTTGAAAACGGATGCTTCATTTCTGAGCATGTCCGTGTTCAAATCTCCAATAAGAATCTTTTCCACACAGTCAACGTCATCCATGCACCCCTCAAGAATATCATAGAAATCACTCTGATCGGGAGGTCTGTAGATAGTACCAACCAGCACCGGTTTTGCTTTGTTAAAGATAATTTCAACCCAAACAGATTCTAATTTGTCATGATTCAGGTCATCACGGGTGTTAAAGATAATATCGTTAAAGATAATAACTGTCGCTAAAGAAAGGATGCCTTATACAAAACTGAATCCAATTATTAAACTTAATGAGATGAATGGCACGACAGTTAGCCCCTGCTCACCGATCCGATCATGCATGTGCCCAGATTGTAGAGCACATTGCACAAGAGATGAAACAAATTCATTTCTAATGTCAAATCACTTGATTCCCGTAGTAGCATAACATTAGATTAAAGCACAATTAATGGACGAGCATACATGATTATTTATGTCAGGTGCGATGTCACTGGAAATGGAGATGTGGACAATGTGTCGTGCTAACAGGGAAAGTGAATGGACTGTTTTGTTGTTTTTGCTATACAGTCCATTCACTTTCCCTGTTAGCACGACACATTGTCCACATCTCCATTTCCAGTGACAACAAAATTGTTGTTTTTGGGGTCAGATTTGATAAATGGTGTTACAGAATTGGTGGACGGTCTCTTTGTGGGTTTTGGAATTGTTTGTGTGTCTCTCTCTCTCTGTCTGTTTGTGTGTGTGTATGTATGTATCTGGAATGGTACTGCAGTCCCAAGAGTGTAAAATCAACAGCTTCAGACTGTGTTGTTGGTGGTATAATGGTACATGTGTGAATCCATTGAGGCTTTAACAGAGGAATATAGAGCCTACTGAAACTTTCTATGGGTTTCTCAATGCCCATTCAGGTCTCGATAAGAAGGTACATGAATCCAACTTTCCACTGGACTATAGATGTGAACTTGCATTGAGGCACACTGGCATTGGTTTTTCTAAAAACTCGAGTTGTATCAATTCAGTTTGAACTCAGACTTCAAGTTGTGGTTGAGGAGCAGGGGAGGCTGGTAGAAGTAGAAATATGAGGAAATGGTAATGTATGGAATGAGGAGTGGTGTATGGTATGGAATGAGGAGTGGTATCGAACACATGTTTGATACCAACCCCCTCCACCCACACCCCTAAAACGCGTGTTTGATACCATTCCTGTGTTGTATACCATTCCTCTTTCCATTTCATGCATTACAATGAGCTTGTCCTCTGATTCCTGCCTCCACCAGCCTCCCTTTTTTGAGGAGGCTATTCATGGCTTGTTGACCAGCAACACAGTCCATCATCCTGGGTGGTGAAGCATGGCACCTACTGTAGCAGCATGGCACCTGCTTGACCTGACAGGATTTGGGAAGAAGACACTCAACCGGTCCTGTATGGAGTCATATCACATGTGGATATACTCAGGGTGCGTTCGTAAATTCGCTCTGAGAGCACCGGAGCGCACACTGGGTTCAACATCATAAAGGGGGTAATTTGCTTGGACAAGAGGCATTCCATGAGTGCTGATCATATTTCCAGAGCGAATTTACGAACGCAGCGACAGTAGGCAGCACAGATACTCCACTACTGTGACACCAAGGGAACCGGATGCTATAGTTATCTATTGGAATCAAACTGTACTCTTACCACCATGGGTGCAGCAAGTAAAATGCCCTTTTAATAAATCGTAGCCAGGCTATCCACAGTGTCTTATTGAAGCCTTTACCCGATGTAGCCAAGCGAAGTGCTCTGACATTTGCTAATATAGAGTCCGGTACATTCCCATTTGAGGAGTCGGACATTTGACAACTCCCAGGTCCCATATCCCATTGCATATATTATTATTGAAAAGGGAGACTCTGCAGAGCCAGCTGACTTGCAATGAAGGGAAACCACTGTTATTTTGTACTGTAGCGATATGTAGAGAAGTATGGTAGATTATGAAGTTGAAATTATTTATAGATTTTAAGACAGATATTGTTTTAGAGAATGAAGGATAATAATGACTGTAGAGATGTAATGATTTATTTAAATTCTAGAGAAATGGGACTGATGATTTTTGGGTGCATTTAACTACAACATTTACATCACAATGGTGCATTTCTTGGAATCTCTAACATTGAAATGTATGAAATATTCCCCTCTTTGTATAGTTTTGTAATTTATTTAAAGTGTAATTACTGTGGATATTTTTGTTTAAAATGAAGAAAAGTGGGCATTTTCACATGATGTGGAGCCCAACATCACGGCAGCTTGTCCAAGTATGTGATATTTCTGCCCCTGAGGTTCTCTGACTTTGTGAAGGCCAGGACTATGTATTTGTGTGTGATTATTTCAATTCATTTTGTTTTCTGAAAATAAAATGGGTTTTTTCAAAAGAATGTTTCCTTTCTTCCTCATACACAATTCAAAGCTAAAAAAAAAATATCTTTATTTTCAATTTTACAAAATGTTTCCAACAAGACACAGTAGCATCTCAACATAACATGAATAAATAACATGAACATCTCACCATAAAACTTGAACAGATGACGACAGATTAACTACATAAGTACGAACAACATGCTGAACATAACACTATTAGCTTAATGTAACACAGTACAACCCTATGGACTGGAACACAACAGCACCTCCAACAGGCGGTCGGTGGCAGTGCAGGCAGATGGCTCCTCTCCCAGACACAACAACTTGTGGAACTGAGCCTTTGGAAGCCCACACACGATCCTGGAACACACACTGAGCTATTTCAACATTGTCCTCATTGTTGCTATTATCCTAGCTTGTCTTCCCATGTTGAAGAAGTGGTGAGTAATGTCCTTAGGTATGATGGTCAGATAGTAGCAGTGTGTGTGTGACATAATACCACATCTGACAGGTGTGTGTGTGTTTAAATGAATGACAGCGTACCAGTCGTCGAAGTCTTCTGTCTTCTGGAGCGTTTGGACCCACTGACCGATGTACCACATTCTGACCACGTTGCCGGTAGCAACCGGCTCCTCACTGTCACCCTCGACGACGTTCCCCTCTATCGACTTCTCGGGGACGTCCTCGTAGCACAGGAAGTAGCTGCTCGGGAAACACACACGAGGTGAGAACCCGTCTGACTCTTCTGAGATCTGAAGATCTTTCACATGCATGTGGTCCTAAAATATTCTTAACCCTAAAATCATACACTGCCTAATACCACCATCTAATAATTACACTAGTCCAGCAAACTGAATTTAAACAGTTTGAGGTTTTAATCATGTCATTATTCTCTCTCTCTAAATGGAACTCTCCTTTGAGCTTCACTCACTACTCTGTCTCCTGCTGCTGCTGCTGCTGCTGCGGTGGTGTCTCTTGGGGTCTCTTCACGTTCCAGCGCATGCGTTTGTACAGGCCGGTGTTCACCCCCGCCAGGTACGGGGTCGGCTGGCAGTAGCGGAATATGGAGATCGTCGTACTGCCTATCTGACATTGGCCTATGAAGAAGTATGAGATGCTGGAATGGACAGAGATGGAGAGAGGGATCAATAAATGGTTGATAAGGGATAGGGGAGGGATGAATGTGACGAAGGAGAAATTAAATGATGTAATGATTATTGTTATTATTCATCTTTACATTGACAGTGGCTCACTGAGACCAAGATGTCTTTTTCAGGGGTGCACTGCTTACTTTAAAGTGTGTGTGTGTGTGTGTGTGTGTGTGTGTGTGTGTGTGTGTGTGTGTGTGTGTGTGTGTGTGTGTGTGTGTGTGTGTGTGTGTGTGTGTGTGTGTGTGTGCAGGGGCGCCGCTAGAGATTCTGGGCCCCATGACAGAATATCATTTTGGGCCCCCCCACCTAAACCACCCATCAACCTAAACCCAGTTGAAGTTGATGAACTATTGATGCACTGCAAGAAATCCAATGATGGACATCTTTTGTAAATGTAATTTTAAATTACAGTTAATACAGGAATCAACAATTCAGCAAAGAAATCTCAACATTATTTAACTTATTAAATTAAGACTTGAACAACACAAGGACAAAAGTATAATTAAATGAAGATTGGAACCCAATTATAAAAAATATAATTTTAATGGGGTGGTATTGTGTCTAAATAAATGTAGATCTTGTAAAGATCAGTTGGCCATAATACTGTCAGGATTAGATCAATGAAGAATTACAGCAGAGATATTTACTGACTCAGCATTGCTTGTTTCACACAAAGACAAACGTGTCTTATACAAGAGGGAGCAACACAGACATGGTGCCAGCGAAATTGAATGTGAAATGGGAAGATTTTTATTTTTACACTGCGGCAGTACTGTGGAATAGTATACCTGGAGAGCTAAAAACTATATCTAGCCTAATGCACAACGATTCAAGATAGGAGTAAAGAGATCAAATCAAATCAAAGCTAAACGCTGGGCCTTCTTAGTAGCAAAATCTTTAATAAGATCCTTGAAATCTAGTGATGAAGCCAACTTGCTGTGCTGCTGTCATTGTCCTTTGTTACTTCTTGCTCTTCTTCTTCTGCCTCTTTACCTCTTAATTGTTTAAATTGTATTTAATTTAGCCATTTAGCAGACACTTTTAATCCAAACAATTACGAATTACAGGGACATTCCCCCTGGAGTAACTGAAGGCTAAGTGCCTTACTCAAGGGCACACTAGTAGTGGTGTGGTTTCAGGCGGGATTTGAACTCACAACCTTCCGATCACAAGTCCAACTCACTATCCACTACTAGACCACCACTACCCCCCCCCCCACACACACACCTCTGCTCTCCTCTCTGGCTGCCTTGCTTGAAGAGGGCCCTGGCATGGAGTATCCATAGGTACATAATTGATAATATGTCCTATAATAGTATTAACATATTAATAATACATACATTACACCAGATTAGCTAACTTAAATGTTATCTAGCTAGCTAACAATATTATTAAGATGCCAGTGGTCAATGTTATTGCAATTACTGGAAGAACTATTAACTAAATATGAATATTAGCTAAAGTTGTATTCAATGCTTGCATGGTAATGCAGCATACATTAAAATATTCAAAATCTGTTTGTTAACCCCAAACTCCTACTGCTCACCTCCTTCTCCTTCAACTGGGAGGTGCATCTGTGCATGACGTCATTAGCATGTAACATTATAGTTAGCTAGCTAGCTATAGCAAGAGTGCATAACTGCTGGATACAAATTCACTGAGCTCTAATAACCTATATTTGGACCAAAATTGCCCTCATCTCATACATTTAACTGAAATTATACTGACAGTGCACTGTAAGTTAACTTTACTTGAAGTTAATGTTAATTAGCTATAGCGAGCTAACTAGATCATCCACGCAGTGATTAGATCACTAAACCACTGTTTTTGGTGATTTTTTTTACTTTTCTCTTTTGAGACCCTGACTTTGGCTTTGCCTTTCACGACATCGTCCACTTACGCACACGTACATTTGATGCATTTCCAATCTGGCTGTCCTCCATCTGTCCCACACACATGCTACAGCAGCCAGCAGGACATGTTGGTCATGGAAACCTTGTCAGACTATTTGCGGTAACGTTCCTCTCGTCTAGCAGCTCGCGCGGTGGACTGAACCATGCAGTGAATAAAGAGAGGGGTAAATAATAAGGCTCAATTTTGTTTAACATAGAGAAACAAAACTCCAGTTTGTTTATTTTGTGACTTTTTTTTAATACATAGAATTATAATTTGAATTCGGCTACATTAACGTCCTTATGATAATAATAATAATAATAATATTTATATATATATTATTATTAATTTTTTTAAGATTCTCATGGGCCCCTGTCAGTGCTGGGCCCTTAGAATCGTCCTAACTTACCACCCCCTTAGCGGCGCCCCTGTGTGTGTGTGTGTGTGTGTGTGTGTGTGTGGGGCTGTGTGTGTGTACCTTTCTGGATGAGACTCATCCAGAGAGAAGACGTTGTAGCTGCCGTAGGTCAGGATAAGACGCTCCAGGCAAGTGCACAGCTTTTGAGAGAAGTCTAGCAGCTGCATGGACAACAAACATTCACCAGACACAAAATCACTCAATACAAAGCGCTTTCTCAGTCATACTCTCTTTCGCTGCCTTAATCTCTCCCTATAAAGCTGTCAAACTTGTGTGTGTGTGTGTGTGTGTGTGTGTGTGTGTGTGTGTGTGTGTGTGTGTGTGTGTGTGTGGAGGGGGGGTTCAGTGGCAGTGGACGTAGAAATGTCTCATTGGAGGACAAGTTCATTGTAATGCACATCCGTGATTGATACCATTCCTTATTCCATCCCATGTGTTACAATCATGGGCGTCAGCAGCTTTTTGAATGTGGGGGGGACACTTATTTTTCGGGGGGTCTGGGGGTCCTCCCCCCGAATTTTTTTAAATAGTAGATTCAATTTCCTGCATTCTGGTGCGTTTACACCCAAAATAATCTCCCTCTTTCTTTGTTTTTCCTTGGAGCTGGCATGGTCTGCAATTACTGACTACTATTATGTTTTGGTTTAACTCACAGAGGCCTGACACTGACACGTGGCACTTTTTAGGTACTTTATTAAATATGAAGATTCAAAAAGAATCAAAGAGTGAATTAGAAAAGAATGAGGTAACTTTGAGTCAACAAATTGAATAAAAAGTTATGAGGAAACATAAAATATGTACCTAGGCTACTCAGAGCCTATTACAATCAAACTTAGCCCTCTTCAGTGCATTGCAGAACATACAACTATAACAAACAAACAAAATCAAAGAGTGAATTAGAGCTGTCTCCACTGCCCCTGCCTGCTGCCCCTGCCTCTGACTCACTCTCACTCTCAACCACCTATATCAGGAGAAATGGGGATGCATTGAGCACTTGTTCATATTGTTTTTCTCTAATAGAACATTTGACATAGAAATACAATCATCAATACAAAAAATACAATCACAAGCATTTTAGAAATAGAAAAATAAATGGAACAGGTGTTTTCTTCTTATTTTTTTAACCCTAGCTCAAGCAATCAGATGCAAAATTGATTCTTTGGGTGGGTGCAATGGCCAAATTAAATAGTGCAAATGCTCAGGGCAATGAACATGAGCAGGAGATGCAATAATGACAGGACAGGTAAGCACTGTGAGGTGTTTGTCGCCATTCTGTGCTTTTGATGACATTTCGCCTGTGTCTGTTCTGCATTTAAACATGTCTAACCGCACTAGTAATGCCTAACAAAACTGCTAGTGCCATATAGCTGATCTAGCTCGTATTTGGTTGCTAGTAGGCTATGCTAATTCTATTGCTAATACAGAGAATGTCTCATAAGGTGCTAACATTCTTATCAGAAAAGCTGGCTGTGTTTGACCTTGGGAGAACGCAATGTTGCTGTTTGGCCACTCACGGGAAAACTTGGATGACTTTGACTTACTTTTCTCTTCTTAGAAAAAAAAAATCCTTATATCCATCTTGGTGGATGATCTAAATATCGTCTTGCCTCAGTCTGAATGTTTTGAATCTGCGTGCGTGTCTGATGCTGCGTGCCGTTAAAAACAGAAGTAAAACGCGGAGTGGATTTCTGGATATGGGCAATCCCCTACTCATAAAGTGGAACGGATTTGATTGTGAAGCAATGAAAATAACGCTGACCAGTCATGCAACATATGTTTGATGGCAAATGTGGGGGGGTCCAAACGACCTTGTTTCAAAGGTGGGGGGGACACGTCCCCCCCCAAATATATGGTGGTGACGCCATCCAAAGGTGTGTAGTTATACTTACTCGAGAGCGTATGTAAGTGTGCTGGGGCAGGGAGCTGCGCGCGGTGGACTCCAGGTAGCTGAAGAGGGGCTTACAAACGTGCAGGAACGTAGGCACCACGCGGGCAAAGCACTCATTCTGCAGATAGTCACCTCTGTACACAGAACAGACGCACACGCACGCACACACACACACACACACACACACACACACACACACACACTTATTGTATTATGAAATAGCCTTTCTGAGAAATAAATAAAACATTTAAACAGAGAAGGAGAATAGATCAGAAGCAGTTGATGATGATGATGATGATGATGATGACGATGATGATTAATGTTGCTAACAGATATTACATGATGAGGAGAGTTGCATGTTACTCTTTATCACAGGAATGCTCTTTAGCAACTGAATAAGCTGTTATCAATTAGATCTGGTACAGGGATAAAAAAAATATTATTCCAAAACGAAGTACAGTATTCCGTAACCTTTAAGTCGTTTCTCTCTACAATGATTGATCCTTTCAGGTTAAAACATGAAAAATAAATAATATAAAATATAAAATATAAAATAAATACTCTTTATCACAGGAATGCTCTTTAGCAACTGAATAAGCTGTTATCAATTAGATCTGGTACAGGGATGGAAAAATATTATTCCAAAAACGAAGTACAGTATTTCGTAACCTTAAGTCGTTTCTCTCTACAATGATTGATCCTTTCAGGTTAAAACATGAAAAATAAATAATATAAAATATCAAATATAAAATAAATAGTCGGTTGAATGTCTTGTTCTTTCCAGGACACACACACAGCTGTACAGATGTGCGGTGATTTCATCCTAAGAGGCGCTCTTTGTTCAAGCAAGGCGCTCTGACGTCACGACCCAATTTCGCGCAGGCGGATTAAAGATGGCGCCCTGGCATGTACTAAGATGCTGTCAGCGGGCTTTGGCTTGGATACCTGTGATTTTTATCAACCTGGTCGTGGGTTGGTCTTATTATGCGTACGTCGTGGAGCTGTGTATATGTAAGTACAACATGTTTTTTGGGGGGGAGGGGGGGTGGAGGTTGTGTTTCCTTATTGAAACAAAGTTGCATGTGACAGCTTGGGTGGTTGGGAGCCCAGCTGGATGGGGAAAATCTGAAGAAATCAGTTCGACAATGTCTGGAAACTAAAGTCATTTGTCTATCAGTACCACAAGTGTTTCAGTTTGTAGTAGGAACATTAGTCGTGATCGTTCGCTGTTGTCATATTGTCACACTTTGGTTAGAGAGGATACAAATTAATTGACAGGAAACTCCATGTCCTTTTCCCCAAATTGGGAGAGAAGTGATTTTCATTTTGGAGTGAGATCTGTGTGCTGTTTGAACGTTTGAGTATTTCATTAACTAACCCTATTAGGAGATTTGTTGATATTATGTGGGCCACTCGGGACAATGCCTCTCCCATGGCCGCCATCTCGTTGGACGCTGAGAAGGCGTTCGACAGGGTGGAGTGGCAATACTTGCTCTCCGCCCTGGAATGCTTTGGTTTCAGCAATAAGTTTATAGAGTGGATTAATCTTATATATACTAACCCTACGGCATCAGTGCTTACCAATGGCATTATGTCATCTCCCTTTGAGCTGGGTAGGGGTACGAGACAGGGGGACCCCCTCTCCCCCCTGCTCTTCGCTGTTGCTCTTGAACCGTTAGCAATGGCTATCCGGAGAGAACCCACGTTTCCAGGTATTCAAATCGGTGATAGATGTCATAAACTGATGCTATATGCGGATGACATTCTTTTATTTGTCTCAGATCCAGAACGCTCTCTTTCCTCCCTATTTAGAATCATTGACAAGTTTTCATCTATTTCAGGTTATAAAGTGAACTGGACA
>NC_137693.1:6610242-6687742 GCF_963989245.1 Nansenia antarctica | reverse complement strand
ATAAGTTGCACATTTTTTCAGTTGGTTAACTGATTAAATGTCCCTTAGCAAGGTTCTGTGTTACTATGTAACATCCAAGCCTATACAAACTTTATGATATCCGTAACAACAACCATGTAAGTAATGAGCCCAGTAATGACAGCTGTCTGACTCAAAGACATAGACACAATAGGAGAGGCTGGACTACAAACACACCTGGTAGTATTCCTAACCTGGGGGGTATTCCATCAACGTCACTGAAGGAAAATCTAGGCTTATTTTTTGCTTATTTAGTTTTGCAAGATTTATTTTTAAAATCTGGTCTTATTTTTTATTTGAAGACTAAGTCTCGAAATCCTTGTGTGTTCTCCACAGCAATCCGATACTGTGACCACTGTCAGCTGATCAAACCTGACCGCTGCCATCACTGCTCCACGTGTGAGATGTAAGTTGGTTCTGTCTCATGCACCATGGCCTCTTGTGCCTCAACTCTATTGTAATACTTTCTCCTCTCCTTTTGTTTCTTGTGCTGTGATGTGCTATTTCTCTCTCTCTCTCTCTCTCTCTCTCTCTCTCTCTCTCTCTCTCTCTCTCTCTCTCTCTCTCTCTCTCTCTCTCTCAGGTGTGTGCTGAAGATGGATCATCACTGTCCATGGTATGTCATCTCACTTAATTTTCCCAAGTATAGACAGTTAGCCATTCTCCACTCACTAGGTCATAGTGTCATAAACATTCATGTGATCAAGTTATGCCAAGCTTGAAAACGCCAAGTCATGATTGAGCATTTGCTTCTTCCTGGTACAATCAGCATGTTTGATTTGCCTTTTAATATGATCCAATCTTATCAACTCACTCTTGTAAATCAGATCAAATGGCTTCCCTGGAACTATATTTCTCTGGTCTCTTTCATTGCTTGATTCTAGAATACAATTAATATAATATACTAGAATATAATAATGTGGACAGATCAGCACAGTCAGGTGTTTAATTTCTCTCCTCTTCCCCCGCCCTCTGTCTGCCCTTCTCTCTCAGGGTGAATAACTGTGTTGGTTTCTCAAACTACAAGTTCTTTGTATTGTTCCTGGCCTACTCCATGCTGTATTGTGTATTCATCGCCGCCACCGTCCTGCAGTATTTGATCAGATTCTGGACAGTAAGTACACACAATCTCACCTCCTTCTTTTTCTAAGCTGGGTGTGTTTCTCTCTCCTGTACACGTGCACTGTATACACACATGCGCACGCACGCACGCACGCACACACACACACACACACACACACGCCCACACACCCACACACAGACACGCCCACACACCCACAAACTGATTTATCTCATCTAAGATATTCAGGCTCCTAGCCTCCTGTACATTACAAAGCCAAATACCCAAATTACGAATAAACCACATTTTACCTACTAGACTATAGTCTACCGACCAGATTACGTAGGTATGTTCGTAGGTATGTTCCCTTTGCTACAGCTACTACAATTTCTGTTTAATGGTAATGGTAGTGGTAACTCGTATTTTAGCATGCCACCAAATAAATCACAGTAGAATCACCTCAAAGTAACATAAAACACTTCAAACTGGAATAGTCTGCATAATGCCATTTTTGCAGAGCTTGTGCTGCTGATTTCTGAGTTATGTCTGCCTGTCCATCTGTTTAACAAACATGACACCTTTAATTTCACCTCTAACTACCCATCTGTTTCTAACGCTTGTCTTAAGCTTTGTCGAAGGAGATTTGCAGAGGAATGTCCTGAGGTAAAATGCAATACTGTCGTCGTCGTTGTTGTTGTGGTTGTTGTTTAGTGAAAAAGACACTTTGTGCGGTTTTGCCACTAATGGTGTGAGACTGAGGTGTCATGAATCCTGTGAAGGAAAGCTATATTGGATTACTGAGAGCGCAGTTAAGCTCCACTCGTAATGGTGTTCACAAGGCTTTTGTCCCTCATGCAGACCACTGGTGAAGGATTCTCTGTAGTGTGTGTCCAACGTTAACATAAGCTGTTGCCTGTTCCTCCTTGTGGGTTAAGACTAGGCCTCTGTCCTGGCCTGTGTCAAATGCTGCCGTGCTTGTGACAGTGTCCAGTGTCATCTTGCCAACTGTGGGGGAGTGGGGAAGTCAAGTGGGGACAGGATTGGTTGTTTAGCATTTTCGTATTTAGCATTTTGAGCTCACAAACAACCATGGGCTTGTAATATGTACATGGTACCTGCTGGAGCAGTGGTGTAGGGCTGCTGTAACTCCAGAATAAGGTCATGTACAGTACTGCATCATTGGCTGATGGGGATGTGTCAGAACAGTGTGTCTACTCTGAGCAGGAGGTGAATGTTGTTATGGCTTTGATTAAGAGTGACAAACATTAATGGCTCTCCTCTCTCTTTTCCCTCAGAATCAGAATCACACTCTTGTCTTGTTTCTGTTTTTCGTGGCGACCATGTTCTTCATCAGCATCCTGTCGCTTTTCAGCTACCATCTATGGCTTGTGGGAAAGAACAGGACCACCATAGGTAGCTCCCATTTTGCCTCACCTCGGCATACCTCAACATAGCCCAACAAACATGACGCCGCAAAACAGTTATCATGCAAGAGACATTTTACATTACACTCCCAAATATACTGTTGCTCCAAATCGATGTGACAAATAGGACATGTTAACAAAGGCATCAGTTTAAATCTCATCTGCCCATGACTGACTGTTGGTGGTTTATTATTGTTGTTGTAAGTTGTAACAGACTGTTTGACTGTGTTGATATCGTTGTTGCAGTTAGTTGACCTATTCAGAATCAGAATTGCTTTTATTACATCCAATGTATGGGTGCACAAAGTAAAATTCTTAGGTTCAGGTTCTTTGACAGAATACAAAATCGACAGTAATAGAATAAAGTAAAATACGTATGGTAATATTTTTTATTTTTAAAGTAGTAGAATAAGGTGCTAAAGTGCTTAAGTGATGGTAGTTGTACTACATCTGTATTCTCCATCTTTCAGAGGCTTTCAGGGCTCCTGTCTTCGGCAATGGCTCCGATAAACACGGCTTCACCTTGGGTTTCTGTAGAAATGTGGCTGAGGTTTTTGGAGACCAGAAGAAGTACTGGATGTTTCCTATCTACACCAGGTGAGGGCGCCAAAGCCATTCAGAGCCGATTCTATTGTCGTTGAAGAACAGCTGTCAATCTTACAATGATTTCAGCGCCACTAACCATGGCAAACATTGCTTTCTTTTCTTTCTCTCTCTTTCTCTTGATCAGTCTGGGTGATGGTCACAGCTTTGATACCCGGTTGGTGCACATAGACCCTGAGCGGGCGAACGCCATTGTCCAGCCCAACGGAAAAAGGTAACTTATGCTCTGTTCACATCAGGCTTCAAGGACCAGAGGTTTTCTTGATCGGATGATGTGTACAGACGTTTTCATAAACATTTTCCTTTCAATGGTTGTTATTATTATTATTTTTTTAAATGTATTAACCCCCGGCTTTTACTTTTAACAGCCTTGCTGACGTCCAGGCGGACCCCAAGCCTCACCTTGGCAACAACACAAATCATAGTGAGGACAATGGCAAAGAGAACCCTGGTACGTGTCAACCTTGTGATGTCAAGTAGCCCTCAATCATTTCAAAGGGTTGGTCTGAGCCTGGCGCTAAGCAGACTCACTGATCTTCAGATCACACTCCAGACCAAACAACTATGCTGTTCTAATCCTTGCTAATGCTAATGCTAATCCTTAAGTACAAAGATTGTATTTATTTAACCTTTATTTATCCAGGGTGAGACACTAGAGGTCTCTTTTGTGGGTGTGCGAAATCTGATGATGATCAAATCTGCGCCACACCTAGCTCAGTTTAGTCCTCTGTGTGCTGCCAGCCCTCTGCCAGCCCTCTGACCTCTGACCTCTCATCTCTGTGTTTCAGAGGGACTCCAGACAGTCAGTGTCACCATGGAGAATGAGTCGTAGACAGGTAAGCCTTAGGGAATTGTTCATTCGTCTGTTTTTTGTGTGCGTCAGCGTGCATTTTTAAATTATTATTATTGCATTGTTGTTTGTTACTGACTGCTGTTGTTGAGCATGGAACAAGATCCCAAAGCATTTCACTGTGTCAGTTACAACTGTATGCGCTATGTGACATAAACTAATTGATTTGGTGTGTGTGTGTGTGTGTGTGTGTGTGTGGTGTGTGTGTGTGTGTGTGTGTGTGTGGTGTGTGTGTGTGTGTGTGTGTCTGTGTGTGTGCATGCTTGAGAGGAAGCTGATGACCTATATTGTCTCCTGATCCCCTCAGGTGCCTCGCCCGGCCTGGTCAGACATCTGCCAAGAGACAATTGACCCATCCTCTGTGATGCTCTTAAACCACCAGCATCTCCGTCTCCATGGAAACTGTTGACATGAGTGTGCTCTCCAGTCATCCCTATCCCAGTGTGAGTGGGGCATAATTGGTTGATTGACACCAGCTGTGTGACATGAATGATTGAGCCAGCTGATCCTATATATGTGACCATTCCCACAATAAACGTTGCTTCCTTGATAACATGAACCCTGTCTGACAGCGTATGATTCCTCCGTTCAGTGTGTAGTCCGATCGTTATGGTCTTAGCCAATACGCAATAACCAACGTTTAACAGGTTATGGGCCCAGAGTGCTACCATGGCGAGACAATCGGAAAGAAGTTCGCGTTGGTCTCGACTAGCGTTTGACGGAGATGAGGAAAGGTACGAACTGTGGGAAACAAAGTTCATGGGCCATCTCCGGCTACAGAAACTGAAAGACACTCTCAAAACAGACCTTCCCTTAACAGCTTCGGCTCAGGAGTTGAGAGAAGATGAGGAGAAGAATGCAGAGATTTACGCAGAGCTCATTCAGTTTCTAGATGACAAAAGTTTGTCGCTCATAATGCGAGACGCACCAGATGACGGACGAAAAGCCCTAGAGATATTGCGCAATTATTATGCGGGTTCAGGGAAGCCAAGGGTTATAAGTCTCTATACAGAGTTGACCACACTGCAAAAGTCGAACAGTGAAACAGTGACCGACTATATCATTCGTGCAGAAAGGGCAATAACTGCACTGAGGAATGCAGATGAGACTTTGAGTGATAGCCTACTTGTGGCTATGGTATTGAAAGGACTGCCCGAGTCATTTAAACCCTTTGCGATACATGTCACACAGAGTGACGAGACCATGCCTTTTTCTGTGTTTAAAACTAAGCTCAGGAGTTTTGAGGACACGGAGAAAATGCGCGTAACGGCGTCGGAGGACAATGTTATGCGAGCCCAAGCCCTGTCTGACCGGGATGCCCAGAACGCCCAAAGCGCACGTAGCCAGAGCGCACAGCAAACAGACATTGTGTGCTACAAATGTGGCCAAAAGGGACCTATCAAAAGGACCTGTCGACGCAAGGTGTGGTGTAACCACTGTAGGAGCTCCACACATCAAGGAGCCGCCTGCAGAAGGAGACCGGACCAGGACGACGCGCGAGGGGTGTCCGAGCAAGTGAGTGGTCATGACAACACTTACGCGTTTCTGGCTAAGGACAAGCCAGGACGCAGTGTTACGAGGGGCCTGATGGTGGACACCGGTGCGACTGCGCATATTATCACCGACCTGGCCAGGTTCAAGGTGTTCGATGACGGTTTCCAGGCCGAGACGCACTGCGTGGAGCTGGCGGACGGCACGAGGAGCAAAGGGGTCGCAGAGCGCAGAGGAGATGCGGAGGTGTGCTTGATGGACAGCCGAGGGAGGCGACTGACTACAACGCTGCGAGGGGCGCTGTACATCCCCTCATTCCCCCAGGACATCTTCTCTGTAAAAGCAGCCACAGACACTGGGGCAACTGTGATCTTCAGAACAGGAGAAGACATCCTACAGCACAGAGACGGTACTGCATTTCACATCCATGAGCATAATAGACTATATTATTTGCCCACAGTGGATGACCAATGTGATCAAAGTAAGAGCTGTTTTGATCTAAAGACATGGCATGAAATTCTAGGACATTGTAATTTTGAGGATGTTCTGAAACTCCAGAATGTTGTTGATGGTATGTCAATTAAGGGAAAAATTGATAAGTCTAACCTGAACTGTGAAGTGTGCACTCGGGGAAAGTTTGTACAGAGCTTCAACAGGAAGCCTGATAGAAGGGCCAAAAATGCTCTAGAGTTGGTGCACACAGACCTAGCGGGTCCAATTGACCCAGTGTCCATAGATGGACATAGATTTGCACTTTCGTTCACAGATGACTATACTAGTACTGTGTTTTTCTACTTTCTTAAGCACAAGAGTGATACTGTACAGGCGACAGAGCAGTTCATAGCTGACAACGCCCCGTATGGTAGGATCAGACGTATCAGGTCAGATAATGGTACTGAATTTACAGGGAAAGAGTACCAAGGGCTACTGAGAAGAAATGGTATCAGACATGAGACATCATCTCCATATTCGCCACATCAGAATGGCACTGCAGAACGCCAGTTTAGGACTCTCTTTGACATGGCTCGATGCATGTTATTAGAGAGCAAGCTACCCAAGGTGTTATGGCCTTATGCAGTACAGACTGCATCTGTAGTGAGAAATAGGTGTTTTAACAATCGCACAAAACAGACACCTTACATGATGCTGACAGGGAGACGTCCCAATATGTCTAGGATGCAGAAGTTTGGAACGGTGTGTTATGCCTACAAACAGGATAAGAAAAAGCTAGACCCAAGGAGTGAGAAGGGCTTCTTTGTAGGGCATGACAAGAAAAGCCCAGCTTACCTGGTTTTCTATCCTGACAGTGGAAAGGTGAGGAAGCACAGACTGGTCAGATTTATGCCAAAGACGATGGGTGAGCAGCAGACACAGACTGAGATATCAATAGATGATGAGGACTGTGATGTGCCACAAAGGGCCAGCACGACTAAGCAAAGGGACGCGAGTCCAAAGACAGCTGAAGAGCATATTCCTGTGACCAGGCCCGAACAGGTGCAGACTAGGGAGAAACAGGAGTCTCCACGCTATCCTCCCAGGGAGAGGAAGAGACCTGATTATTTTGGGGACCGTGTCTATGAAGTAGGAAGTCAGGACCAGGCACAGGTAAACATTGATTACTGCTACAAAATGTTGTGTAACGTACCTTTGACCTACAGTGATGCAGTGAAGTCACCCAAGTCTAGAGAATGGGTCAGTGCTATGGACGACGAAATGCAATCATTGAGAGAGAATGGTACGTTTACTTTGACTAACTTACCCCAGGGCAAAGTTGCAGTGGGGGGTAGATGGGTGTATACAATCAAGAAAAATGCAGATGGTTCAGAAAAATACAAAGCACGCTATGTTGCAAAAGGCTACAGTCAGAGAAGGGGTGTTGACTATGAAGAGACCTTTTCTCCCACAGCCGATTTAACCAGTGTTCGAGTGTTGATGCAAAAAGCAGCACAGGAGAATTTGATTTTACATCAAATGGATGTCAAAACTGCCTATCTTCATGCACCGATAGATTGTGAGATATACATGGAACAGCCAGAGGGTTATGAGCAGACATCTGGCACAGAGACAGTGGTGTGTAAGCTAGAGAAGTCACTGTATGGTCTAAAACAGCCTGGCCGAAATTGGAACCATTTATTACACGACTATCTAATGGTGAATGAGTTTGTGCAAAACCCTGCAGATCATTGTGTATATACTAAAGAAACGGAACATGAGAAAGTGATCATGATTATATGGGTCGATGATTTGGTTATTGCTGCCAGTAACGAGAATGCACTGAATGTTGTAAAAGAGATGCTCTCAAAGAAATTTCAGATGAAAGATATGGGCAAATTGACACATTTCCTGGGAATCGATTTTGAAGTGTGATGGATGTGTAACAATGTCACAAAAGCAGTGTGTAAAGAACATGCTAGAGAGGTTTGACATGCAGAACTGTAAACCCCGATCGACGCCTTGTGAGCAGACACTCAATTACACTGAAGGGGCAGGATTAATGAGTGATGTCACTCGGTACAGAGAGGTCGTCGGTAGCCTCATCTACCTGACTATGTGTACTAGGCCAGATCTTTGTTTCATAGTGAGTAAACTGTCCCAGTATTTTACCAAACCAACCGAGGAGCATTGGGCCACTGCCAAACATGTATTGAGGTTCTTAAAGGGCACCAGTGATAAAGTGTTGTGTTACAAAAGGTGTAACTCTGATTTGAGATTACAGGCTTTCAGTGATGCTGACTGGGCAGCAGATGTCACAGACCGTCGTAGCACAACAGGTTACTGTGTTAGTCTACATGAGAATGGTCCATTGGTCTCATGGAAGACCAAAAAGCAACCAACGGTGGCGTTGTCCACATGTGAGGCGGAGTACATGGCATTAGCTGCAACCACCCAAGAGTGTTTACACCTGACTCAACTGTTGACACATATGGATGCATGCAAGTATGCACCACCCATTGTCCATGAGGACAATCAGGGAACGATTGCATTAGCTAAGAACCCAGTCCGCAGACAAAGATGCAAACACATAGATATAAAGTACCATTTCATCAGGTCTACAGTACAGAATGGACAGATCTGTTTGCAATATTGTCCCACAGATCAAATGGTGGCTGATGTGTTTACCAAACCAGTAACTAAGGACAAATTGGTTAGGTTCACAAAGGTTATGTTTGGGAGAGAAACCACATCAGTGTGAGTAAGGACCAAGCGGTCAATT
Source organism: Nansenia antarctica (assembly GCF_963989245.1). Classification (NCBI taxonomy): domain Eukaryota; kingdom Metazoa; phylum Chordata; class Actinopteri; order Argentiniformes; family Microstomatidae; genus Nansenia; species Nansenia antarctica. The sequence goes on along the minus strand of NC_137693.1, from coordinate 6,679,082 downwards.
TTTGTTTTGGTTTTCTTGCTTTATTTTTTCAAAGTGTTATAAGAGAATACCAGTGAAAAACTGAAGACTGTTTGTAAATGATGATGATGTATATTCTTGTTTCACAGGAGAGGAACAATATCAGTGCCAGCTTTTGTTTGTTTGATTGATGGAATGACAGCCCCAAAGAGTGTTATGGAAATTGTAGGCTACTGATTGTTATTGATTTGTTTATTTTTCTCTCCATCTTGGTCAGGTGAGAGCAAGTGGGGGTGTTGACATGAGTGTGCTCTCCAGTCATCCCTATCCCAGTGTGAGTGGGGCATAATTGGTTGATTGACACCAGCTGTGTGACATGAATGATTGAGCCAGCTGATCCTATATATGTGACCATTCCCACAATAAACGTTGCTTCCTTGATAACATGAACCCTGTCTGACAGCGTATGATTCCTCCGTTCAGTGTGTAGTCCGATCGTTATGGTCTTAGCCAATACGCAATAACCAACGTTTAACAGAAACCATCCTCTATCATCACCTTACCCTGGACCAAAAAAAACTTTTTTCATGGCCTCTGCTGTCTGCCACCAACACCATTTTTTTAAAATTTATTAACAATTAATTAACTTCTGTGACTGCTTTGTTTCACAAGCCAAAAAAGTTAACTTTTTGCACTAAGTCAGGTTATTTCTGTTATGTTCTGTTCTGTTCTGTTTTGATTACATTGTCATGTGCATAATGAAGAAGTGTGCATAAGAGGAGGAATATAATTTACAATATACGAAACTTGTCAGTATTCAGTGTCTGAGTTTAAGCCCCTATTCAATCACAGTTGATTACATGGATTCTGGCGTCAGATAGTAAGCAATACAAATATAAACAGAAAGAAACCCATCTGCATATTTATTCTAACGCAGCTTATTAGTGAAAGGGAATGGCGTTCATTTTGTTTTACCCCCAAAACTCTGGGTTTGATTGATGACCCTAAGAACACAAAAGCCAATGGGATAAGCTTGTGATGTCAGCTGAAATTGTAATGCCTCAGCACTTTACATCTACATTCAGTTGAGGGTGCTAATTATACCCATTGATTTTTGTACGACATTGGTTTTGTATGGACCTGGAACAAGGCTTTATAGGACCCTCCATGTCTCCCTTAATCCACTTCTGGTCCACTGTACACCATCATTAGTCTCACATGCATTGTGCCTTCACTTCAGTTGCTCAGAATTTTAGCTGCATGGAAGGACAAGGGTTTAGTGCAGTCACAGTGTCATAGTAAATGCTATGGTAAATGGTTAAACATGGCATAGGGCGATTTGGGTTTACAATCTAGATGGATGAATCTGGAACTGTGAGAGTGTATTTATGGAATGAAGGACATGTTTACAATTTTAAGCTTTGAGGGGCTTTTTTTCTCAGACCAATTTCAAAGTAACAAACAGACATAAGATCCCAATTCGAAGTTAGTTAGAACGTTAGTAACTCCAGACGTCAATGCATGTCGCAATGTATGTGACGTTTTGAGCCAAGTACTCCTATCTCAAATTAGGACTTGACCCTGAGTAAATGCACAGGTAGATTCTGTAATAAATACATCGATTGCAAAGGGGTGATTGTGATACTTTGGGAATTCATAATTATTGCACAGCATGAAGTATTTGTTTTTACATCTTCGGCTAAATTGCTACAGTATTTTTCTCTTATGTTTTAATCTGTTGCCTGTATTTCCATCGTTGCTTTTAGGTGTGTTTTTTTTCCAATTGTTGTATGAAGACGGGGGACAGTTTGTTTATATCTGTGTCTATCCCTGTCATATTTGCAAGAGGGAGACTTTTCACATCAGACAATTCATCTCACTTTCCTGTGAAACCGGTGTGTAAAAAGTAGAGGTCAATCTTTATGGATTATGCTATATCATTATTTCTGTTGGAATTTTTCCGAAGCTCACCTGTTCAACTTCTAGTCGTTTCAATCTGATGTGGATTTAACAATGTCTGTTGTGGGGTTTTAAGTTGAAGGAAAAAGGGAACAACGTTTAAAAAGCACAACATTTTCAATGACAAAATGCTGCTCTCTGATAATTGTGATGATCATGGTGTGGTTACAGCTAATTGTTATCTTGATTTGATTGTTCTCTTGGGAGTGAACATGTATGGCAGTTTTTAATGTATAGTACTGTACCAGATGTGTTGATAGGCTAATGTCCATGTGCAGACCCTATGAGGGGTGCTGTTACCAGTATACTGTATATACATGGTGTATATGTTACGGTACATGTGGGAAAACGGTACATGTGGGAAAACTAGGGTTAGGGTTAGGTGCTACGGTTAAGGTTAGGATTAGGGGTAGGGATAGGGTTAGACATGCCAGCATGTACCAAATCGACGTAGCACCTAACCCTAACCCTAGTTTTCCCACATGTACCGTATTCCCACATGTACCGTAACATATACATGGTGTTTTCTATGTCAGGATGCTCACAGTCCACCAAGAGGAGGGTGGAGTTAGGCGTCACTTCATCATCATAACTGAGTGATTCCTTCTTTCAGGATCGTATCTAACCCAGACAACTGGACATGTTGATTTAACAGTATTTTTGTTATCAGGTTTCTCAATTTCTTACTGACTATGATCCATGTGGTTTTGGAAGAGTCGTTTGAAAGATGCGTGCTTTCAGGAAACATATCCATTGGAGTTACACCATTGGGTGGAATAATGCAGAGTGAGAGCATCATGAGGTTATAACTTCCTAATATTTTTCAAATATATTTTTTACATTCCTAATAGGCCATAGCGATGTATTTTGTGCTACATTCTATATTCACAAAATCATGGACCAATTTACTGTTATTTAAATTAATATCTTATCGTATTTTTTATTCAATCCATGTTTGCATGCTTAGTATTTTTCTCACAATATTTGTACTTACTCTGCCAGCCAGTTTTGGTTGTTTGGTGATTTTTGTAATGTACTCAATTAGAAGAGGTTTGCACATTTTTTTTAATGTCTAAATCAATTAAATGTTCCTATTTTATAGATTAATCTATAATGTATTACTGTGGACACTTAACAATAAATGCTGTTTTCAGTGTATTGAAAGACTCAATTAATGAACTTTTGAATGAATTTGTTTTTTTTTACTTAATACTTTATTAATTTGTATTTCAACTCACCTGTGGCAAGTTACAGGTGCTGACATAGAAATCACACTTGCAACCAGTTAAAATTGAGAAAAGTTGACTCAACCTTTGTGTTGTGTGTCTGTGTGTACCACACTGAGCATGGAGAACAGTAAGAAGAGCAAAGAATAGTCTGATGATTTGAGAACCAAAGTTGTGGAAAAGCAACATGGACAATCTCAAGGCTACAAGTCCATCTCCAGAGATCTTAATGTTCCTGTGTCCACTGTGCGCAACATCATTAAGAGGTTTACATCCTATGGCACAGCTAGCCTCCCTGGACGTGGACGGAAGATACAAATGTATAAAAGATTGCAACGAAGGGTTGTTCGAATGGTGGATAAAAAAAAACACGATCAACTTCCAAACAAATTCAAGCTGACCTGCAGACACAGGGTACAACAGTGTCAGCTCGCACTATCTGTCGCCATCTGAATGAAATGGGACGCTATGGTAGGAGACCCAGGGGGACCCCACTGCTGACACAGACATAAAAGCCAGACTGGAGTTTGCCAAAACTTACCTGGGGAAACCAAAATCATTCTGGGAGAACGTCCTGTGGACAGATGAGACCAAAATAGAGCTTTTTGGTAAAGCACATCATTGTAGTGTTTACAGACAATGAAATGAGGCCTTCAAAGAAAAGAACACGGCCCCTACAGTCAAACGTGGTGGAGGTTCACAGATGTTTTGGGGTTGCTTTGCTGCTTCTGACACTGGATGCTTTGACTGTGTGCATGGCATCATGACATTTGAAGACTACCAAAGAATTTTGGGGTGCAATGTAGGGCCCAGTGTCAGAAAGCTGGGTCTCCGTCAGAGGTCATGGGTCTTCCAGCAGGACGATGACCCAAAGCATACTTCAAAAAGCAAACGGAAATGATTCAAGACAGTGCTGGAGAGTTCTGAAGTGGCAAGCAAGGAGTCCAGATCTAAATCCCATAGAACACCCATGGAGCGATCTCAAAACAGCAGTTGAGAGAAGGCTAAAGAAGTTGGCAAAAGAACAGTGGTCCAAAATTCTAATAGAGAGGTGTAAGAAACTCATTCATGATTACAGGAAGCGATTGATGTCAGTTATTTTCTCCAAAGGGTGTGCTACCGAATATTAACATGAGGGTGCCAAACATGTTGTCCAGTCTATGTTTTTAGTTCTGTGCGGAATGATATCAGATTTGGCTTTTTTCTCCATTTTTTTTTGTTATGCTGTAGGATATTTTCATGTATAAGGTACTTGGTTGAAATATATCACGAGTAAAGCTTCTCAGTTAGACTATTTACTCAAACAAAGTTACATACAACTTACAGCATTCCTACTCTGATGATGTTATAGAGAGGGGTCAGCTCTGGTCGATGGATCAGCAGGATGAAAAGCGAGCGAGCTGTCTCTAGCTCACATATTTTATACCTCAGTGATATGGTATTACAAGTCTCTGACATGGCACCTATCATCTTACAAAGGCCAGGTTTAGGGTGTGAAAAGGGGGATAGGTTACAGACAGTATCACTCAGGTCAAAGGGCTGGGGGCAGGTCACAGGAAGGGAGGCCATCTTGACCATGTGCTAGGACAATGACGTGGGCCATCTTTGCCCATGTGTCCTCTATGACAAAGCAGGTCACAGGAAGGAGGGGGAGGGGGAGAGGGGTGAAGCGGGGGCAGGTAGCCTTGTCCCTAGGCCTGAGGCCGTCATAAAAAACCCTTCTGGGAATGTGACAATCAATAGGACATATATCTACAGGTTCTTACACAGGTCTATGAATGTGTGTGCAATAAGACAGATATCTACACAGGTGTGTAGATGTGTGTGTAAGAATATACCACAATGCCAATGCAAACAAAAGAAACATGTTAATACAAAAGCATTTGTAATTGCAACAATTTTCTGGGAGAAGTGGTGCATTATCTGACAGAAGTGCAGGGGTGCCAATAATGCTGTCCAAGACTGTAGATACAACAGAAACAGAACAGCTTATTCAAATATATGGAATGATTCTCCATAATCCACCCACTGCCCTTTGACCTGGGCCTGGCCTGGGTGCTGATCTCAGATGAGGCTTACATTTGCTCTCTTTTTTGATGAGGTGTGCCTCTATACAAGAAAATTACATGCTGTAGTACTTGCTGTCAAGAGCATTTAAATGCTGTACATGCAGAGTTAGGAGTAACACTGTGTATATTATTTAGATTGGATCGAAAAGCCACAATTTTGGACTCGCACGAGACTTAAGTGAAATGCACTTCCTGAGTCGGTAGTTTACCGTATTTACTGTAACAGCAATTAAATCCTAAGGATCTCCATACATTGTGCTTGCAATTGGTTATTGTTTATGAGAGAGAAGCCTAACCCTAACCCTAACCCTATGGAAAAAGCAGAGTCAGTTTGTTCATATTCGTTCTGTTAATTTTCAATCCATTTTCAAACCACTACGTCTCCTAAAGACACCCGCTTTCCCCTCTACTGTGTCCCTAAGAACTTCTATTGCCCCCCTTGTACTGTTTCTCAGTTTCTCCAGTAATATAAAAAAAAAAAAATAGTAGAAGGCGATAATAGGGCTAGAGTACTCTTCCTGCAACGAATGGTGGACTGCTGATTCACATGCTTAGTATTCAAATGTATTGATTGTAAGTCGCTTTGGAATAAGGCGTCTGCTAAATGCCAAAAATGTAAATGTAAATGTAAAGAGAGACATCTCAGAAGACAGTAGTCAGTAAGATAACCTGTTCCAAACGTGAGAGCAAAGTGTGTGGGTGTGTGTGTGTGTGTGGGTGTGTTTGTGTGTGTGTGTGTGTGTGTGTGTGTGTGTGTGTGTGTGTGTGTGTGTGTGTCTGTATGTATGTGTGTGTGTGTGTGTGTGTATGTATGTGTGTGTATGTGTATGTGTATGTGTATGTATGTGTGTGTGTGTGTGTGTGTATGTATGTATGTATGTATGTATGTATGTATGTGTGTGTGTGTGTGTGTGGTGTGTGTGTGTGTGTGTGTGTGTGTGTGTGTGTGTGTGCGTGCGCGTGCGTGCGTGTGTGTGTGTGTGTCAGTGCCGAGGACACAAGTGGGAACACATCACGGCCTTCACTTTGATTGATTGATTGAAAACTTTATTAGAAGATTTGCAGAAGTAGGTACATGAAAGTACATATTACATACAAGGTCAACTAACAGGATAAAAACCCAAGAAAGCCACTGGCTTATTTCAATTGGGGTCCTTGACTTCTATCACCTCATTAAGATGAGACAATATTTGTTCAGTAGGAGTATTGTCTGCCGTGGCGAAACAAAGTGGCACTTTTAGATGGTTATCACAAGCAGGGTTATTACAGCATTGAAGTGACACTGATCTTTATCTCCAAGGACTGTTCCCTGACAGGAATGTGATAGCCCTGAGACTGGGAAGGACAGAGTGTGACGCCGCCACGCTCGGGGGGGAATGACCTCCCTGCCGTTCACCTGACCGACTGTCAGTGAGTCATTGACCATGTGCGGAGAGAAAGGTGTGAGCTGACTGACACACACAAGACTGTCTCTGCGAGCACTCAGCATATAGCTGCGTATTCTTTCAGTCTCTCTTATTGGCTTTCTCTCGTGCTAGCTACCTCTGAGGTAGTCTATATCTTAGTTTCTTATTTCCTGTTTTCCTCTACCTCTCACACACTCTTTCTCTCTATTACCTCCTTCAGTATGTCCTTATGCGTTCAGCTGTAAGACATTCGTTTGGCTGTAAGACATTTTTTAACCATGGTTCACCTTCCGAAATCTAATTTTCTCATGAAAGGATGGAACTCCCATCTTACGTACATTTAATTGCAATAACTTGTAATAACGTTGTTTTTCCTCAATCAAATTACAAATCCCTTACTGATCCATGATTAGTAGACCCCACTGGAAGTGGCAAGAAAGACCACATCAAGTGAGGTCAATGACAAAAAAGTGCCTGGATGTTTACTGTGAAGCAGATTGGCATGCTGCAATGAGATGATACACCATCGCCTCAGTGCTAAGGTATTGAGTACTACAATACACATGGCAACGAGCACTTATACTGTTTCATTTTCCATGGGTTGTTTTTATGTTTTTGATCCCCTGTCCCCCCCCCCCCCCCCTCACAGAAATGTGTGCGAGAGAGATGGACACCTAGTGCACACATCATCTGTTATTGTACATGGCAATATCTATTCATTTGTGAAAGATTATACTGGCTGGCATGGAAACAAGTAGCACAGCACACCCTCTCAAAGTTTACTTCTGAGAGATTACCCTATCAACCCAAACCCATGGACAGCAAAGCGATTGCGCAGGGCTGTACATGTCCAGTAGTAGAGTATTGTAAGGCTAAAGTGCGTCCCCTGATGAGGTGCGCTCAATCAAGCCAGTATGAATGAAAGACAATTATTATTTTCCAGAGATGCTCGCCGTCTGGAGGTGGTCCTCTGGACAATAGAGAGATATAAACCCCCAGAAACGCTTACGGAGCAAACGACTCACACACCCTCATGCCTAGATCTTAATTGAAGGGGAAAGTACACTACCTATAGCAGACCGCCTCCTCACCTCTCTGTGTGTAGCCACTGAGCAAGAGAGATACCTCGGATATTTGCTTTTAGTTCTGTTGTACGATTTATTCAACTTGTTCACAACTTGCGATTTAAAATACATAGATAGCGACCTGAACTGAACATGGAAGAAACCGTCAATAGCACTATTGATCCGACCTGTTTACAAGAACCCCCGCTGGCTATCGATGTCATCAAGCGTGAGTGATATATCATATTCATCATCAGTATTACCTTATTTATGTTATGTTATGTTATGTTAATTTTATTTATAATGCGCCCCCCATCCAACTTTTACATCGGCCCGGGGCCGATATTTAACTTCTTGGGGGTGCAGTACGCTTTCATTACCTATACAGTTCTTTTTTATTCTTAAAGCTGGGAGATATTATAGCGGGACATTTTTACAACTCAATCCAATAGTTTAGCACAAATAGGCTATAGACATGTATAGTGTTTGAATGAGAAAATAATTAACTATTATTGTACAATGCTTCTTTACATGTATGTTGACTCTTGTCAAGCATTTCATGGAGGATTTGATTACAATTGAATGCAGTAATTGCCCGAAAAGCTGACAGCCCCCCCCTCCCACCACCACCACAGACAAACACACACACACACACACACACACACACACACACACACACACACGCACACGCACGCGCACACACACACACACACACACACACACACACACACACACACACACACACACACACACACACACACATGTTTTATCTTACACCTTCCCAGCAATACTACTTAACAGTCAGATTCATTCTCTTCATTCTTGTTTGTGTTCATCATTGAGTGCACAAGCAAGCAATTAGTCTTCAAACAGAGAGTTAATAAACTGCCGTAGACATTAGTAGCTTGTGGATAACTGTATTCACATTTGTTAACAACTACACTGAACTGAGAAGAATAGGCTACCACATGGAGAGGCTTTCTCATTTCACTTCCATGTGCCGTCTTCTTACCACCAGGCAAGCACAATAAACTGAGGATCTGACACAAACCTCTCTCCCTAGGGTAGGCTGCTGTCTGTGATTCAGACTCCTCAGAGGGACAGCACTGGCTGTGCTCCCAGTAGCCTATGTTTCTTTTTTATTATTTTTTTTATTTTATTATTACTTTTCTGAGTGGGGAAGTCCCACTCATATTTTTCATTTTATTGGACTGATATAGTGAAGACAGACAGGAGAGTAAGGAGGAGAGGGCATGTCAACAGGGCATGGGCCGGACTCAAACACATGCCGACATGAGCATAATGTGTGCACTGTAGACTGCGGTGCTAGACCACTGGACCACCCCAGGCCACTGCTCCCAGTGTGTTTGATTAAATCTCAGTACTTCCCTGTAGTCTACATCCAGTTGGTCTGGTTGACCAGTGTATCTGAGCCAAGCCTGATCAACAAGACCAACTTACTAGATTCACATTTTTGTCATTGCACAGAGTACAACCACATTTATTTGTTGCTCTAGGCACAGGGTGAGCTATAGTCAGCTGAGTCTGCCCTGAGTCTGCCGTGCAAAACATCTCCATGTGGAAGCCACAGATATGCGTCTTTGGTTCCATCACAGAGACATTTTTCCTCTGATGTATGATGACCCATGTGATATCAGACACAAATGACTTTGTGTTGCTCTTTCATCCTTTTACATTCACTCGCCACATTTTTCAGTGTGATTTATTATTTTTGCAGATGTCCTTGATCTCTGTACGTCCCAAACCGACCAAGCAATACATTTAAACAGCTGGGTTTTCGCTCAATCTCATTCACACGCTCCAACCTCAAAGAAGGGTCTGGAAGTTGTTGTCTCCAAGTGAACATGACCATGGCCACTGCCTAATGCACAAGTTAGTTTCACAGGAGCACATCTTGAATAGATAACCATAAATGGACCAGTCTGCCTCTCTCTCTCTATCTCTCTCTCTCTCTCTCCCTTTTCTGACTGTCCACTCTCTCCCTCTCCATAGAGCTGGATGCGTTTGGGATCGTCCTGTACTCCATGCTGACCCTCATGTCCTCCCTGTCCTTGCTGCTTTACTTGGAGGAGTGTGTGTTTGTGTATAGAAAAATCCCCTCTCCTAAAAAGACAACTATCATGTGGGTCAATGGCGCTGCACCGGTAGGAACTGATCTCCACGTTTAAACAAACCTGCTTTTCATACAATAGCTGACAGTAAATACATTATCTATCTTTTACTTGTTAAACGAGAGTCTGTTTTCACAATTCTAGTCATGTATGTTTTTTTTCTGTCTTGTATGAATAGCATAAGGAGGATAATGGTATGCACTTATATAGCGCCTTTATCCAAAGAGCTTTACAATGGCCTCTCATTCACACACACATTCACACACCAATGGTGGCAAGCTGCCATGCAAGGCGCCGGCCCGCTCACCGGGAGCAATTTGGGGTTCAGTGTCTTGCCCAAGGACACTTCGACATGTGGCCAGCCGGGGCTGCCAACCTTGCAATCATTAGACGGCGGCTCTACCACCTGCGCCACAGCTGCCCCAATATGAAAGTGATGAATCAAGATAACGTTGTGTATGTGCCCTATAGGTCATTGCCACCATGTCTTGCTTTGGGATGTGGATCCCAAGGGCAGTCATGTTCACTGATATGACTTCAAACTGGTGAGTGTCCTCCTCCCACGCACACATTCACGCACACATTCTCTCTCCCCCCCCCCCCTCTCTCACCTACTTGGATACTTTCCCTATAAATACCTGACTATGGGTACTTAACTGTACCTATAGAGATGCCAGAAACCTTTCACCCGTAGCAATGAACTGACACAAACTGTGAGGAGTTCTTTTATGAATACACCCAACTGTCACAGTTTAACCACTGTCTTAATCATTACACTGTAGTGGATTGGAGAGTTCAGAGATCAGTCCACACATTGGTTGTGGTTTGAGAGAAAGACCATGTCAAACTTTGGCTCAAACGTTATATCTAAACACTAGTTTCCATGTTCAGAGAGATGTCGAGACAGGATGTCAATACTCGTGGTATACTGTCGCACAGAGGACACTGTGTCCTGCACCGTAGGGCATTATAATCAATCGAGCAATCATCAATTCAATTCATCAAACTTTATTTGTATAACACATGTTGTACAATACAATCAACTTCACACAAACATCTCGGGAGTGTCTGTTAATATTCAATACAGTACAATACCAGACTGGTTCTGAAGACATCATACAGTTTATTTTATTGTCTTTGTCTTTGACCAGTGTGCCTATGTCGACCAGTGTGCTTGTTGTGTTCATGTATACCTTCATATTCATATTCATATTCATATTCATATTCATACCTTCAGTAGTAAACCCTGACTCTCTCTCTTCAGTTTCTTTGCAGTGGTGGTGTATAAGTTCTTGGTTCTGATGATAGAGGAGTTTGGGGGCAGTGAGGCCTTTCTGAAGCAGTGTGAAAATAAGACATTCAGGATCAGCACAGGACCCTGCTACTGCTGCTGCCCCTGCCTGCCACGTGTCCCTGTCACACGGTAACTAACACTACCAACACTGTTCCAGACTCACTTCCAGGGGAGGCTGGTGGAGATGGAAATCGGAGGACGGGCTCATTGTAATATCATGGAATGGAATGAGGAGTGTGTGTTTGATACATTCCATTCCATGCGTTACAATGAGCCCGTCCTCCGATTTCTGCTTCTACCAGTCTCCCCGACTCTCTATGTACTGCTAGTGATGGTGTCAAGACAGCAGCCTAGGGTTAAAGTTTATCTCTATTTATCTCTGATGTTATCTTCATTCTAGTTTATTGTGTTCTACTGTCATGTATGGTGACCTATATATGCTATGTGGAGGTTTAAAACCATAAACTAATGGTGTTCCACTCCATTTCATGCAGGCGATTGTTATTCTGGCTGAAGCTGGGATCTCTTCAGTATGCTATCTTAAAGACAGTACTCTCAATCCTGTCCATAATATTGTGGACCAATGGGAACTTTGATCTTGCTGATGTAAGTAACGCTCCCCCCTCCTGTGAAAAGCATCTACAAACATCCCACACTATCAATGGCCCCGGGCTTGAGCTGGATTACTCTTCCTGCTACGACTGGTGGATTGATGATTCACTTGCTTAGTCAAATGTGTCGATTGTAAGTCGCTTTGGAATAAGGCGTCTGCTAAAAGCCAAAAATGTTACATGTTACATGGAAGTCCACTATGCCCTGTCTTTGATTCAAACATTTCCGTACTTCTCTTATTATTATTAAGCTGGAGATCACCGGCACGGCTATCTGGATAAACCCATTTATCGGTGTTCTCACGATCACGGCCCTTTGGCCTGTTGCCATCGTGTTCATGAACACCAACAGCATACTGAGGAGCCTCAAGATCATCCCCAAGTATGCCATGTACCAGGTGAGGCCACGCCCACATGCCCTCCTCCACCAATCAGCAGCTCAGTGCTGATGCCAACAAGCATGTGACCGCAGCTGGTGAAACCGGGAACTAGTCGCCAACCGACCAAAATGTTCAGACGTTTACTTTGAAAAATGTTAATACATGTCAACTCTCTAGTGATGTGAGTAGTCCCCACTACTATCTAGTTAGTGTAGATTAGCGTGGATTACTCACCGAATCCATTGCATTGCAATGTTTTGGCTTGACTAGCGAGTGTGTCTTTGATTTTCAACAAAGTCCAAACATTTTGATTGGTTGCCGACTTGTTCCCTGTTTCACCAGCTGCTGTCACATATCATTTGCTGTCAACCATGTTTTTAGAAAATATCATATTAGTGTCTGATTTCAACCTGGCACAGCGGCCACCATCACTCTGTATGTCCATAAAGCTGATGATACGCCTGGTTATGTCCCTGTAGCTGGTGCTTGTGCTCAGCCAACTGCAGGCGTCCATCATTAGCATCCTGGCCCTTGATGGAACCATTGCCTGTGCTCCTCCCTTCTCTTCTGCAGCCCGGGGCTCCAGTAAGTTTGCAACTAGAACATCAAACCTTAACTCCTGAGACATCTACTACTACCACATCTATTACCCCCTGTACTGTTACTCCTGAGACATCTACTACTACCACATCTATTACCCCCTGCACTGTTTCTCCTCAGACACCTACATCCCCCCTGTACTGTTACTCCTGAATTATCTACAAAAAAATAAAATAATAATAATTCTTCCTTCTTCTAGCACGATGACTGCCAATGGCCCCAGGCCTGTATAGATGACTTTTTCCTGCTATGACTAGTGGATAGTTGATTAACTTACTTGATTAAATGTATTGATTGTAAGTTGCCTTGGAATAAGGCATCTGCTAAATGCCAAAAAAGTAAATGTAAATGTGAATCAAAGTGCATCGCAGGTCAAAACTGACCAGGCCAGAGCTGACATCAAATATGGTCGTAACTTACAGTAACGTTCCTCTAACTGTCCTCTAACTGTCTCTGGTTTGTCTGTCTGCAGTGTTGAGTCAGCAACTAATGATTGTTGAGTTGTTCATCGTCACTCTGGTGACCCGGCTGCTTTACCGCCGCACCTATGAGGAGCTGCCCTCCAACCCACACGAGACTGACAACGACCAGAACGCCAAGCTCAGCCTGCAGGCCACAGAGGGGGAGCACATTGTCTGAAAGAGAAAGAGAAAGAGAGAGGTGTGTGTGTGTGTGTGTGTGCGTGTGAGAGAGAGAGAGAGAGGGGGGAGGGGGGGGATAATGTATCAACTGTGATAACCTCATAACTGAACAAATATTCAGTACTGTTTGGTATATATGAATATTATTCATTCACACAATTCTTGTATTTTTATATTCATTTTATCTCAATGGTATCATATTACTGTATATGATGTTGTAGTTATCAGCATATATTTTAAGTGGTTGAACTTGTATTATCATATTATCATAAAAGTAAAGTTGTATATTGTGCATAAATATGCTGAAACGTTTACCTCAAAGCATATTTATCACTGCAATAAACTACTTATCACTGCAATATAACGGCAATATAATTGCTATTTGTTGCACTTCTGGTTAGACGCACAATCATTTCGTTGCATTGCCTTGTACTATGTAATGACAATAAAGTGAATCTAATCTAATCTAACCTAATATTTATTTGAACATTTGACGAGTTGTCAACATACTTTGTGTGGTTGGTTTCACTATACTGGGATGACATGGATTGTATACAATAAATGTTGTTTGTGGATGTCGGGGGTATTATGTGTATTTTATATGTATATTCATATTTAATAAATGAATATGATGCACTACCTCTTTCATGTTTTGCGTTTCCTGATTTGGCTGTTAGCATTGATCAAAAGATTACTATATTTTACTGCATCCCACTATGATAAATTGAGGACATAACCTTGATTTTAACATTACTGAAAGGGTGTGTGTGTGCACATTGTATTTCTTTATCACTCAATAAAAACATGACCCTCTAGAGGTAGAACTCAAAGGTCAAGTTCTACTGCTGGGGATGATTCACATCCTCCTAAGAGAAGGAGAACATTGAGTAAACACCTTGGGGACACCTTGCTCTCAACTGTGGGTCCTACAGATTCTGATGATTCCACCATCACCCCCTGTCAGTCTCTGAAAAGATCCCTGCTCAACATCCTTGACAGGGCCATTTCAGAAATGGAAAACAGATTTTCCAAGTAGAATGTGGTCCTAATGACAGCCATATCCAGTCTTGTACTACTGCATTCCTAGAATCTACCTTGTTGCGCCCTCTGCATGTGCTTGCTGACACTGCGGCAGATGACGTGAATCTGGAAAATTCTTGTTGCAGAACCAGTGTTGGTCAAGAAATGTCCAAATGAAACAGACCTGTCCATTATGTGTAAACCCCTACAGGAGTATAAGGAAGCTTTTCCTGTGTTGCATAAATTGTATGTAACAGCAATTGCTGTTTCTTCAGCATCATGTGAGAGTTCCTTCTCCACACTGTCACAAGTCAACTCCCTATCGTCGTACCATTACCGTTACAGGAAAGAAAGAGGAATTTGGTGATCTTGGCCCATGAGAAATCAATAACAAATACCGTAGACATGGATGACTTGTTCAAAATGTTTCCAAGGGAAACAGGAGACTGATGTTTTATGGATAGATAGATAGATAGATAGATAGATAGATAGATAGATAGATAGATAGACAGATAGATAGATAGATATGACCTATAGATACTGTACATATACGTACCTTCGGGCTACTAAGTTTAAAGAGCTCAATGGCCAGCAGAGACAAATATATAGAAACGCATTTTAGCTAATTACAACTAGTTTACAATCAATAAATACAAACGCATATTGCACCCGAAACAATCGATTAAATACACAGGCATTCATAATTCTGCTCGCTACCCGAGCCATCTGTGCCAGTATAGATATCCATAGATAATGTTGGTGTTGTTTTATTGGGAGCAACAACACCAGCATGGCAAAAGGCCACTCCAACTGAACGCCGGCAACTGGTGGTGGAGAAGGTGCGCCACCAGGAAGAAGCAGACAGGTGTGCCGGAGCGGTCTCCCAACCCCAGCAAGGCCGGATGGCGTAGAGAGGAGGAAAATCACATGGAGTGAGATATGGAACATGGATTCTAACAGGCTAAGTTTCATCATCAGAGCCACATAATGATGTCCTTCCCTCTCCAACAAACCTACATCTCTGGTTTGGAGAAGATCCGGCCTGTCTCCAAGTGTGCAGCCCCGGCAACCCTCCTGGTGGGTTGTAAGACCAGCCCAACTCAAGGGAGTGTACAAGAGTACAAGAGAGTAACAACCAACTCCATGCCCCTAAATGCCCAAACCACTTTCCCACACCCAACATCCTTCATCCGGGAAGGAGAGAAAAAGCGGACTAACTCCTCACTTCCAGACGCTGCGGGTCCACTGAATGCAGCCAGGGATTGGGAAACGCGTGTCGATCCTAAGCCAGAGGCTCACCTTCCCATCCCCACATCGTAGTGACCAACCTGCGCCCAGATCTGGTCCTCTGGTCCAACTCCTGCCAGCGTGTCCTCAACGTTGAGCTGACGGTCCCTTGGGAGGATGCCATCGATGAGGCATACGAAAGGAAAAGGATGCCGATCTGGCAACTGAAGCAGAGGACCAAAGCTGGAATGCGAAGGTGTGTCCAGTGGAGGTGGGATGCAGGGGCTTTGTAGACAGTTCCACCACAAGGCTCCTGAAGGAAGTAGGCATCGGAGGGCAAGCCCAACGGAAGGTAGATAATGAACTTGCCGCTGTCGCCGAAAGGAGCAGTCACTGGCTGTGGCTGAAACGAAAGGAGACAGTGTGGGCTGTCAAATGACCACATAATGTCACCATATGACACTCACCCGGGTCTGATCAGCCTGTGGTGGGCCTGCCTCGGCCCGAGAGTGTCTCGTCATAAAGGCCGAAACACCTTATGAGGCGGGGGTATACAACTGACGATGTGTCATACTGGTCATAGTGGTCTTCACCGAATTCAACCCCACCCAAGGGGTCATCTTCACACCCACCCAGGTAAGTTGCGTGCTGAATCTTCAGGGATTGTAACACCTAGTCCTATTAAGCAATCTGAATCATATGGAAGATCTATGTAGATGTCTATCTATGATCTGTGTCAGTATAGATATCCATAGGTAATATCTATGTAGATGTCTATGATCTGTGTCAGTATAGATATCCATACATAATATCTATGTAGATATCCATGATCTGTGTCAGTAATAGATATCCATACATAATGTCTATGTAGATATCTATGATCTGTGCTAGTATAGATATCCAGGGTTCGAGTTATGTGGGAGCCAATGGGAGCTGAGCTCCCATAAGGAAGGTCTGAGCTCCCATGAAAGCAGTAAAATCATACATCTGTGGGGGTCGCTAATAATACATTACCACAACCATTATTTGATCATGAATGTCAATGTAATGAGTATTATTTATATTTATTTATATGATAAATATTCTAAAATAAACACGTTTTCCAAAAGAACTACGCGCACCAGCATTAATCTCCTGTGAATGACAGTATGCCTTTGACTGCCTGCACTTTACCACCAAGACACTATGGGGCGCAGTAGAATATTGTGCAACAGCAGAATATGATCGTTGAGAGCTTGCGAACGTGAAAACATGATTATTGAGAAGAAAACATTCAGTAGCCAGCTATCATGCCGCCCCAAAAAAGGCCACTGCTGCCGACCGAGTCGACAAGCCTGGAAAGTTTCGGGTTTTCAACCAAGAAACCAAACTTGAATTCAGCTGCACCTGTTATGACACCTAACTGTTGAAATAGCAGAACTCAAACAAATCCAAGTGCTTCAGAAGAAAGTAGCAGAACTCACCTCCAGTATGTATAAGGAGACAGCTAGTTCGTTCAGGGCAGCCTATACTGTCTAAAGAAAGGATGCCTTATGCAAAACTGAATCCAATTATGAAACTTATGAGATGAATGGCGCGACAGTTGGCCCCTGCTCACCGATCCGATCATTCATGTGCCCAGATTGTAGAGCACATTGCACAAGAGATTAAACAAATTCATTTCTAATGTCAAATCACTTGATTCCCGTAGTAGCATAACATTAGATGAAAGCACAATTCATGGACGAGCATGAACATGATTATTTATGTCAGGTGCGATGTCACTGGAAATGGAGATGTGGACAATGTGTCGTGCTAACAGGGAAAGTGAATGGACTGTATAGCAAAAACAACAACATTTATTGGCCGAGATACCCGTGACTATCGCTTATAGCTGTTGCTTCATGTGGTGGTGTTGATGTGGTGAAATGAGTAGCCTATGGCTAATTAAAACTTGTAAGTCCCATCGCTGTGTGGGCATGATTCGCGCGCGTGCATGAGAACATTTCGCACTGTTATTTTGGAGACCCCCACAAAGGGGGGGTGGGGGGGGGTAGGGGTCAGATTTGATAAATGGTGTTACAGAATTGGGGGACGGTCTCTTTGTGGGTTTTGGAATTGTTTGTGTGTCTCTCTCTCTCTGTCTGTTTGTGTGTATGTACAGTATGTATCTGGAATGGTACTGCAGTCCCAAGAGTGTAAATTCAACAGCTTCAGAGCGTGTTGTTGGTGGTATAATGGTACATGTGTGAATCCATTGAGGCTTTAACAGAGGAATATAGAGCCTACTGAAACTTTCTATGGGTTTCTCAATGCCCATTCAGGTCTCGATAAGAAGGTACATGAATCCA
Source organism: Nansenia antarctica (assembly GCF_963989245.1). Classification (NCBI taxonomy): domain Eukaryota; kingdom Metazoa; phylum Chordata; class Actinopteri; order Argentiniformes; family Microstomatidae; genus Nansenia; species Nansenia antarctica. Next base: position 6,661,165 of record NC_137693.1, on the reverse strand, counting down.
ACTTTCCACTGGACTATAGATGTGAACTTGCATTGAGGCACACTGGCATTGGTTTTTCTAAAAACTCGAGTTGTATCAATTCAGTTTGAACTCAGACTTCAAGTTGTGGTTGAGGAGCAGGGGAGGCTGGTAGAAGTAGAAATATGAGGAAATGGTAATGTATGGAATGAGGAGTGGTGTATGGTATGGAATGAGGAGTGGTATCGAACACATGTTTGATACCAACCCCCTCCACCCACACCCCTAAAACACGTGTTTGATACCATTCCTGTGTTGTATACCATTCCTCTTTCCATTTCATGCATTACAATGAGCTTGTCCTCTGATTCCTGCCTCCACCAGCCTCCCTTTTTTGAGGAGGCTATTCATGGCTTGTTGACCAGCAACACAGTCCATCATCCTGGGTGGTGAAGCATGGCACCTGCTTGACCTGACAGGATTTGGGAAGAAGACACTCAACCGGTCCTGCGTCATATCACATGTGGATATACTCAGGGTGCGTTCGTAAATTCGCTCTGAGAGCACCGGAGCGCACACTGGGTTCAACATCATAAAGGGGGTAATTTGCTTGGACAAGAGGCATTCCATGAGTGCTGATCATATTTCCAGAGCGAATTTACGAACGCAGCGACAGTAGGCAGCACAGATACTCCACTACTGTGATACCAAGGGAACCGGATGCTCTAGTTATCTATTGGAATCAAACTGTACTCTTACCACCATGGGTGCAGCAAGTAAAATGCCCTTTTAACAAATCGTAGCCAGGCTATCCACAGTGTCGTATTGAAGCCTTTACCCGATGTAGCCAAGCGAAGTGCTCTGACATTTGCTAATATAGAGTCCGGTACATTCCCATTTGAGGAGTCGGACATTTGACAACTCCCAGGTCCCATATCCCATTGCATATATTATTATTGAAAAGGGAGACTCTGCAGAGCCAGCTGACTTGCAATGAAGGGAAACCACTGTTATTTTGTACTGTAGCGATATGTAGAGAAGTATGGTAGATTATGAAGTTGAAATTATTTATAGATTTTAAGACAGATATTGTTTTAGAGAATGAAGGATAATAATGACTGTAGAGATGTAATGATTTATTTAAATTCTAGAGAAATGGGACTGATGATTTTTGGGTGCATTTAACTACAACATTTACATCACAATGGTGCATTTCTTGGAATCTCTAACATTGAAATGTATGAAATATTCCCCTCTTTGTATAGTTTTGTAATTTATTTAAAGTGTAATTACTGTGGATATTTTTGTTTAAAATGAAGAAAAGTGGGCATTTTCACATGATGTGGAGCCCAACATCACGGCAGCTTGTCCAAGTATGTGATATTTCTGCCCCTGAGGTTCTCTGACTTTGTGAAGGCCAGGACTATGTATTTGTGTGTGATTATTTCAATTCATTTTGTTTTCTGAAAATAAAATGGTTTTTTTCAAAAGAATGTTTCCTTTCTTCCTCATACACAATTCAAAGCTAAAAAAAAAATCTTTATTTACAATTTTACAAAATGTTTCCAACAAGTCACAGTAGCATCTCAACATAACATGAATAAATAACATGAACATCTCACCATAAAACTTGAACAAATGACGAAAGATTATTTTAGAATATGTATCTTGCTACTGTATGAAGCTTGCTGGAAAATCATCCCTCTTTCCAAATTAGAACTACAAGTACGAACAACATGCTGAACATAACACTATTAGCACAGTAACACAGTACAACCCTATGGACTGGAACACAACAGCGCCTCCAACAGGCGGTCGGTGGCAGTGCAGGCAGATGGCTCCTCTCCCAGACACAACAACTTGTGGAACTGAGCCTTTGGAAGCCCACACAAGATCCTGGAACACACACTGAGCTATTTCAACATTGTCCTCATTGTTGCTATTATCCTAGCTTGTCTTCCCATGTTGAAGAAGTGGTGAGTAATGTTCTTAGGTATGATGGTCAGATAGTAGCAGTGTGTGTGTGACATAATACCACATCTGACAGGTGTGTGTGTGTGTTTAAATGAATGACAGCGTACCAGTCGTCGAAGTCTTCTGTCTTCTGGAGCGTTTGGACCCACTGACCGATGTACCACATTCTGACCACGTTGCCGGTAGCAACCGGCTCCTCACTGTCACCCTCGACGACGTTCCCCTCTATCGACTTCTCGGGGACGTCCTCGTAGCACAGGAAGTAGCTGCTCGGGAAACACACACGAGGTGAGAACCCGTCTGACTCTTCTGAGATCTGAAGATCTTTCACATGCATGTGGTCCTAAAATATTCTTAACCCTAAAATCATACACTGCCTAATACCACCATCTAATAATTACACTAGTCCAGCAAACTGAATTTAAACAGTTTGAGGTTTTAATCATGTCATTATTCTCTCTCTCTAAATGGAACTCTCCTTTGAGCTTCACTCACTACTCTGTCTCCTGCTGCTGCTGCTGCTGCGGTGGTCTCTCCACGTTCCAGCGCATGCGTTTGTACAGGCCGGTGTTCACCCCCGCCAGGTACGGGGTCGGCTGGCAGTAGCGGAATATGGAGATCGTCGTACTGCCTATCTGACATTGGCCTATGAAGAAGTGTGAGATGCTGGAATGGACAGAGATGGAGAGAGGGATCAATAAATGGTTGATAAGGGATAGGGGAGGGATGAATGTGACGAAGGAGAAATTAAATGAGGTAATGATTATTGTTATTATTCATCTTTACATTGACAGTGGCTCACTGAGACCAAGATGTCTTTTTCAGGGGTGCACTGCTTACTTTAAAGTGTGTGTGTGTGTGTGTGTGTGTGTGTGTGTGTGTGTGTGTGTGTGTGTGTGTGTGTGTGTGTGTGTGTGTGTGTGTGTGTGTGTGGGGCTGTGTGTGTGTACCTTTCTGGATGAGACTCATCCAGAGAGAAGACGTTGTAGCTGCCGTAGGTCAGGATAAGACGCTCCAGGCAAGTGCACAGCTTTTGAGAGAAGTCTAGCAGCTGCATGGACAACAAACATTCACCAGACACAAAATCACTCAATACAAAGCGCTTTCTCAGTCATACTCTCTTTCGCTGCCTTAATCTCTCCCTATAAAGCTGTCAAACTTGTGTGTGTGTGTGTGTGTGTGTGTGTGTGTGTGTGTGTGTGTGTGTGTGTGGAGGGGGGGTTCAGTGGCAGTGGACGTAGAAATGTCTCATTGGAGGACAAGTTCATTGTAATGCACATCCGTGATTGATACCATTCCTTATTCCATCCCATGTGTTACAATGACCCGGTCCCGCGCATATTATGCCTCCACCAGCATCCAAAGGTGTGTAGTTTCTTACCCGAGAGCGTATGTAAGTGTGCTGGGGCAGGGAGCTGCGCGCGGTGGACTCCAGGTAGCTGAAGAGGGGCTTACAAACGTGCAGGAACATAGGCACCACGCGGGCAAAGTACTCATTCTGCAGATAGTCACCTCTGTACACGGAACAGACACACACACACGCACGCACGCACACACACACACGCACACACACACACACACACACACACACACACACACACACACACACTCACTTATTGTATTATGAAATAGCCTTTCTGAGAAATAAATAAAACATTTAAACAGTGGAGTATCGTTATCTAACTTTCCACCGTTCATTGACCCCCTACCTGCACACCAGGAGTCTCTGCAAGTTCTCAGCCTTATTCAGGAGGTAGTTGAACAGCCGTTCGATGGATCGTTCATCACCCATCATCTTCATCTTCTCCTGCCAGGAGTCACATGACTCCTCTGTGCAGTCAACAGTCGATGGCGCCACAGGGTGTATACAGGAATCTGGAGGTTAATTTCAATGCCTTTCTAAGACTTTTTAATAAAGATCTTGTCAATATTTCTCCAGACCTCACCGCCACTTGGAGCTGTAACCGTTTACATCAGTGACACATTTAACTTAACAGTTTTAGTTTGCAATAGACTACCGTACTAGACCATAAAACCAATTTCCGGTTCATCTTAGGTTTAGGGTTAAAACTAATAAATTCACGAACTTTTACTAAAAGATTTTTAGGACTCAAACTCTTTGGACAGAGTCTAATTCAGAAAAATACCTACAAAATTGATTTATCAACTTTTAATAATTTTCAAGACACCGCGGATACCCTGCGCCAAAGCCACGTGTCCACCTGCTCTGACTCAAATGCATGTAGGCCGTAGCTTGCTCGCTCAAGCCACTTTCCTTGGTACGGAAATATGCAATAGGTGTTATCTACATTTGAAGGTTAATTAAGCAGCTATGATTTTAGACTGATTCACCTGTTTTAATCACAATGTCTGGTAATACTTCAGACATGGTCAACGTGTCCTCCAGCTGCCGCTGCGCCATGCTTTCCTCGTAGGCCTTCACTGTACGGTGGCCGACAAGGACAAACGCGCTGCAAAGGAATGCTCCTAATGGAAATGTATTCGGTATTTGCAACGCGTTTGCCCTTGTCGGCCACCGTACTTCACTGACTTTGCGGTCAACTCCATCATCTCGGATGAGACCTCGATATCCATCTTGGTTTCTCAAAGCTAGCAGCAAGACAGATACATTGCCGACAAAACAAGCCTACAATGTAAAAAAGGAAAAAACGAGTTCTGCTGAATAATTGAACCTACAGTGCACAGAATGTATAGTTAGCTTTAGGCTGTTTATAAATGATTTGCTAGCCAACAGTGCACGCGTCCGGTTGGTGTAACAATCACAGCCAATCACCAGTCGTGGCCTGCGCCTTTCTCTATGGTGTTCTATCTCACTCATTGCTGTGTTAGTGACTGATGATATCCATAGGTAATATCTATGTAGATATCTATGATCTGTGCTAGACTAGTATATATATGCATAGGTCAGGGACGTGCCGTCCATATAAGCAGGGTAAGCAGTGCTTACCCAACGAAAAAAGAAAAAAGGACCGTGAAAATATTAAAATAAAAGTGCTTGTAACCGTTTGTTTGTTTTCATTAAAAGAGTCGTATTTTAGGTCCCAGGGCAGCAGGAGTCATTCATTTTGATGTTGCATTTTTAGCGCCACCTGTAGGAGTAAAGCACTTCCTACTCTGCAAGCACTCCTCTCTCTGCTTTCCCTCGCGTACATTCGAATGCGTGAAAATGTCTTTTTTTATTTTTTTCCGATGCCTCAGCGCTGCTGTTTAATGTGACCAGGGTAAGCATGCTTTCAGCCAATCAGAGTAGTTCTTTCATTCCGATAAGAGCTACTGATTGGCTATCATTTTCAAGTTCACAAGTTCATCAAGTTCACACTACTTGACAAGGACGCCTTTCATCACTGGCCCTGATCTCAATTGAAAAAGAGAGACTTTTCAAACTGCAACAGGCGAGTGACTTCTACACTAAAGTGACAGAGGTGTTCCTTCGCAAGGAGAGGCGAATGGACCTCGTTTTCAAGTAAAGGTAAGATATCATTTTTAAATTTACGTCATGGCTTCTTTGCTGGTTTATATGATTTATATGATTCGCGAGGCTGGTGGCGATCTGTGCTTGTAGATATATGGTTTGGGTACTGCTGTGCTGCTGGTTATGGCTTCTTATTTAAGACTTCCTCTGCTTTTACCTTTGAATGTCGGCCTGTGCCGTTGTGTTTGGAGAGAGAGCTGCTTAATCAATCGCTGAGATAGGCCTAATGTCGCTGTCCGTGCCAGTGGTTCTGGACCAAAAGTGTTTGAGAGAGATAGAGAGGGAGGGTTTGTGATGTGATGTCAAGTGCCTGTGTGACAAAGTGTGAAAAGAAAGTGTGTTGTGAGTTTACTATGGAGGTTGGAAACGGTGTGTGTCTGTGTTGTGCGTGTGTGCGTTTGCGATGTTGAAACTGGACTTGTAGATTTCAGCAGGCTGGCTACTTGAAAATATCTTGGTTCAAAAAAGATTGAACAATGAGCACCCCTGATATAGTCGAAACTGGCAACTGTTTTTGTTTTGTTTTTGGTAATCTGATCACAAAGTGACACTACCGTTTATTAGCGGGTTCTAGGGCATCAAAATTGCATTTCCTTGAAACTGCGTTCACTGATAGCGTGTATGTGTAATTACGTGTATTTCTATATTTTATGCATACCCAATCTAAAAGCTCACGGCACGTGCCTGGCATAGGTAATATCTATGTAGATATCTAAAGAGAAAACCTCCTCTATGTTCTAGTTTGTCGCGCCCTCTAGCGGTATTGGAGTGCATTAGCAAGTAAAGCGAACAGACACTTATCTTTATACCCTCTGCCAGTGCCACCTACCAAACCAAAGAAAATCTCGGATTAATAGATTCACTTTCTAACGCCATTATTTGGAACAATAATTATGCTATTCTTAATCAGTGGCGCAGTACAGTACAGCATTGTGGACTTTCACTTGCTATTCTCGTCATAACAAGACATTCCCTTTGAATTGATTTGATGGACAGAAAAACGATTTGATCCATTTAGACAACCTGTCCAACGGCAATCTTGTATTATTCCCACACATTGAAGGGAGAGGCCTTCCAGCCAATAACGTTGCGCTTCCTGCTACAACGCTGTCTCATCACGTGCGACAGATTATACATTTTACTGTACTTGCGCGCAACTAAAAGTGTCATGAGCGTCTGCGGTCAAAGGAGAGGATGTCAGCATGCAACTTGTATCAGGTGTTTTGCATTCGTCGATGCAAGTTAGATAGTAGTTCTGGACTCTGTGTAAATTGTTGTTATGTTCTTAACAGTATTCCCCAGGTCGTTGCTGCAAATAAGAATATGTTTTTAAGTCGATTTATGTTTTGACAATCAGAAAGTCGGTTATTAACTACGTCAAGCAGCAATCATGAGGTTGCTCAGTGTTCTGCTGAAAGATGTAACACATAAAATAGAGTATTATTCGAGGTTTTCCCCCTCGCCGATGTCCATCAAGCAATTTCTGGACTTTGGTGAGTACTTTTAATCTGCTGGTTTGACTACAGATGTTGTCATAACATAAATATAACATGCATCAACTCTGTTTTCGTCCTCAATGCAAATATAGGATAATAGAGAGTAGATAATAGGCAATGTTTACATCAACCTACTATTTTGCTATCATTGTTTTACTTGTATAAATCTCAAACTTGTAAAATAAACTGCCACTCCCCTCCTATCCCCCATGGAATTCATCTGACATTCCATGTAACAGACAGTGACACAGTATTTGTTTCAACATTTCTGTCTGTCATTGTGTTGTCATGGTTGTTGTTTTGTTGGTGTTAATTGGCAACGTCTCTCACTGAGCCATGCGCTCTCTCATGATGTCTTGAGTTGAGTGGAAAAGCTGTGCCTGAACTAAGTAAAGGTCAACTGAAAGCTATATCCCTCACTGAGTACTGTTTTGGCTCACAGCTCTACAACAGAGTTCATTCAAGTTCAGGACATTATAAATAGCTCCTTATGTGTTGTCCCATTGATGTTGACTCATTTTCAGAATGAGGGTGGGGGGGGGGGGGGAATATCCTTGAATGAGATAGACAACAACATAATGGACACTACTTTCTCAGGTGATATTTGAATCTAACGTTCGCCAGTTTAGCAACTCTTTGCCTTTTCACAGGTAGGGACAATGCGTGTGAGAAAACCTCCTTCATGTTCCTGCGCAAGGAGTTGGTGGTACGTCTGGCCAACACAATGAGAGAAGTGAACCTGTTACCTGCCAACCTGACCAGCCAGCCATCCATCAAACTGGTGCAGACCTGGTGAGGGTTGAGTCTTGCTTGCTCAGATTCAGGGGTGACTGTCAACTCTGCAGAAAGGAGCGTTGTGGTGATTTAGAATTTGTAAATTGATGTGTCGTGAGCTTAGAATTATAAGGCTCTATCTCCGTTTAGTTCAGAGATATTGAGCATCAACGTTTTTACATTCCATTATGTTCTGTGAGATGGAACCTTTGTATTTTATTAATTACTAACAAAAAAATGTCAATATTTTAAAAATAACACCACACAGGCATTAATAAACACCTAATGGATCAGATTATGTAAAAAACTCAATTTTGACAAAAATTGAGATAGCTCCTTATAATTCTAACTTCACGGTGTGTACTGTGACTTCCAGGTACACACAGAGCCTTGAGGAACTGCTGGACTACGAGAGCAGGAGTCCAGAGGATAGCCGCACCCTGAACGAGTGAGTTGACACACTCTTATGAGTAATTGAGTCAAAAGTGTTTGTCATTTGCTCTGCCATCGCTGCCAACATTCATGCCCTTTTGGCTCTAGTGGTGTATGTATGCATAAACAGGTTCCGTGTCTTTTTCACTCTCACTCAAACGACTGAATACTTGAATCCTTGTGCCATGTGTTTTTTCTACATCAGCTTCCTGGTCGTCCTTGAAAAAGTCCGGAACAGGCACAATGATGTGGTGCCTACCATGGCCCAGGGTGTCATTGAGTACAAGCAGAAGTTTGGCTTTGACCCGTTCATTAGCGCTAATGTGCAGTACTTCCTGGATCGGTTTTACACCAACCGGATATCTTTTCGGATGCTCAGCAACCAGCACAGTGGGTTGAATTTTTGAATTGAATTGAAAACTTTATTAGAAGATTTGCAGAAGTAGGTACATGAAAGTACATATTACATACAAGGTCAACTAACAGGATAAAAACCCAAGAAAGCCACTGGCTTATTTCAATTGGGGTCCTTGATTCTCAATTCATCGTTACATGTAAGACAGACAAAAAAACTAGTACTATCTACAAGATAATACAGACAAATAACTATTACTATCTACAAGATAAACATACATCCATCATGGGAGGTAGACATTGGAGAATGGGACAGAAAGAGGAATGGATAATGCCATTCTGTGCATTACAATGAGCCCGTCCGCTGATTTCTACTTCCACCGGTGTCGTCTGGTGGTGGCATATGCAGTGCCCTGCATAAGTAATGGTAGTGGTACCGTACAGTGAAGCATTTGTTGCGCAGTGAAGTCTGGATTTCAAATCAAACAAGTACTATGAGGTTACGGTAGAGATTCTCAGCTTTTATTTCATGGTATCTGTGTACAGAAATCACAACACTTTTATGCATAGTCAAATGCAACGCCTAGAATTAAAACTAGACATAGCGCTCTTATGCCTGCACAATGTGACGGAACGCACCTGACTTCCCAGAAACACCTGTCAAGCCTATTGTCCCATTACTTTTTGGTACTCTAAAATAGGGGGATTATGCATAAAAATGCTTCACTGTGTCCCATTACTTACTCAGGGCACTGTATGTACCGTATATGTATATAGTACACGTGTGTGTACCGGTAGTTCTAATTACAAGGGGGCTCAAGGAGGCTGTATGTATGTATCTATGTCTACATAGGTACTGTATGTATGTGTGCATAGCGCATGCCTTGTACACCATACGAAGGTGTTTATCAAATTATACTTCCTGTTTCAGCTCTCCTTTTTGGTGATGACTCTAGCCAATCCCACCCAAAGCATATTGGGAGCATTGATCCTACGTGCAACGTTTCTGAGGTGGTCAAAGGTGAGTATTTTTTTGCACATTGCATAGACCTCCTTTGATATAGCCACTACTTATACATCTGTACATGTACATACCATATTGTACATAGCTACCTTAACTGTACATTGCTCATAACTGTATATACCTCTAACTACCATACTTGCCATACTGGTATTGCAAGTAGGTATTCTTTTTAAATATGTTTTATGTCACTATTTGCACTTCTGGTTTGGTGCTAAACTGCATTTCGTTGTCTGGTACTTGTACTCTGCAATGACAATGAAGTTGAATCTAATCTAATCTAAATTGTTCCCCTGATCCTGATCCTTAAGAAAAAAACAGGATATTTGAGTCAGTTAAACATCTCAGACACATCAAGCTAATATACCATTGTTCATCCATGTTCTGCTGTTTTTTTGCAGATGCCTATGAGACGGCTAAGATGATCTGTGAGCAGTACTACATGATGGCGCCAGAGCTGAAGATTGACGAGTTCAATTGTGAGTTTGCAGGTTTAACTAATAAGAAGTGTGTGTAGCACTGTCTATGAGTTATATGTGTGTTTGTTGTAATACACTAGAACTACAATAGCTACCCGTGCACTTACATACTGTAGGCTGTTCTAAGGAGCCAGCAGTGAGCTGCTGTGAATGCTTCTATCATGTTTTATAATGCACTATGGGTGTAATAGTCATGAATGCCTTATTCACAGACAGTAAAAAAAAAAAAAGTGTTTCTGAATTGTGGAGAGACTGTTAACCTGTGTTATATCTGTTTCTCTCGCTCTGCTGAAAGGGATTTATTCTGAACATGTGTTATATGATACAATGCTAGATAAGATAGATAGAATAGATAAGATATCTGAGAGATAATGTTAGTTTTGTTCGTCGGGTGCTTAGATTGTAAATACTGTACACTATGCATCAGCTCTTGGCACATGTGGCATTGTGGCATGTTAAGGTTGATTTTTTATGTCTGGCTCATTTCTGTCGATCGACAATTGTCAGTAATGTCGATCAACAACGCATAAATTAACCTTTAGTGTGTTTAAATGGAAAAGTCATCTGGATAGTGTTTCCTCTCATGGTCTGCGAGTGTCAATAGTGCCCAGAGGAGACGAGGCAGAAATAATTAATTGAGTCAACAATGAACACTGCATGAGATATATATCATGATTGATGTTGGTAGGAATCTATGTCCCAGAGCATACAGTATGTCCATTTGTACATATTGTACATTGTACTTTCTTCCCCAGCCAAGGCTCCTTCTAAGCCCATCCAGGTGGTGTATGTGCCATCTCACCTGTTCCATATGCTGTTTGAACTCTTTAAGGTGAGTGAAATGTGCCTACTGCAATGTGGATCTTCCATTTAATCTGAACAGAATGGCGATATTCAGTGAAGCTTTTTCAAATGTATTGGTCACAATTAGTGGTGTATTATAGTGTATTTGCTACCTGAAGACCTCATTGACTGTATCATGTATCCGGTATCCATCACTTTATCACTTTATTCCATGACTTAATCACTTTATTACCTTATTCTACTTTATTATTACTTACTTTACTTTATTCTATTATTGTCGATTTTGTATCCTGCTGCAATGCCAACGTCGATGAACCTAGAACCTAATAATTTTACTCTTGTGTACCTGTACGTTGGATGTAATAAAAGCATTCTGATTCTGATTCTGTATTCCTCCGTGTGTCTTGTGTTAATGTGTAGAACTCAATGCGGGCCACGGTAGAGCTCCACGAGAACAGCCCAGCTGGGTTACCCCCAGTGAAGGCAATGGTGACCCTGGGGAAGGAGGACCTCTCTATTAAGGTCTGTCAGGCAAGGCGGCGGCGCAGACAAACTATATAGACCCTGGCCTCTCTGGGTGTAACATTAGGCTTAATCTATGTCCAGGAAACAAGCCTGTAGGGTCCTCTCTGGGACCTACGACAGGGGAGGCTGGTGGAGGCAGAAATCGGAAGAATGCTCATTGTCATACATGGAATGGAATGCATTATAATGATTTCTACCTCCACCAGCTGCCTTGCCGTGTGATCTATATAAGTTTCCCCCTCATTATCTCTGAGCCTGGTCAAGCCGACTTACTTAATGGTCTCTGGCAACAGTTTGGGGAAGGCCCTTTCCAGTTTCAGCATGACAATGCCCCCATGCCCCCGTGAGGTCCATAATGACATGGTTTGTCGAGTTTGGTCTGGGAGAACTTGACTGGCCTGCACACAGAGCTCTGACCTCAACCCCATCGAACACCTTTGCTGTGAATTGGAACGCCAACTGCGAGCCACTCCTTCTTGCCCAACATCAGTGCCCCACCTCATTAATACTTTTGTGGCTGAATGGGAGCAAATCCCCACAACCATATTCTAAAATCTAGTAGAAAGTCTTCCCAGAAGAGTGGAAGCTGTTACAGCAGCAAAGGTGGGACCAACTCCATATTAATGCCCATGGTTTTGGAATGAGAAGTTCAACAAGCACTCATAGGTGTGATGTTCGGGTGTCCAAATACTTTTGTCCATATAGTGTATCTCCCAATAGACTAAGGATCTCCTTCTCCCACAGATCAGTGACAAAGGAGGAGGGGTGCCCCTGAGGAAGATTGACAGACTCTTTAACTACATGTACTCCACCGCACCCACTCCCAGCCTGGAACCCGGAGCTCAGGCCGCTCCCCTGGTAACCACTGGCAACACAGCCCAATGTGTGCATGTGTGTGTACTCACGGTGTGTAGGAGGGGAGCTTGAAGTCCATAATATTTCTGCATGTGTGTGTGTGTGTGGTGATGGTGGTGGTGGTTGAGGTTGCTGGTGGTGGTGGTTGAGGTTGGTGATGGTGGTGGGGTGGTGGAGGTTGAGGTTGCTGGTGGTGGTGGTAGTGATGGTGGCTGCTGCTGGTGGTGGTGGTGGGTTGGTTGATGTTGCTGGTGGTGGTGGTGGTGTGTGTGTAGATGCAGATGTAGAAAGACCCCCTCTTTCCTCCGTCTTCAGGCCGGCTTTGGGTATGGTCTTCCCATCTCGAGACTTTATGCAAGGTACTTCCAAGGGGACCTGAACCTCTACTCCATGGATGGGGTGGGGACTGACGCTGTCATCTACTTAAAGGTACACAATGGCGTCCGCCAGTATCTTCCTATTGCTATGAGTAACCTATGAGAAAACCTTTCTACATGGCAATACAAATTATAGATGCCAGTCATCATCGTGTGGCTGTCATTCCATGAGGTACTTCTATCTCTGATCTCCAGGCTATGTCCAGCGAGTCGTTTGAGCGCCTACCTGTGTTCAACAAGTCAGCATGGAGGCACTACCAGACGGGGCCCGAGGCAGATGACTGGAGCAACCCAAGTAGTGACCCTCGTGACGCATCGACGTACAAATCCAACAAATAACTCTGGGCCTAACTCAGGCAGCGCTGCTTGCCATAGGTCCAGTTACATGGCCATCAGATTACATTGCCCCATCCACTTCTGCAATAAAGCACGTTGAGATGCAATACCAGTGGACAACTGCATCAGTCATTCAAGGCCAAAACACAGTCACAAGGTCATTGTTTTCCAGAAACTGTCGATGAACTCTATGCTAAAAAATAGTTTAGCATTTGACAGTGTGCAGTGGATTTCAAAAGACACGTTCATAATTCACCCAGTGAAGACTCAGAGGAAGGAGACGGTGTGTGTTTGTGAAATGAAAGGACCTCTGTTATAATGTTACACAGGATGCTAGCATTATTTTTAAATATATATATTCTAATCACTTTGAATAGTTAATGCATTGACGAGTTGAATGCTTGGCTGTTGGCCGTCCACATCAGTATTGTGACAATGGCAGCCGGCAACCAATCGGAATCTACGAAGCAGCGCAAAGGATTATGGGGGAAGGTTGTAATGGTACAAACCATGACTGATTGTGTTGGGGAGATAGGTAGGGCCTGTTCACTGTTCTGTATGGATTGGTGATGCAAATAAACCGATGTATCTGGAGTCGTGCGGTGTATGGGGCCCAGATATTATTTATGAACTTGTTACCTTGGAACTTGGATCCAAGATGGCGTTACGTTGCAAGTCTCGTCCATGTCAGTGTATGACATCTTAGTTTGTTTATCGTTTACTGTTTGTTTTATAGCAATTCAGTGCGCTGTCTGCTTAATCGTTCAGTTGTGCGTAGTACATTAAGTTAAGCTGCTGATAAACAGGATTTACAATCGTTACTCGCTAATAATTAAGCAGCCACTGTAACCAAGACGCCAAGTCCACCAACTCCCTAAATTGACGGATTTCACCTCCCAACAATTCAGCAAACCGGAGACCGAATATCACCGGCGCTCCCCCGCTACTCACCATCCCCAGCGCAGATCTCCGCTGCTTTTCCAGCGGCCTCCTGAACGCCTCGTCCCCCAGCTCCAGCTCTACCGGGCCGGCTAACCAGCTCCAGCTCTACCGGGCCGGCTGACCAATCGACAACGCACCCACGTTGTAGGACCACGTCAGCTGGACTCCAACGGGGCTATTCTCCATCTCCGTTTACATCTAATCTATGGAGGGTGTATCATGCCTGATTTAAATACAATACAAACATCGGAATGCAATACACACATCGGAATGGAATACACGTGTAACACCAAATACAATGCAAAAATACGGAATGTTTGTGCCAAAATAAAAGCAATGTGTATTACATTTGAGCGCAGCGTATTCCATTCTAGCATGTGTATTGTATTTGGTCACGAGTGTATTCCATTCTGCATGTGTATTACATTTGAGCGCTGTAGGTATTATGGCACTTGCAAATACAATGCTGCAAATACAATGCAAATTAGTATCCGCCCATAGGTTCTGGGTACTCATTTGCATTGCTTTTCGATATCCGGTTACTCATTTGCATTGCTTTTCGATATCCTATGTAAATCCGATCTAATTTGCATTGTATTCCATTCCGATGTAGGTATTATGGCACCTACATCGGAATGGAATACAACCTTCCGGTTCCAGCCATAGGTTCTGCCCTTTCCGGCCATAAGTGGCGCTGTGATTCGCTATGGGAGCTTCAAGAGAGTATAAAAACTCTGACATCTGTAGAGTTTGCCCTTTCATCAATTGCTGCACGTGTTGCCTGTTGTGTGTCTCCAGCCTTTCCACGAGCCTTTTCCTTATAATAGCCTTATAGTATTAGCCTAGCCTTTATCATATCATAAGGTTAACAACATGGACGCATTTGAGATTGTACGACGAGAAATCCGTGGCCTCCAACTTCAGACGGAGCAAAACACAGTGTCTAACGATTTTGTGTTCTACCGCGTAGAGTGGCTGTTGGATAGAATGGGGCAAATCTCTGCTGCTATGGGTGTAGAATTTCCTCAAGTAACGGTAACCGCCTTGATGACCATTCAACAGGAACATTTGTTGACATTAACGATGCCAAACGCAACAGCACCCGAGACTGGGATCATCACCACTGGCCGACCGGGCCGTCCAAAATTGGACGTCCCGTTCAGTTTAATTGAGTTCTACGTCAGCTTGGGCATATCAGCGACAGATGTTGCCGGTATACTCAATGTTTCGCTGAGGACGATCAGTAGAAGAATGGAGCAAAACGACATGAGGTCAGTCACACATTGAACTGAATACTAAAACTAAAACCAAACTCTGATAATTATATTACCGTCCGGATTGACATGTCAGTATTTGGTAGGCATTGCATGATTTTGCAGATATCTGTGTTAACTGGTATGTAATATCGTGGTTCCAGTGTTGCAGCATTCGGCAGAAACCTTCGTTTTCCATAACACTGTAGGCCTACAGGCGAAGGTCCTTGCAAATAAACCCAGATAGACTTGGCAGTAGTCGGAGCCCTCGGGGAGTTAAAGTTTGTTTTGAAATATAATCGTTCCATCCAGACTTTAGATGTATCTGTTTTTCCCCGCTTTGCGCCATTTCAGCCATTCATCTTCTTAATTTTGATAACATCACAACATTCTGATAGAACATCGACATGCTAGAAACACATAACTACACATAATTAGATGATCACACAGCCCCAAACGAACGTATCCACAAAGTATGAGTATTTTGTGATCGTTAAACTGCTGTTTATTATATCGAGTGGGTACTTGGGTACTCGGCTGCGTTCGTAAATTCGCTCTGGAAATCTGATCAGCAGTCATGGAATGCCTCTTGTCCAATCAATCCTACGAACGGACACACACAGACATCACTGTAAACTGTATGTAACGTCATATAAGTATGTCATAAATATTACAATATATCTTTTTTTCACAATAGGGTATCAGATTTCTATTCTGATGTGGAAGATGAGCACCTGGACACCATTATTTCTGATATCCAGCATATGTTTCCCAACTGTGGGTACAAGATGGTGCGAGGACATCTTCAAGGGAGAGGCATCAGGGTTCAGAGTATGTAGTCTGATTCAGAGTTTGGCAAACCTACAGCTATCTTGGCACCAAAGGTTTTATCACATGAATACATTTGCCATCAAGAAAGTTTAAATCATGTTTACATCCAATGGACAATCATTGAAAAAGGTCGATGGTGAAAATGAGTCCACAGCAGGATCCGTATATCATGCTTGAACGCTTGTGAACCCTGTTGGAATTTCCACACATTTTATGCTTTTATTTGATCTTCATATGAGTCCCATAGTCTGATGACGACTTTCAAGCATGACTGTATACAGTGTATTGAGGGAGGGGGATTTGGAAAGTAGCTTGTGTTGTTAGTGCAGAACAGTATACAAAGCTCCAAATCCCACAAAACAAGGTTATGTGATGTATTTTGTAACCATATTGTCCTTTTAAATTGTATTAATGATCACTGTTATTGGATATTATGATCATAGGTCTCCGAGTCCAACAAGCAATGAGACGCATTGACCCAGAGGGAGTATTGGAGCGTACATTACGTCTGAACACAATAAGAAGAAGGGTGTACAGTGTCCCCGCACCAAACTGCTTGTGGCACATTGATGGGAATCATAAGCTTATCAGGTATCCATAGATAATATTGGTCAGAAGTGATGAATAACAAGTAATTGAGAAAAACAAAATCATATTCATCATAAATGTGTCTCATTTCTTATGTTTTCTGAAGGTGGCGCATCATTATCCATGGAGGGATAGATGGTTTCAGCAGAATGGTTGTGTTTCTGAAAGCATCCAACAACAACCGTGCCGAGACAGTCTGTTCCCATTTTCTTGAGGCTGTCCATGCACACGGCTTGCCATCCAGGGTTCGCAGCGATAAAGGGGGCGAGAACTGGGATGTAGCAAGCTACATGGTGGCCAACAGAGGTATCGACAGACACTCCCACATTGCTGGGAGAAGTGTGCATAACCAGAGGTATTTCTTTCACAAGTAGTCATATTTCTGTAACAATACTCTAACACCTTACACCAATTACAATTGTTCAACACCTATTACCCATATTATTGTAATGGTGACCATGGTATGAAGCACTCTGAGGCGTTTGTATATATTTCATGGGTAGGGTTAATGAGCAGCCTACCCATGCAGTATATTTTGATATATGCATCCCTCTTTGTGGTTTACACCATACATATGGTGTATATTTTATCCCCCAACAGAATAGAGAGACTCTGGAGGGATGTCTTCATCGGTGTGACAGAGCTCTTCCACTCACTCTTTTGGCACTTGGAGTGTGAAGGACTCTTGTGTCCAGACGATGAGACACACCTCTTTGCTCTTCAATGGGTGTTCCTGCCCAGGATTCAGATGCACCTGGACTTCTTTGTCCAGGGGTGGAACCACCATGGAATCCGCACTGCCCGAAATCAGTCACCCATGCAGCTATGGCACAGGTTCCGAAACAGCCCAGGCGCTCCAGATCTACAGCAGGTTTCTATACTTTTTTATTAATCCTTTATTTAACCAGGGTAGTCATATCGAGACAGTAGCCTCTTTTTCAAATGAGCCCTGGCCAAGAAAAGCAGCACTTAATTAAAAAAAGATGTTGTTATTATTTATTTATACTATAAAAACATACAACATACAACATAAAATAACAACCAACAAGCAACAGAAACAGTGAGCGGATACACTGTTTTTATATACCTTTAAAATCATACCAAAATAGACAGTTGTTGTCATTGGAGTTTATTGGAAACAGTAGATCACTAATGGAAGATCCTTCAACTCATGCTGAAATAGGCTGACATTCTCATATTACATTGCTGTTAAAAATGTAACCGTCTTTTTAAGTGGTGCAGCCACTTCTATACATGACATGTGTCCGTCTGTGTGTGTCCGGTTGTAGCATGAGATTGTGACGTCATCTGTCATACAGATACCTCTCAAAACCAATAACCCTATCCATTCTGTTTAACCTGATGTTTAGGTGGACATTAACTACGGCATTGACTGGATTGGACCCAGTGACCCTGGAGAAGACGCTGCTGGAATTCAAGTGCCTGAGATTCAACTGTCACGGCAACTTTCTCAGGCAGAGCTAGACCAGCTCCCTCATCCTGATAACACAGTGAAAGATTATGGGGTGCACTTGTATTTGCAAACACTGGAAGTCTTGACTACCCTGTTGAGCTAGACTTTGGATGACATTGCTAGAGTCGTGAGGGACAGCTCTCCAGTGAAACACGGCAACATCCCCCAGCTTGTAGGCCTGGAGAATGGCACCGTGCTTGTTCAATGCTACGACTGGCAAAACGTTATTACTTATCATTACTTGTTTACTTGTGTTTGCACAGCATGTTATTAAAATAAATTCTGTTTCTGATTCAAGACTTTTTTGTATCATTAAAAGAATAATAGTTACAACAACCATAAAGCCTCCATAATGATAAGCTGGCTAATTAGCTTAGGTAATACCTTGCTAGGTAATAATGTTAGCTATAGCTATCTGACCCAGTGACTAACTGTTACGTCCACCAGGATCTGACCTCCATATCAACTCTATCAGACCGTAACTGTGGGGAACATGGCGCGTTCCGACCTGCAGGGGGAGCCACAGGACGGTTGGTGATCAGCCGGTGCCAATTGCGCCCCCATCCCTTCACCAACCGTCCTGTGATCTCTACAACTCTACAACTCTACAACCAGAGAGTTGTAGAGTCAACTCTACAACCAGGCCCTGCAGGGTGGGGGAGACCTGGAGCTGGAACTTTTGGAACTTTTTACTTATTGAGCCTGCACTGTTTTATGTATTTTATTGAATGTCTTCTGTTTTCTGTAGTGAATGTTTTCTGCCCTAACTGAGCTGTTTGACAACAAAATTTCCCCATTGGGGACAATAAAGGTTTTCAATCAATCAATCAATCAATCATTAGACAGCACCAGCAGAGAGGCACTATCATGGGAATGGACTCTTAGTCATAGGCCTCACTACATGTGGAACAATAGAACCAGGCTGCTTGAGCTACTCACACAGCCCAGCAGAGAGGCACTATCATGGAGGTCATAGCTCCAGAAGAGGGGTGACTGGTAGACAGCTAGGCCCAGTGAGGGCTCTCCTAATCGGACTGGCAGTGTATCACATAGTACCTGGAGGTCAGAGCTCCAGAAGAGGGGTGACTGGTAGACAGCTAGGCCCAGTGAGAGCACTCCTAATCGGACTGACAGAGTAGCAGTTAGGCCCTGGAGGTCAGAGCTCCAGATGAGGGGTGAATGGTAGACAGCTAGGCCCAGTGAGAGCACTCCTAATCGGACTGACAGAGTAGCAGTTAGGCCCTGGAGCTCATGTGACCTCCAGCATAGGGCCACAGGCCTAGTCACAGCACCCATGGAAGGTGTGTTGTCTCTGGGCTGTGTGTCTAGCTGAACACCTCTGGTAGTCCTTGGTACATCTCATGTTGGTACATCTCTTCCACAATGGGAGGTGAGAGTGAAGCTATTCAGCTTCACTTTCATCTCCCTTTTTTTAGGCCTCCATAACAGGTAAGTTACTGCCCAGCAGAGTGTCTCTCTGCTGGGCTGAGTGAGTAGCTGAAGCAGCCTGGTTCTATTGTTCCACATGTAGTGAGGCCTATGACTCTGTTTCCATGCCCATGATAGTGTCTCTCTGCTGGGCTGTGTGAGTAAATGAAGCAGCCTGGTTCTATTGTTCCACATGTAGTGAGGCCTATGACTCCGTTTCCATGCCCATGATAGTACCTCTCTGCTGGGCTGTGTGAGTAGCTCAAGCAGCCTGGTTCTATTGTTCCACATGTAGTGAGGCCTATGACTAAGTGTCCATGCCCATGATAGTGCCTCTCTGCTGGGCTGTGTGAGTAGCTCAAGCAGCCTGGTTCTATTGTTCCACATGTAGTGAGGCCTATGACTAAGAGTCCATGCCCATGATAGTGCCTCTCTGCTGGTGCTGTCTAATGTTGTCTAATGTTACCTGTTACCTCCAAACTTCCTCACTTTGAATGCCAACCACCAATGGGGGTGGGGGGGGTTTGGGGGTTGCACCAGGAAGTGCTCTTGGTGACAAATAAATGCTTGCAATCAACTCAGAATCATGAAAAATGCCTAGTTTGACCCCTCAAAAGTTACTCAAGTCCAATTTAAGCATTTTCGAATTTTCGAAAATCGGTTATCGGTACCCCAACTTTGAGCAGTTTTTTATGAGGTTTCCCACAGGAGTTGAATTTCAACCTTTTAGGACATGTTATTACACACCTTTAGAAACACATTGGTGAAGAAATTTCTTGGTAACGATTTACTTCGCAGATTGGTCAAATATCTGGTAAAATGCCCTTACTATTAAAACATGTAACGTTAGATATATATCGTTATACAGGGAGCGATGTATTTCTACGGAAATATGGAATCAATCTATTGAGGATTGTGATCTTAAATGCTTTGTCATCTCATGGTGCACAGCAATGACAGCATACACGATTTGACAAGGAAATAGAATGTTCAACACGGGTTGGAATCTCTGTACTTGATTTATTAAGACAGTCAGCGAATGGTTCATTCAGCACAGTACCACAGCATCGGCATTCAACGACATCATTATACAGACAGGCTGATAGATACGAGTGCAGCGCTGTCTGGGGCTAACTCCCGGTTCATCGAGTTTACGGTTAAAAGCATAACTTCTCGGGGTGTCAGCGCGGTGGTTAAGGGCTCAAAATGACCGTAGACAGATGGTGACGTTAGCAAAGTGTGTACCACCTCCACAGCCGGTGTTATTCGCGGACAAAGACGGTGCATAATAGCGATTTTTGTGTTGTGCTTGTTGTAAATAAAAGTTATATGATTCATTGAAATGACATTAAACTAAGATAATACGATGGTCAGCATAATTTTTCGAATCTTTATTAATAAGCTATTACAGAAACTGTCGTCATCGTTGGCATCGCGAATCCTATGGCCGGAAAGGGCAGAACCTATGGGCGGATACTAATTTGCATATGGGCGGATACTAATTTGCATTGTATTTGCGAGTGCCATAATACCTACAGCGCTCAAATGTAATACACATGCAGAATGGAATACACTCGTGACCAAATACAATACACTCGTGACCAAATACAATACACATGCTAGAATGGAATACGCTGCGCTCAAATGTAATACACATTGCTTTTATTTTGGCACAAACATTCCGTATTTTTGCATTGTATTTGGTGTTACACGTGTATTCCATTCCGATGTGTGTATTGCATTCCGATGTTTGTATTGTATTTAAATACGGCATGATACACCCTCCATACTAATCATCGTAGCGCGTACAATAGAGCATCCAGGCCAGGGGGACATTTGGCGATGCCTGCTCACTCATGGAGATGGAGATAGGTGATAGATAGCCAGGGGTTGGAGGAGTCCTTTGTGGCGGCTAGGGGAGGTTGTAATGAGGTTGGAGCCAGGTCATTGAGCATCCACCGGAGTTTACATTGACATTTTGGAGGGCAAAAAGAAAGATGTTTCTGAAGGCACAGGTCTTGATACAAACACACCTTTTCAGAAACTTTTACTTAAGCCATTGATTAAAGTGAATGTCTGCAGGGGAAAGCTGAGAACCTTAGTTGTGGAATGTGCTCCCTAGTTTTCTACTGAATTGAATAGACCAGTAGTGGAAGTGCTTATTTAACTGAAATTAGTGTCCCCACCTTTGATTAGATGTTATTACCATTACAGTATGTGGGCATTATTGGTTATTACAGTGGATACTCTCTCCTTTGACTGTGGACTGTTTTAACCAGGCCTCCTGTTTGTCCATGTGCGCTGTAGAAGGGGGGAACATGAGGACAACTGTGCAAAAGCTTTACGTGGTCGGATGTCTGTGATATGATATGATGGGTCTTTCTGCAGGCAGAGCAGCGAGTCATTTCTTTTTTTCTTTGTTTTCTTCTTTTTGTTGCAGTTATGGGAGGAGTGTGCGTGTGTCTGTGTCTTTGTATGTTTATGTTGGCGAGAACTCGGGGGTGCCAGACAGGCATGTGTTTGTGTGCTTTCTGAAATTAGCCTAATATCCTATTGTCTGTGTTCCTTTTTTGCATTCATGCAATGTGATTCACGACTCCCAGGGCCTCTTTCCTCTAATGATGCCGTATTCATAGTGATTTTCATGCCGGAATGGGAACATGCTGTTAGGACAATGATGTTGTGGGCTTCTGAGGGCCCAACAGAGAAGCGACAGAAGCCTTTTAGAGCACCATTCCTTCTGTGTTTTGATGTCTCACTCTGGCCCGAGGCACTAAACCGTACAGTGTTGTACTCGGAAAAGTGGAACTCCGCGCACCCTGAAGGTACTCTATCCCAATGGGGTGTCATTATTTACTCTCTCTCCTGCTGTTATCTTGCGCCGTTTCTGTCAAAGACATGTCTCACCCCGAACTGCCTCCCGGGCTGTCATCGCCCCTTCATTGGGGTGAAACAATGCCTCCCCCTTATCAATGTAGGGACGTTACTTCATTTATGGTAACTCAGTTGCTCGGACTACCTATTTGGAATATTTTGTACATTGTTATGTTATGTTATGTTAATTTCATTTATAATGCGCCCCCCATCCAACTTTTACATCGGCCCGGGGCGCAGCCCGGGTAAAGGAACAGATAAAGACAAGGACAAGGAACACAGAGAGCAATCAGACACAGACGACTTAAACGTAAAACTCAGGCATACAATTCACAACAAATAGGGAGTAGATTTAGGGAATGTCATTTTGGAAGAGGTGGGTTTTTAACTTGGCTCTAAAGGAGTCCAGAGTGGGGGCAAACTTGATGGCAGAAGGGAGCGCGTTCCACAGGGTCGGTGCCATCACCGCAAAGGCACGGTCACCCTTCCTCTTGAGGTTGGTACGTGGGACCCTCAGGCTGAGTTGGGCGTCGGACCTGAGCCTGGGTCTGGGCCTTGAGGAGGTAGACTGGTCCAGGAGGTCCTTGATGTAAGGTGGGGCGAGACTGTTGAGAGCTTTAAAAACAAAGGTGCAGATTTTGAACTTCACTCTCTTCTTCACTGGGAGCCAGTGAAGGGAGATGTGGTCCCTCATTTTGGTGCCTGGCAGCGGCATTTTGGACTAGCTGCAGGCGGTAGATGGTACAGTGCTGTACTCGGAAAAGTGGAACTCCGCGCACCCTGAAGGTACTCTATCCCAATGGGGTGTCATTATTTACTCTCTCTCCTGCTGGTATCTTGCGCTGTTTCTGTCAAAGACATGTCTCACCCCGAACTGCCTCCCGGGCTGTCATCGCCCCTTCATTGGGGTGAAACAATGCCTCCCCCTTATCAATGTAGGGACGTTACTTCATTTATGGTAACTCAGTTGCTCGGACTACCTATTTGGAATATTTTGTACATGTTGTGCCCCGATGCTTGCTTGTTTGCCATTGAGTCAACTATCATGTGTCACCCTTCAAGTCGATTGTGCACGCTGTCTCCCGCGCACAACTTTCTAAACGCACCGTGTTCACTCCGACCGAGGTCAAGCGAACATATCAAGGACCTCTCCAATAGAGACTGCGCCCCACCCCCACAAATGCTGTTCCATATTTCCATTCTTTTCAGCAATGTATGTTTCTATAATAAAGTTGTGCTTAAGGAGTTCTTTAAATCTACTTATATTTAGGGATTCTTTTTTTGTGTTTTGAATATAAATATTTTACCTAATAAAATGGTTTTATTATTTATCATTTTATTTTCCTCGTCAAGATCACCAATTAAAACCTTCACACGGTCCAACTTAAGATTTTTATTGGAATAAAGCTTTTGTACTTGTGTCCAAAATAAGGCTACACAAGGACAATACCAAAATAGATTGGGGGAGGATTCAATTTCCTCGTCACAGAACCTACATGGGTTATATTCTTCTAGGCCCCAGATATGTAACGTTTTTTTTGTTGCTAAATAATTATAAATTAACTTGAATTGAAAGTATCTTATGTGAGAATCGACAGTTGTTTTATAAATGAGATTAAAAACTTGGTACCATGGGAGTGGACAATCAAACAGGTTCTCCCATTTATTGTGTAATCGATATGGGATGGCCATTAAATCTTTTGAGGTTGTGTAAAAATTATAGATTGGTTTATTTATTTTAATCCTTTTTAGCCATTTCCAATTTTTTTGTGTGGGTGGCAGACAATTATATTTCGGGTGTCATTATTGATTATTTCCCTCCATTTGGGGGGGAGGGCTGCAGTCAACTGATTATAGTCTTGGATGGGGCAAATGCGACCATATGTCTTAGCAAATTGCTTATGGGTCATAATCCTTCCATCTTCATTTAATAAGTCTTTTATAAATACAATATTTTTTTTCAAACATGTGTTTCCAGTAAAAAGGTTTTCTCTGAATTAGAATATTGGAATTGATCTGGACCCTTTCTATCTGAAATTAGCAGCTCACATTGTCTCAGCCCCCATCACCTGTCTGTTCAACCTCTCCCTGCAAACCTCAGAATTCCCCATGGACTGGAAATCTGCTGCTGTCATCCCACTCTTCAAGGGAGGTGACAAGTTAGACCTAAACTGTTACAGGCCTATATCCATCCTACCCTGCCTCTCCAAAGTCTTAGAGAGAGAAACTGGTCAACAATCAGCTCACCCACCATCTGGAGTCCTATAGTATCTTCAGCACTACGCAATCCGGCTTTAGATCTGGCTACGGTTGTGTCTCTGCAACACTTAAAGTGCTAAACGACATCATATGCGCCTTTGACTCCAAGCACTACTGTGTAGCTGTATTTATTGACCTGGCTAAGGCCTTTGACTCCGTGGACCACTGCATCCTGCTTGACAGACTCAAGGATGTTGGACTCGCAGAGGAATGCCTGGCATGGTTTAACAACTACTTCTCTGGCCGTGTGCAGTCTGTGAGAGCTGAAGGCCTGCTGTCTGACCCAATGTCCCTGTCCATGGGTGTCCCCCAGGGCTCCATTCTGGGTCCAACACTATTTAATATTTTTATAAATAACATTGCTCACGCGGCTGGAAACTCTTAAATCCATCTGTACGCTGACGACACCATTCTTTACACGTCCGCACCTCCTTTGGCCGTCACTCTTTTCAGTTTGCTGCCCCCACTGACTGGAATGCGTTGCAGTTGTCACTAAAACTCACCACTTTTATAGCATTACCCACTTTTAAACACTCACTTTCAGATGTTGTCTCGGATCACTGCACTTGCTTTTAAGATAACTTCCCCCTGCTGTAATGTATAGATATTTTTGATACTGTATTGCACTCATGTTTTATATTGTATATATCGTGTTTTGTATCGTATATACTGTGTTGTGTTCTGTGTACTAACTTGCCTCTGTTCTGCCAATTGGCCAGATCGTCGTTGCAAATGAGAATTTGTTCTCAACTGACCTATCTGGTTAAATAAAGGTTAAATAAAATAAAATAAAAACTTGTCTCGTGAGTCAACTGCTTTCCACAATCACCACAGTATGCATGTGTGTCCTTGTTGTGTTTCCTTCTGTTTTCCCTCTCACTGTCATTCTACATTCAGGTGTCCATCTGCAATTGGCCATTTGTTCCCTGTTCCTGTCCTCTCAGAGGGCTGTAAGTCTGTTTAAATGTTCCACCAGCTTTCTCATTGTCAGTGGAGTAGTTTTGGGTGTGGTAGTGTTTGTTCTGTCGACACTTAAGAGTCTTTGTGTACAGTCAGATATCAACTTGTGCTTACGAACACTTACAGTATAGCTTTTTGTTATTGTTAAATCGTCCTGACTTGTTCATTTGCCTTGCATTAAACATCATGTATTTTGAGTTCATTAGTTTTGTCACACACGCCATAGGAAACAGGTGAGTGGGTGAGAGGCTTTGCCTGTTATTTTCATTAGGCGAAGGAGAGGATGTCAATGTATGTATTAGATTGGGTTGTGTATATATATGCACTAGATTAGGATAGTGTGTTATTTTGGATTTCCTGAGTTGGCACACTACCTGTTGTCCTTTGGTGCGTGTATTGTACTATTACACACTCACCACTGTTATTGTAAATAAATTATTGCACTTAAGTTCAATTGGGTGTGACTTTTTATTAGTGCCCTACATTAAGCTTGGTGTATACATTTTTTAATCTATGTATAACTTTATCAAAACTTAATTGATACATCTACAGGTATATATTGGAATACAGTATCCCACTCAAGAAATTAGCTTCCTCTGAAGTTGTTTGTATAACAGATTATACAAGATAAAGATGTTTCTTTGAAAAGATGTATTGCATGACAAAACTAACCTCAGCAGGAGAGGCAGAGAAATCTTGTAATTCATATTTTTTAATTGATTTAACATCTTTGAAGTTAACATGTTTTTTTTTACAGCAGATAACTGAACACACAAAGTATTTTACTATGAAATATTTGTTTAAAAAAAATAAAGCCTGGATGATGACTGACAGTGGCATAGTGGTGTTACTGTATTAGTTGTGTTTATTTGTGTTTCATAGAAAAGCAAGAATTCAGAGGATGGAGTGAGTTGTCTGGAGTAACCACAGTGCATTCGGTTACCTTAAAGACATATTAAGAATTATAATAAAAACTGTGTTAGGATGTTTTTGGACATATTTTGTGTGTATTTGTGCATGCTTGGGAGGGATAGTGACGTCTCTACTGTGACCCCTCATCCACCTCACTGCTGCTGAGGGAGTTTGAGGGAGAGGCACCCTTGGGGGAGGAGGGCGTCCGCCGGGAGGAAGGGGAGGCAGGGGGAGACGAGGGCCAGTCTGAGGACGGCGATGGGGAGCGCCCCCTAGTGGGGCTGCTGCTGGGAGAAGCACGGGGAGATGCGTAGGGAGACAGAGCCTGGAGCATCCGGCCACTGCTCTCCTGAATGGCATGCTGCTCCGAGAAAGGCAGAGAGGGAGGGAGCGAGAGAGAGAGAGAAAAAAAAACAGTTAGTGTTTGTGTTCTTGTTTGTCAAACTGACTGCTTTTGCTATTTGTGGATTATTATCTCGTCAATTGCTTTATGGAGAAGTGCAGTGAGATGGGGGAGAGGAGAGGAGACCAGCACTTACCATGCTCCCCTCTAGTGGGTATTATTTGTAAGTAATGATTTTCAACCCTACATGCTGGTTTCCTGGACATAGATTAAGCCTAATTTTAGACTAAAATGCCTCTTCAATGCAGATGTTCTATTGAAAATGTTAGTCCAGGACTAGGCATAATCTGCGTCTAGGAAACCACCCCGTCGATATCTTAAAATCTGCTTTGGGGATAAGAGTAAACTTACCCATGCTCCGTCTACACCGAACAGCTCCAGGAAATTCCCGATGAACTCGCGTGACTTCTCCTCCCATTTGTGGATGAGGTCGTGGCTCTTCTCCTCCACGCTGTGAACAAAGTGCTTGGACACCTCCTCCACCGTCCGCACCTTTTCCTTCATCTTATCTACCTGGTTCTGCAGACGAAATTTCTTCTCCTACCCAACGAGTCAGACATAAAGTCAGCTATTAGGGAATTGTATTATCTCTAACACATGGCTCTTCCAATTTATTCCAATAAACCCCAAAAAGTTACACAAAAAGTGCCATATTGGATAGTGTATACTTATAGAACATATGGTACATACCGTATGTATTGTATATTTCATGTAACTGGCAGCTTTCTTTTTCAGGATTACCAGCCATTTTGCTCCATTCAGTACATGACCAAATGTAAGTTTGAGTATGTGTGGTGATATAATTAGATTAGATTATTAGATTAGATTCAACTTTATTGTCATTGCAGAGTACAAGTACCAGACAATGAAATACAGTGTGGTATGTACAGATGCATAAGTGGTGGCTATATCAAAGGAGGTATGTGCAATGTGCAAAGAAAATATGGTATGTGCAAACGTAGTATTTGTAAACAGCAGTAGTGCAACGGGTAATTGAGTGTTCACATTGACCAGGGGTGTGTGCAACTAACAGTAGAGCAAAGGCTAATTGGATTATTACCCTCATGAAGCCAACATTGAGCTCTCTGGCTGTGTAGCCTCTCTGTAGGTTGCGTCGGACGTACACATCATAGTCTCTCACGATGCGAGTGATCAGGTCAGATGTAGAGATGCCGTCTGTCCTCTGTGTGGCCACGAACATCCCTGTAACAAACAGATAGAACAGCTCAAATCGTTATAATATAATGCAGTGAGCCATTCTCTATAGAAAGCATTGGTGGAAAAACGTCCTAGTGAATAACACAGAAGTGCACACTGGTAAAAGCTTATCCTTAAATAAATTTAAAAACATACAAATGTATCTGAGGTATTTGCAGTGTGTGCTTGTGTGAAGATCTCTCACCTGCTTCCTTGATGTGCTTGTAGACATCCTCTGATCCTGCAGAGGTGTATGGGATATCGTCATGGGCCACAAAGTCAATCTGGGGATATCACATAACAACACTAAGGGATAAATTACACATGCTGCGTCAACCTTACCTGAGCGGCTTGTGTGAGTTTCATTTAGGCACCTATCTTAACAGGTTAGGTTGGTCCAGTGAGTACAACAGGTCCAGTGAGTACAATGCTGTAAAAAGTCCAACGGCAAAAGTTCCGCCACGCACACGCACCGCTGAGGTAAGGTCGGATGTGTAATTTAGGTGTAAGATTTTATAAGCATCACACATGGACTATGCTCTTCTATATACGATTTAAGTACTCTGTGGCTCAGTTGGTAGAGCATGGCGCTAATAGTGCTTAGGTTGTGGGTTTGGTTCCCGCTGGGACCATAGACTGTAGTAGACTGAAAAATGTATGCACTCACTGCAATGTAAGTCGCCTTGGATAAAAGCGTCAGCTAAATGGCATATGATAAATAGTATCATGTGGTGTACAGTATGTGACCCCTACTGTATGTGACACCTCTCCAGAGGGGCTACTGCTAACCTTATGTTTCTTCAGGAACTGAGGGCTGATGGTCCAGGGAGCATCCCGGACCACCTCATCCACGTAGCGGCAGTGCCTCAGTGCTTCGTAGCGCTCGCCTTCTGTCATCACTGTGTAGCCCTTTAACTTGTGTGTGAGTTCATCACTGCAGACTGTGAGGACAGGCACACGGTCGTACACTTAAGCCCAATGCACACGGCGTGCGATGCGATATTGCCGCACGACAACATTCGATTCTCCATTCACACCCACACACTTCGGTGGTGTGAATTGAGAATCGAATGTTGTCGTGCGACAAAATCGCACGCCGTGTGCATTGGCCTTTACAGTGAAAGGTCTTCACACAGAGAGGGTGAATGTCAGAAACATTTTCAGTCACTTCTTTGGTGGGGAAAGAAAGTGTCTGGGGTCCAATTTCACATAGTTCTGTGTGTGTGTGTGTGTGTGTGTGTGTGTGTGTTTGTGTTCATGCTTACCTCCCACTATCAGATGTGTGTTGGGGAACAAGTTCTTGGCTTGCATCAAAGCACGAGCATGCCCAGAGTGGAAGAGATCAAAAATCCCATCAGCATAGACTCGGACTGGTCGGTGTGCTACAGGAGAAGAGAAAAAAACTAATATTTTCTGTGTGTCTCTCTCAGTTCTCAGTTCCACTGTCACCACCATTACCCTCTCTGTCTTGACATATCTGTGTTTCCCCCTGCCTCTCATCGACTCTGGGACTTCCGCTCCCCCCCTACCCCCCTGTCACACACACACACACACACACACACACACACATACACGCACACACACACACACACACACACACACACACACACACACACACACATACACACACGGAATGTAATCTAGATTAGTTTTTACATACTCTAATTTACAGCCTACATAATTATTGTTCTACTGCCCCTTTCTACTGTAAGAATAAGAATAATTCATTTTTCTAAAAGGTGGGTAAACGCTTTTCACAGAAAGTCTTACATGTGTGTACCCTCCATATGTGATAATTCATATGATCAGTTGAAATGACATCAGTTGAAATGACATCAGGTGAAATGACATCAGTTGAAATGACATCAGTTGCAGTAAAGTTGACTGACCTGCCGTGCCCCTGCGGGCTTGGGCGATGGTCAGTTTTTCGTGAGGGACATCCGACTCGAAGCCTGTGTCCTTCGCAAACGCGGCAGGCTCTTTCAGAGTCTGATAGGACAGATGGGGGAGAAAGAATTAGACATTACAGCAATATAACTGCATGGCACACATTCATAACAGTTAATGTGACAGATAGTTATATACAGTATATCCTAGCCCTGGGAGAGAAAGAGTTTGTGTACACAAGACACATTAAATGCACCTTTATCTGTATATCTGTGTTGTCAGTATACTTTGAACCCGGAGCTGTTTGCTATCTGTTCATGTGTCTACGAAATAAAACAGCCATGTGAGGTGAAGAGAGAGACAACTCTGCAGAGAAAGGCTGATCCAGTATCTATTTAATTACCATTCATGGATCTATCAATCCTCTTCTCATTTCGTTATTGCATAATAACAACATTTACAGTCATTTCATTGTATATGTTTACCTGTGTTTATCTATACTGAGAGATAACTTGAATGTCACTGTATACAGTTCAGGGGAGGCTGGTGGAAATCTGGTAGCTGGTAGAAATCGAAGGATGAGCTCATTGTAATGCATCGAATGGAATAAGGAGTGGTATCAAATATGTGTGGTATGAAACACTTTCTGTTCCAAGCATTACAATGAGCACTTCCTCATTTACGTTAACATTTTGGGCATTTAGCAGACTCTTTTATCCAAAGCGACTTACAAGACATACATTTATCTAAATAATTGAATCATCTGTCCATCAGTCATAGCAAGAAAAAGTTATCTATGCTTGGGCCAGTAATCTATGCTCGGGAAAAAGTAATCTATGCTCAGGCCAGAGGCCATTGGCAGTCATAATGCTAGAAGAAGGAAGACCATTTTTTATTTTATTTTTTACAAGGTATTTATTGAAATATTTAAATTTAATTCCGCCGATTTCTACCTCCACCACCCTCACCTGATACAGTTGTATGTGAGCTACTGTACCAGGATGGCTCAGTCCCTTCTGTGTTATGCAACACGATAGTTAACTGTTTGCCCTCTCTCAGTTAGTTCTCAGCCCATGCAAGTACAATACACAACACATATTGTACATGCTCACAAGCCACACACACACACACACACACACACACACACACACACACACGTTAAGGGCTCAATAGAATCTGATTACATAAGGCTCCACCAGGCAGAACAACGTACTGTAATTACTGAGTAATCGTCTGGTCCAGTGTTTCATGTTGATGCTACAGTATGCAGAATGACTCACACATAAAGCCAGGCATGTGTAGCCATGGCTGACTCCATAAGATGTCTTATTTCATTGAGTTGACCAAGTACTGTCTGAGTGGCTTCAATAATGTACTCAATAATTATTATAATTGTGGTCCTCTGTGGCCCCGTTGGTAGAGCATGGTGCTATATATAGACAATTGGAATATAGTGTGCCGAAAAATGTAGGCCTACACTCACTGCAATTCCAAATCGCAAATCGGATATAAGCGTCAGCTAAATGGCATTATATTATTTATTATAATGAACCTAACCTCAGATGGAACACACAGGATTGGAAAACGCTGACAATATTGTTTTAATTGGGTGACAGCTCATATAAGAAATGTTACATTTTTGAGTGAATGTTGATTTACAGACTATTTGATTTCAGGTAAATATGATGATCACAATTCTGCCTTAACTCACCCTTTCGTTTCGCCTCCTACGTTGCTGTGTTGACTGCTGCGGGGCACTACTGGCTCTATTTCCATTGCGTCTCTTACCGCCCATGCTTCATCTGCTGTCGCCTTGTTTACCGACCTGTCAGTGCTGCTAGGCTGGAACAGTTCTGTGTGTTTTAAAGTGCGCGTCTAGCTGGCCGGCCTGACCCCGGTGACGAGAAAATCCTCTGTGCAAAGTTCAAGCCAACTTGGTAGAAGCAATAGAGACAGTTACGGTTGCACCTGATGACCGTCTGGAGGCCTATGGGAGGTATTATATTCACTATATTCTTCTCCACCCATAATTGAAGTAGAATCTGAATGCATGAGCGTTTATAGAATTTACAGAAATTATCTGCACGTTTTTTGGTGAATTTAATAGAGTAAAAGGGCTTCTGAAAAAGCCTTTTGCGACCTTTGGACCCTAATGCCGAGGGACAGGTTGTCCCAGCGGCCTATCAGGCTGGCTGATTATGCAATGTTTCACTGAAACCTCACTCAAGCAACGTCACACAGCTATTAACATCCCACGTCCTATTATAGTAGGCCTATTGGGATTATTGAGATTCTCAAATCACGCTATGGGCGTTGTGACACAACCTCACAATTTTACAACTCAGTCAGATGTTGTCCTTATCCTGGAAGGGAAAACAAAGCCAAAAGCTGTAAACCTAATCCATGTTTCAGAGTTGTTTAACCCTTTGGGGCCTGATTCTATATTCGTATTTCATATTTTCATATTCCGGAATATGGAGTTGCGTTACAATTCTTTTTGTGGTGTGTTCCTATTACATCAGAGAGCCAAACATTATATGTCAATTTTGAAGAGAAGAGCTAGGGCTTTTAAAAAGACACAATAATAAAGTTAACCGCTAATAAAAAACAAACAATAATTGCAATAGGTCTTTTTTTATTTAACCTTTATTTTACCAGGAAGTCACATTGAGATTAAAACCTCTTTTACAAGAGAGACCTGGCCAAGACAGGGTCAAAATAGTAGCTTAAAAAACAGTTCAGATAACAAGACAGGACATAAGACAGTGGCAACAATACAATAGACAAACAATGGTAGGGGTATTTACAAGGTGATTAAAACATTGAGAAGTCTAACCAAAGCAGGTACAGCGAGCGGTGACCACATCCTTTAATCTACGCTTGAAGATACTTATGGAAATAAGGGCCTCTAATTTAAAAGTAGTCTGTAGGTCTACTATAATTATTATACTATCTACTATCCAATTATTGGAGTGATAGAGACAACTGAACTTACCGGTAGTTCAAAGGTGTAAGAGGCCAAATCAACTCAAATGAACTCTCTGACTCTCTGACTCTCTGACTCTCTGACTCTCTGACTTGGTTGAAAGTCACTTGAGCTGATTTGGCCACACTCCCATTGTTTGTTTTTTGTTTGTTGTTACGGTCGCTAAACTTAGCTCTAAGTCGGCTATTTAAACAACTCTGAACCATGGATGGCAGTTTCTCCTGGCCCATAGACTTATTTCAAGGTAAGGACCCAAGGTAAGGAATAAGGTGTAAAATAGTGAACAACTATCCCATTTTAACCAAAGTAATTAGGTTCACTATATAATAGCTGAGATTGATTACTTACATCCTACTCAAAATACTAATTATGGGCAGGCTCTTTTTTCAAAAGATTTTTTAGGGGACAGCCTTTTCTGGACATGAGAACACTTCTCACAATTCTCTCGACTTTATCTTCTATTTCATGCTGGACACTACCAGCCATTTCTTCTATCTTGTTAACCACCCGATGGTTGGTACATGTGTATGAATGACGTGCACAGTTCACTATGCCGCTGCCAGAGCTTTGACAGTCATGATCACCAACAACTGAACTTCATAAACAACCATTTTATATGACCCATCTGTACAGTAAAGCAAGGAATTTACTGCTGCTTACTATCAGTATGTCCTGTCATCATTTGGCCAGTATGGAGGATGACGGTATTTATGGGGCTTGAGTTCAAACTCATGCTGTAATCTTAAACTTCATGGAGTGTGATATTACAGTCCCCCTGAAATCAGTATGTATACGATGGCTTATGATATAGGAGTTTGCTTCTGCACAATTCAGGTCACATGTACACTCACTGGACACTTTATTAGGAACACTATACTAATACTGGGTAGGGCCTCCCTTTGCTCTCAAAACAGCTTCAATTATTCGTGGCATTGATTCCACACAGATTCCTTTGAGATTCTGGTCCATGATGACAATTTTTCAGGTGCACTTTCAAGCTGTGAATCTCCCGTTCTACCACATCCCAAAGGTGTTCTATTGGATTCAAATCCGGTGACTGGGAAGGCCACTGAAGAACACTGAACTCATTGTCATTTTCATGAAACCAGTTTGAGACGAGGTTTGCTTTGTGACATGGTCCATTATCATGCTGGAAGTAGCCATTAGAAGATGGATACACTGTGGCCATGAAGAGATGCACATGGTCAGCAACAATACTCAAATAGGCTGTGGCATTCAAGCGATGATTGATTGGTATTAATGGGCCCAAAGTTTGCCAAGAAACATTCCCCATTACACCACCTGAATGAATGAGAAGGTCTACAGGTGTTCCTAATAACGTGTTCAGTGAGAGTATCCGTTACATTAAAACACACCATTCTTTTTATTGAACTCTCTGCACTGTGCTTTGCTCCTATCTCTGTGTCTGGAGTTTCAGGCTGACCACTGGAGGGCAGTAGAGTATTAGTTTAAAGCGCAGTAAGAAGAATGTCTTTGGAGTGTGTTGCGCTAATGTGGGTCCCTCCATATAGGAAAGATGTCAGACCTGAATGTTCATTCTCAGTTCTCTTATCCAGAAGACTTCCTTTCATTATCAAATAAATTAGGGAAGAAAAGACAGACACAGATGAATATTGAATGACGCATATTGAAAGAAAGCACATGTTTAAGAGGGGTTACAGTCGTCCTGACTATTAGTGTGACTATGCAGGTCCCAGCTCCCCACATGACAGCGCTGTCAGTCTGGGTCGGTCTGCAGGGGTGACGTCACCCCAGTGGACACCTGTTCTGGTGGGGAAGGTGGGGGGGCCATGTGGTAATACCGTGAAGAATCCTTTTATCTGCTCTATTGGGTCGGGAGGCCCTGAGACGGAGGAATTGTGGGTGGTGGAGGGGGGGGGGGGGTGTCAAACAGCTGCGCGTGTCTCCTTGATTAATAGATGGCTTATAGGGGGGACAGACAGTCCTATGGCTGCTATTGCTTGGGATCAAATGAGACAAATCAGGTGCTCCGGGCCCTCATTATCTGACTTCATTGGAACGCTGTCGGTTGCCCTCTGTGATTTCAATATCTCCAGCAAAGCATTCCGCGCTTATCACATCTGATTAGATACATTAGCATTAGAAACACAGGCCATCATTAACAGCTTTCCTACTTAACGTCTTTTTTTTTCTTTTCACAAATTGTATCAACAAATTAACAGTTGCGGTTTGGTATTCTGTCGGGATACTCAATTGAATTACGGTTCCCTATTGCTTCACACAGTTTATCCAATGAAATAGGCAGGTTGCCAGGTTTCAAGGTTACCTAAAACGAGATTGTCCAATCAGCTCACTCTACCACTGCCTCTCCTTCCTTATTCCATCCTGCCAGGGGACAGGTGGTGACGACAGGGCCTTTTCTTGAGAGATGCGAAGCTTCGAAACTAGACTAGGGCCCACCTCTCAGCAATGGTGCTCAGATTTCGCCCAGCCTTGTTCACGGTATGGCTTAATGGCTCCCGGGGAAGGGGATCTGCCCCTGAGGACTAATGTGTGATTGTAGAGGGGAGAGAAGTTGTTGAAGGAGATGCTAGACTTCAGACATAGGTCACTGCAGCCTGTTGGTTCTCTGATTGGCTGTCAACGTGGGCTTAGGTTCGTCCCTCTGAGTATAATAGTATTTATCCACGTGCTGTATGTCCAACCATATGGTCCCTGTTCATGTTATGGTATTGTATTATATAGAGGGGTTTATACACTCACTGGACACTTTATTAAGAACACCTGTACACCTTCTCATTCATTCAGGTGGTGTAATGGAGGCAGGAATGTTTTCTTGGTACACGTTGGGCCCGTTAATACCGATCAATCATCTCTTGAATGCCACAGCCTATTTGAGTATTGTTGCTGCTGACCATGTGCATCCCACCAAGCCACAATGTACCCACCTGCTCATGGCTACTTCCAGCAAGATAATGCACCATGTCACAAAATAAAAGTTGTCTCAAACTGGTTTCATGAAAGTGGGTAGTGGTGGTCTAGACTCTAGTGGATAGTGAGTTGGACTTGTGATCGGAAGGTTGTGAGTTCAAATCCCGCCTGAAACCACACCACTACTAGTGTTCCCTTGAGTAAGGCACTTAGCCCTCAGTTACTCCAGGGGGAATGTCCCTGTAATTCGTAATTGTAAATCGCTTTGGATTAAAGCGTCTGCTAAATGGCAAAATTAATTAATTAATTAAAATGACAATGAGTTCAATGTTATTCAGTGGCCTTCCCTGTCACCGGATTTGAATCTTTTGGATGTGGTACAATGAGAGATTCACAACTTGAAAGTGCACATGAAAAATCTGCAGGAATTCGTGATGTAATCATGTCATCATGAACAGGAATCTCAAAGGAATGTTTTAAACATCTTGTGGAATCAATGCCACAAAGGATTTAGGCTGTTTTGAGAGCAAAGGAAGGCCCTACCCAGTATTAGTATAGTGTTCCTAATAAAGTGTTGAGTGAGTGTATGTCAGTGAAAATATATTGATATCTGTGAGAAGGGAGGTACATTTGTACACATGTTTTTATGCCTTATTCACATGATTATGGGCTTCTGAGAGTGTTTGGTTGGATGCATACATGACATTTCTGTGTGCATGTGTATACAATGCAGAGTATTCGGCATACGCAATGCATCAATGTCCCAGAGAGAGAGAGAACTTTATTCACATAACATGGAATTAGTAAAGATAAGCAAAACTCAAACCAAAATTCGAACCAGTTTTTTTGGGGGAAGGAAATCAATTGTAACGCGATGGGGTTTGCTCTGACATGTTTTGGCACTGACCATGTTTGCCTTCTAAGAAGGCTTGAAACCCCCCAAAGAGTCTATGGCCTTGTAGAGTTTCTGAGTGAAATTGGAAAGCTGCCATGCACCCTCTGCCTCTGCAGTATTCCCATAATGCTGGGTATGCAGGGCAGTAGATTATCACAATTACCTGCTATTGTTACTCATGAACCATATTCGTTCATGGTTTCTGGCCAAAAGCAGTACCCCCTCTCCCTTGTTAATGGAGGTGCCAATGCCTTCTTGGAAACCGGTTAAATTGTAACGTGCCAATCTAAAATAATTGAGTGGCTTGTTGGCAGGATAGGGGGGGGGGCGGGTTGATGTGCAGCTACCACCTGTGCTCTGTCTGGACAAGTCAGCAGTCAGAACTGCTTCTAAGAATGGCTAGGTGTTCCCCAGAACTGAAAGGTTCCCCCTTGTCACATGGCTTTCTTCAGAAGGACAGAAATGTGTTTAGTAAGGGCCAAGAATACAAAACCAACTAGGAAGAGTTTTGAGACTTTATGGCCCAGCTACAATTTCTACTACTCAGAACAATTCTATGTGACATGCTTAGCACCTCTTGAGTTAGTGAGTGAGTTAGGCCCTTAACTCCCAGTGGAGCATAGGCCATTGACGACTCTTCTCCATCCTGCACGGCTTTGGACTATCTTCTCCGTCTCTCCCCAGCTGGCTTTTCAGCTCTGCCTCCGTGTTAGCACGTGTTAGCACCTCTTAGGCCAGGCTAAATCAACCACCTCTGCCCCACCAGCACAAAGCTGTTGCACAAGCACTGAATTACCTACAGGACCTCTCTCTCTAAACGCTCACCATGCTGCTGCACACAGCCAATAGCCTTCATTCCATCTCTATCTACCATCAACTACAGACAATGAACAATCTCTCCTACCACAATCTCCAAGTTGACCGCAGCCGCTACGGGCGTTAATATTGTAGACGACACTGTTGAGTGTAATGCCTGGTTTGTGAGGGCAAAGATTCATTTAACTGTGGTGAGGGTTAATTAAGAGACGTTTACGACAAGTGGATCTGTGCCTCTCTGGGTTCAGGAACACTGACTGTCTGGAGTCCGACCCATGACCTCTTGGCCACCGACCACCGAGTTAAATTAGACCCATTATCTAGTCAGTGAATCTGTCTCGTGTGAAAATGTGGACCATGCCTGTGGCCGTAACTCACCCAAGACAGGGACAGGAGGGCCTGCTGGGATGGAGCCAGGGGGTTGCTGTGTGTGTGTGTGTGTGTGTGTGGGGGGGGGGGGGGGGGGTGCTAGAGAGATGATCTAAGTATACATTCCTCCTCCACATGCTCGTCTGCGCTCCTAGATTATGTACTCTCAGTTGTCAGAACCACAAAACGTGTCCTTTGGTTTTCCAGGAATAAGACATAATGGGGGAGTTGCGTGCGTTGCATTGTGACAGCCTCCCACCATCGACCCCCTTCCACGTGTGTTCGGAGGACGGGAGGACGGGGTCCTGGAAAATCTGAGTGCCAGTATGTATTTGACATCTCTGAGATACGGCTCTTGTATTTGACATCTCTGAGATACGACTAAACAAGAATGGGGTCACACTCGTCAAGGATCAAGCTGTTGCTTGGATGGGACAAAATGAAATAAATAGATTACTTTTATCGATTAGATAGCGCTGTTTACAAATTCATGGTTGTTAGGTACTTTGTGGGCTGCATATAAGAGTTGCGGGGACATGATAGTTAAATGAATTGGACACAAACCTTAAGAACAATATAGTGAACGGCACTGCACAAAGCTGGTTGATATGGACAACATACTGACTGTCCTTGAGACAACCGTTCAACAAAAACAACCTCAATGATTCTTTTTGGTGACACTGAACATAGCCTCTCTGTCAATTAAGTTTGGATTAGCAATGATGTGATTAGACAAATGATGATGTCAGGATTGGCAATTGTAATTAACGCAGTAGTAGAGGTGAATTGAAATTCCATTTGTGAATCCGTAAATTGAGTAAATAGTCAAATAGTCAAGTATGAAATTGTGTAAATAGAAATAAAAAATAGACCCAATGCCGAATAATGGTACACTTGTAGCTAGTATGGTGCATGGTGGGTTGTCATCTTGACAAGATGTAGTTCTGGTAGATGATAAAACGCCTTCCATATGTTTCACATTTAGTCATCTCTGTCAAGTTTACAGCTCAGTAGAAGTCCATTCCCAGGCCATACATGTTTGTAGGTGATGGAGTGATGGCTGCATTTGTGTTTTGTGTGTCTGATGTGGCAGGCTATACACCAAATGTTTTGCATCTAGCAGACACCTTTATCCAAAGTGACTTACAACAACTACATTTGTCTAAGTAAGTGAATCATCTATCCACCAGTCATCGCAAGAAAAAATCTGGGCTATGTATGTATGGATGGACTATGCTAGGGCCAGGGGTCATTATAAAATATATATTTTTTAAATATATGTTTTTATTTACAGTAGAGAAACTATACAAGGGGGTAGAGGGGATGAAGAGGTCTTAGGAGGGACAGTTAAGGTGTAGCCTGAAGAAATTGGGTTTTTAGTCTAGCGCCACAGCCCTCATTGTCAAGATGTTTGTTGGGTGGATGATAGGCTAGGTCAGGGGAACAGAGTAAACAGCAATGCTGTTTGGATGGGTTGAGCCATGGGTTGAGCCTTGATTTACAGAGGTGTCACGTCCAGAATGCTGTCCCCGCTGTTGAAGTGATTTCAGGCGGTAGTGTTAAATAAGAGGAGGGTTTCGGGGGGATTTAAGCGGTTGTCTCAGTTCCATTACCCCAGCGCTGAGGCACGCCGCTCTCAGCACTCTGACTGACCTTCAACATACATCCCAGCGAGTCATGGTCACAGAGGCAGAGCTGTCAATGACACAAGAAAGAGGGGAGGGGGGGGGGGGGGAGAGTATAATAATGTCATATTCTGTGTCAGATAAAAAGTGTATAACAGTCCAGGGATAGGATAGGATATCACTGTTTGAAATAGTCCAGGTGTTACAACGGACAAAATAGTTAATACAAGAGTAAACTCAATTTGACCACCCAGACTCATTTTGTCATTCTTGTAACACACCAACCCTGTTAACAATACCATTGTGCAATATGACAACCCTAGTCGTCTATCTGTACAGTATAGTACAGTGGATAGTGTACATAGCCTTTATTTATGTAAACCAGCTCCTTCCCTTCTTGTGATTTTTTTTTAAAGTTTTTTTTTCTTTTTTTTTTCTTTCCTAACACCAGGGAAGTCACCCCTCCTAAATTTCGTTGTTTGGTACCTGTACTGTAGCAATGACAATAAAGTCCATTCATTCATTCAACAAGCATCCACAATATATGTCCCTTGTTTGGAAGTCGATAACAGTTCTTCACATTGGATGTTTGTGTGATTATTTCCTTGAGCGATACGTCTGAGCAGTGAAAGATGTATGTATGGTGTATGTCTAGGGTAGGCAGCGACCTGTGAAAGAGCATGTGTGATTGAGTTCTGCTTCCAGGGGCAGTAGCCGGGGGTAGTCTGTGCCCCTAATGAAGTAGCACAGAGAGGGGTGTGATGAATTTGAAGTAGCACAGAGAGGGGGTGTGATGAGTTTGAAGTTGCACAGAGACGTGTGTGTGTGTGTGTGTGAGAGTTTGTGTTCGTACATGGAGAAGGAGGGGGGATGTAAGGGTTATGTGACACGTGTAGATACTGACCTCATGCAGTCCTATGTTTTGATTGGCTTGGAATGTGTCAGTTGGCATGCGTTTAAAGTGGAGCCTCACCAACCCTCTCCACTCTGGGGAGCAGTCATAGGCCATGGTCAAATTGCTTGTCTTTCACCAGCACTCACAGGCTCCACAGCTGTCGGTCCTGTCAAAACACTGTCTCATCCCCCTGTCCCTCGAGTCAAAGGTTAATGAGCTATGTGACATTCTCAACACAGAACACCGCAAAGAAATCTAATTAGACAAGTGGAACTTTAGCCATATTAGAGTCGTCGTCGTCGTCCCCCACCCTCACTCTCTAGATCACCCTTCATATGGACGCTCTCCAATAAAAATGCTTTTTAGTCAAGGATAAGGTTTAATCTTGGATCTGGAAACTGTCCTGAATTGTTATTGATCTGTACTGCTGTCACACAAAAATATAACAATGAGCGTTTGAATAAAAGAACCTCTGCTTTTGAATATCTCCTCTGGTGAACAACATGGGCGCATGATATGGTGTAGAGAGGCAATAAAAAGATGAATGAAAGAAACGTGTAGAGAATCCAGCCATGTGTGTGTTGCGGACAGGTAGTAAAACCAGGGCTAGTCAGGAATAATAACTCACAGCTCTCATCCAGCGGTTGCGAGTCTTCCAGGGAGGTCTCATAGGACTGTGTTCACTGACTGTGATCGGAGGTGATAACAACAGCGCTAAGTCAGCACACCTGTTGGCACAGCAACAGTCTGACTGGTCATTCAGTTCTATTCAAAGCCCCCAGACCGACCACAGCCAATTATCACAAAATAAGCACTGCTCTGCGAAATCACTGTGCAACCATTACGAACAGACTAACTCTGATCAAAATATAACATCATTGCTCACAGATTCATTGATCTGAATCTTGGTCTTTATTCATGGGCCTTGTGGTTTTGCAGTTGTTTTTGCGCAGTTGTTTAATACCCCCCCCCTTCGCCCCGACATGGTATTATGACCAAGCATATCCTCTCGCCTAACCTCAGATTTGAAGC
The DNA here is from genome assembly GCF_963989245.1 of Nansenia antarctica. NCBI lineage: Eukaryota > Metazoa > Chordata > Actinopteri > Argentiniformes > Microstomatidae > Nansenia > Nansenia antarctica. Next base: position 6,619,748 of record NC_137693.1, on the reverse strand, counting down.
TGACCTTGCCAGCAGTGACAACTCGAGCAAGAGGGCTGCTCTGTCATTAGATGAGACACCATCCACCCCACCCCACCCCACCTGACCCCACCCCACCCCTCGCCGTCTCTTCCAAAAATGTGTCACCTCGTAAAGGGACCCATAAGCCGTCCTGTGGAGTCTCTCAGAGATGCCCGCCACACAGAAATAGCTGCGCCTGTGTCCTTGTCTCAGGTGGAGGGGGGCGAGGGGTGAGTTTGGGGTGGGGTTTGGCCGATTGCTGTTGACAGTACACAGGGCGGCTGTGTCTCCGTTTGCAGGCACCAGATTAGCACCCTTATTTCTGAACCACTGAACCACTTCACCCACCTGTCCACATCCCTCTGCTGCAGAGGTCACCCCCACACATGGTAATCACACAACACACACACACACACACACACACACACACACACACACATGCGTGCTCACGCACACCCACAAAGTAGTACACATGTATTACACAAAACCATACACGCAAGCATGTCATATGCACAAAGACATACACATACTTTGCATATAAACACACTATACATATTCCATATTATGCAGACATACACATATCGCTTACTGTACATTACAGTATGCTATAGTTAGATGGTGTAGTAGAGATGTGCTGTGAATTTCTCCTACTGTAGTGTTCCCATTATCATAACTCTCTCTCTCTCTCTCTCTCTCTTACACACACACACTCACACACACACACACACACACACACACACACACACACACACCAAGGCCGGTTTTCTCTTTCTCTCTCTCTCTCTCTCTCTCTCTCTCTCTCTCTCTCTCTCTCTCTCTCTCTCTCTCTCTCTCTCTCTCTCTCTCTCTCTCTCTCTCTCTTACACATACACACTCACACACACACACACACACACACACACCAGGGCAGGTTTTCTCTCTCTCTCTCTCTCTCACTCTCTCTCTCTCTCTCTCACTGTCTCTCTCTCTCTCTCTTACACATACACACTCACACACACACACACACACACACACACACACACACACACACCAGGGCCGGTTTTCTCTGTTTTCTCTCTCTCTCTCTCTCTCTCTCTCTCTCTCTCTCTCTCTCTCTCTCTCTCTCTCTCTCTCTCTCTCTCTCTCGCTCTCTCTCTCTCTCTCTCTCTCTCTCTCTCTCTCTCTCTCTCGCTCTCTCTCTCTCACTCTCTCTCTCTCTCTGTTTCTCTTGCTGTCTCTGTCCATCTCTGTCTACTGTCTACTGTCTATCTGTGGCTCTCTCACTTATTGCAGCTGTTGGGTCAGAGAGGGGGCCCTGGCTGCCACACAAGCGTCTCCTGATTAGCAGTCATTAGTGGTTATTATGACTCCGCCTGTGTGTGGATCTCAAGTCCCATTTAAATGCTGTTTATAACCCTCTCACTCAATTATCCTCCATTTACAGGAAATCATAGTGGCTTACTCTGATGCAGAGTGTTACTGAATAAATTAGCTAATTAAATGTGTTTTTTTCCTGGCGTTGTCATGGATCCTGGCAGTAAGCCTCTGTCAGCAGCTGTTAGAGTTTGCCACAGTGCGCACAACGTTTCCCCGTTTCCCGCAGGCACAGAGAAGTTGGAAAGTTGGTGTTTGCGCGCGCGAGCGTGTGTGTGTGTGTGTCTGTGTGTGTGTGCGTGTGTCTGTGTGTGTGAGTGTCTGTCTGTGTGTGTGTGTGTGTCTGTCTGTCTGTGTGCGTGTGTGTGTGTGTGTGTGTGTGTGCGTGCGTGCGTGCGTGTGTGTGTGTGTGTGTGCGCGCGTGTGTGTGTGTGTGTGTGTGTGTGTGTGTGTGTGTGTGTGTGTGCTGTCGCAGGGTACTGTGTGCTGTGTTGTGCAATACTTTTCTGGCCCCCTCTTGGACAAAAAAACTCAGTTGGTTTAACCCCTGCGACACTTAACCCAGGCTCAACCATATGTTGCACAAACACTTTAGCACAAGCCCATTAAGCCTTTTAGAGAGAATGATGTGTAACTGTAAACATTTTGGAATTCCTCCATCCAATTAAGAAAACCCATTTGCAAAACAGCAGATTGGGTTTCCTCTGCATTAATGACAGAAGCTCTAAATGTCTGCTAATTAGTTAGAGAAATAGGGGCATGGGTGGTGAAGGCCATAGCCCACTAAAGCTAGCCTGACAGACAGACAGCTGAACACTGATGGGACACTGATGGGATACCAATGAGATTAGAAGACCACTGTGCCCACATGCCCCTTTTCCACCAAGGCAATTTGACGGCCGGTTCGGAACCGGTGCCTAATATCAAACCAGTTCTTCGTTTTGACCGAAAAACTGGTTCCACAGTGGCACCAACACTGGTGTAGAGAACCAAGAACCGCTTACATTAGAGGGGCCAAGAGGAACCGAACCTACAAGGGTGACAAATCAAGTTCTTATCAGATATCACTGCTGATCCACTATACAGTACTTATCTATTTAACATTCCATTGCATTGCATTTATCTAATGTATGAAATGTGCTGTATAAATAAAGTTTAATTTGATCAGTGATGTATGATCAGTATTATGTACAGTTTGACAATAGGCCCAAGTAAGGTACATGTAAATGTACCTTGTCATTTATTTGTTTTCTGCACCATTCAGTTATTTATTTCATTTATTAAAAGGTTTCTCCAGATTATACTTAATAAACAAGTCAAGTGAATTTAGAAGCTTATTGTAATAGTAGCAAAGTATAGTATAATAAAGTAAGAGAGACGGGGATGCTCTTTTGCTGTTTGCATTGTTGTCTGTGATGATAGTCAAGATGAATCTATTCTAGTTTGTATCTTGTAAAACAAAGCAGAGATGTCCATTCACAAATAAAATAAAATATTGTATGATACAGTACAGTACAGTACATTAAAGTACAGTCATTCTCTATACCTCCACAAGCAGTGATAATGATGTTTCAGACCATTTGTTGGGCAACCCTGAGAATCAGTGTGTTGCTAAAAGGCCTCACCTGCCCTAACTCCTCCCAGGCCATTAGTGTTACAGTGAGTGATTGACTCCCCTGTAATAAAGAGTTGTTCTTAGCAATAGAAGACTGGACAAATAACGTGGGCTGTTTGTCTGTTAATACAGTAGGTGCGGGGGGGGTAAAGATGGGGAGGGGAGGGGGGTGTTGAAGGAAGACTAACATGGCTACAGATAAGAAATTGGCATTGTTTGTTGAGAGCCCTGTCCAAACAGAGGCAATGATCAAGAGGGATGAAGAGCTGTGGACACCACAGCACTGTCCTCATTAGCAGTCTTACATTCTCACGGGCCGAAAGTAAATATACATTTACACATTCACTCCCCTGTCTGCCCCGGCATCGCAACCAGAAATAACAGTGTGGCACAAAGACCTAGTATTTACCCCGCTTTAATGGAGGTTGCCATGGTGTTTCACAAATTATTGCAATTACACTCACCATGTGGGTCGCCCATGGTAACCGGCTGGTAGAAGGTTGGATGGGGGGGGGGGGGGGGGGGACTGGGGGGACTGGGGATAAAGTGATAATATGTGATAAACAATAGGTCAAATTGATGAATAGAAAGCCCTTGATTAACCAGAAGATGTAAAAGAGGGCTTATTTGGTGCCTTTCTTTGGGCTAACTGCTTGGAGCCAGGGTAGGAGACAGCCATTTACAGCTGCACAATGGAACAGAGTGCTGGTGAGAGAGGGAGAATGGGGAGTCACAGAAAGAGACATATTTTAGGCTGGCTGCTTTGAATTCCAGGGCCCTTGGAGCTTTACTCTGTGTTTTGTTAAATTACCTGGAATTTGTTGTGAGGTGTCTTTATTCGTTGCATTACAAATGTACTTGCATAATTATGCAATTGGGATCTATCTTCAGAATGTGCTGTCAGCTGCTGGAATTTTTCGTCCTCTCTGACATTATCCATTCCCAAAAAGTGAACTTACTGTCTTACTTATCATATGCTGCGTGTAGCACTGCATGTAAGTGTCGCCTTTATGCTACCATGCATTATACTAAATTATTATCCTAAAGTATCCGACTGCGGTGGCTGTTGTGTCTGGTGTTAAAAAGCATGGGTTCCTCTAAACAGTTCTCCAAGGATGTCAGAATCAAGATAGTTCACTTCCATCATCAAGGAGAAGGCTACGAAAAACTCTTGCAACATTTCAAACTACCCATTTCCACTGTCAGAAACATCATCAGAAAATTGAAAATAAATGGAACAATTGAATTCAAGGCAAGATCTGGAAGACCAAGACAAATTTCAGATAAAATGACTCGAGATCTGGTGAGAAATGCTCAGAACACACACATCATTGCAAAAGAGCTGCAAAAAAGAGTAGCAGACACCGGTCTAGTTGTTAATTAATTTAATAATTTTGCCATTTAGCAGACGCTTTTATCCAAAGCGACTTACAATTACGAATTACAGGGACATTCCCCCTGGAGTAACTGAGGGCTAAGTGCCTTACCCAAGGGCACACTAGTAGTGGTGTGGCTTCAGGCGGGATTTGAACTCACAACCTTCCGATCCCAAGTCCAACTCACTATCCACTAGACCACCACTACCAGGACAACAATACAGCGTACCTTAAACAACAAAGACCTACATGGCAGAGTTGCCAGAAAGAAGCCTTTCCTACGACCTCAACACAAAATTAAGCATCTGAAGTATGCAAAAGAAAACCTTGAGAAACCTGAAGCCTATTGGAACAATGTGCTTTGGACTGACAAAACCAAAATTGAACTTTTGGGCCACAACCAAAGGTGAAGCATTTGTAGAGAAGAACACCATGCCAACTGTGAAGCATGGAGGTGGATCCATTATGCTTTGGGGTTGTGTAGCGGCTGGGGGCACAGGCAATATTACGCGGGTGGTAGGAAGAACTTTTGCACAAGGCCTTTTTTTCCTTGTTTTATTATTTTGAAACTGTAAAAAGTTACAAATCAAAATGTATCTTTCTTTTAAAATGTGATGAAATGTGTCATGTTTAACTTTGTACCGTTTAGAGGTTAGGTTTGCTTCTTTTCACCTAGATATTAATTGTCAAAGGCATTTTGACTAGGGGTGCCCAAATGTTTGCACCCCACTGTAACTGAAAGCAGTGGGACTGTAACTGATTGTCAGGTCAGATAGGTGATATCTCAGATAAAATTATTGGCAGAAAAGTGTCAGATCATCTTATGTGAGAGAGATCAGACCAGATAGAGATTCATTTATTATTTGTATTCTTCACATTGCACAGTTACACCGATTCTTTCCCTGCTGAGTAATTTGCCTCTGCAGATACAAAAAGAATGAAAAATATTGCACAGATCAATTTGTGTTTCTTCCGCTGGTTAATCATGAAAAGAGCATGCTGCTGCACAGATTTGTGCAGTGGCGTGTGGTTAGAAATCTCATACAAGTGAGACTTTTGCTAATTTCTATAGTGGACAGAGGTAGGTGCTACTTTGGTCTCAATACTGGAGGTACTCAATGTCTGCATTCCTATTATAAATCAGAATGCAGAAGTAAACCCACCACCAGAGGACCAACTGCTGCCAGCACCCTCTTGCCCACTACCCTTATTTGAATTGCTTTAAACGTCTGGATCTTTACTGATTACCTTGCTTTTAGAATTATTCTATTCAATAGTACAATGGATGCTGATTTGGGGGAGAGGGGGAGAGAGAGAGAGAGAGAGAGAGAGAGAGAGAGAGAGAGAGAGAGAGAGAGAGAGAGAGAGAGAGAGAGAGAGAGAGACAGAGACAGAGACAGAGACAGAGACAGAGACAGAGACAGAGACAGAGACAGAGAGAGATGCATGTTAGTCCAATGGGGCTGAGATTTGGGGGAAAGTGAATTTCCCCAAATATCTCTATATTTCTCTTCTTACTAAATCTATCCCTCTTTCATCTCCCCTCACTTCTTCTTCTTTCTCTGATGTATTGATTAACATTCTGCCAGCCCATTTAAGTTCCCTTTTTCCCCCTTGTTGAAATTGCAGCATGTTAATGTTCCCACAAATTACAGCAATAGCAGGTATTTTTATGCGATACTCTGTAAAGGGGGAGTAATCATGGATAATTGAGTGCCTTTCAGATGGAGCACAGAACATTCACTCAATTTCAAAGGCAGTCCATTTATCACCTAATCGCTCTTTAAGCGCCGAATTTCTGGAACCACAAATTCTTGTCATAATTTCGCTTAAGTGTATTTGGGAATCACAGTCTTTTGAGCAAGGATAATTGAAATCAAATCCCTTTCACGAGAGCTGACATTTCTACATTTCCCAATTGAAATTAATTTCAGAAATTGAGCATGAATATCTTCAAATTGCCGACAATTATACCTTTCAATGGGGACAAATTATGTGCAACAAAAAGTGGAGACATCAACTGGTGCTTCAGTTAAATGTCTTTGTTTCTCACAGTGTTTGCCTTGTAAAGATTTATATATATTGACTCAGGAGGCGACCTCGCACCGCGGATAGCTTTCCATTCTCGCTTTTGCCCATTAAATTAACTCAAATTGGCTCTTTTGATAAGCTCCATCAAACCTGTTTAGGGTTTCTCTCGGCTGCAGCTGCAGATAGAACTGTGAATGTGTACAATAGACATGGTAAAGCCAGAATCATGCTGCTATAGAACACACATGTAATAATGTGGTTGACTGATAATTTGGGGTGTTAGCAAAGCATTCTGTTAATAATTGTTAACTAACTAATTGTTAATTAATTGTTAACTGTTAATAAAAAAACGGAACAGTTAGGGAGGCTGGTGCAGGCGAAATTGGAGGATGGGCTCATTGTAATGCATGGAATGGAATGAGGAATGGTATCTAACATGGGTGCCTACGTTGGTATACAGGTAGGATTTTTTCATCTAGGCCTGTGTTCTTGAGTAGTAGTGGTGGGTTGTAGGACTAGATATGTACTGTATTCTGTGATGATGTGTGTGTGTGTGTGTGTGTGTGTGTGTGCGTGTGCGGGAGTTTGTTTGTGTGTGCATGTGTGTGTGTGTGCGTGTGTGTGTGTGTGTGTGTGTGTGTGCGTGTGCGGTAGTTTGTTTGTGTGTGCGTGTGTGTGTGTGTGTGTGTGTGTGTGTATGTGTATGTGTATGTGTGTGTGTGTGTGCGCGTGTGTGTGTGTGTAGTAAAGAAGTAATTTCACAGTTGGCTTAGTCTCATGTTGCTCAAGCTGAAAAATCATCAACTTTGTAGTGAAATAGCTGTCAAGCTTACAACAAATCAACATAGAGGAGTCATGGGGTGTCATATTATGTGTAGTGAAGTGTGTGTGCGTGTGTGTGTGTGTGTGTTTGTGTGTGTGTGCGTGTGCGGGAGTTTGTTTGTGTGTGCATGTGTGCATGTGTGTGTGTGTGTGCGTGCATGCGTGCGTGCTTGGTTGGAGATTGAGGCAAAGGGTTCATTAATAGTGCATTGCTGAATTGACAAGCTACTGTGCATGGGTCAATAGTTGCCAAGCCAAACGAAAGTATTGAGAGCAATTAAAACCATTCACATCTCTTTTTAATTCCCCCAAGGTGTTATTCATGCTAGGATTGCATGGCTTCTATGGTGACACTCAGTGGCACAGGCCCAATAATGACAATTAACAGCAAAGAATAATGGCTAATCAAATTGACAGTCACTGTTCATCAGCTTCACACACAATACCTTATCAAAACAAACTATTATGAAGGAGGTGATTTCTCCGCTTTCCTCCGTCAATTGTGGGTGACCGGAACAACAGTGGCAGGTGTCGGGTTGTTAAAGGGCAATTACTGACACATTTACAAACAAAACAAACGGTTCCTACTGCTCCGATTCCCTCTCTCCTGGCGAGGACGGCGAGGGTCACAGGGTCTATCTCATACAGAAAGCCAAAGACTTACTTCTTTCGTATTTCTTTAGGAGATCCTGTGTCGTGCCTTTCTATAACAACACTTTACATGATTTCGTCGTGCCTTTCTGATTTCAGTATGAGCTTCCTTTCCTACTCATCACATGTGAAAAGAAGAGTCTCACTCACTCACAGAATTAACAACGGTGACATTATTCTGGAATGCGTCTTCTTACTTGATCAGGAAATAGCTCTGCTCCGATAGCCGCTCAGCTATCTGTCCAGTTGATACCTCCTGACCCCTCCTCACGCTGTCAATTCTCTTCGACACAGCCCTATAGAATTTGTTCCACAAGGGAGGTCATACTGGAAGAAGAGAACCAAAATGATCCTCCTATAATCCTCACAAGTCATTTTGACAGCCCTCACTTTAGCAGTAGGCGCAATCAGGACACATCTGTGATGCAAATTGGACCAATCACTATTCTTGGAGCAGGGGGATAAAGAGAAAAAGGCGAGGGAAGGATACTCTGCACCATCGTGCCTGCCTGCCTGGCCAGCCTGTGTTGATTGAAAACAATCCTTGGACTCAGGGAAATGATAGGGAGAGTAATTGACGAGAGGCCAAAAGGATAGCCCTTCATAAATAATGGGACATGGAGCATGTGTTTCAGCAGGGTGCCTAGGCCCCCGCTTTGAACGCTCAAGTCCGGCTCCTGAGTTGGTATTTTCATCTGCAGCCCAGTACACCGAGAGGGCCTAAAGGGATCGTTATCATCACACGCTCCCGTGATTGATGTCACTTGATTGAAAAAGGGGACCCTCTCAGATTGGATTCGTTTAAATGTGAGAGAAACACTTTGGGGAGTTTGGAGTGATCGGCAGGGTGATGAACGCTCCTCCGTCTCGGCCGGAGTCGAGGGGAGAGGCTAACATGATTATTCCCTCTGTCCTCCGTTCTTCAGACGCCACTTAGGCATTCATGATTTCCTATATAAATGTATTCATCCATTTATTGGTATTCACCCCTGATTCTGGCAAGCCTGTTCAGCACAGAAAACAAACACACACATTTGTCACACATAAAGACAAATAAATGCACACTTATACTGATTATGCATTTGCATGTTAGGCTCCAAGTAGTCGTCCCCTCTCTACAATAATATATTGTACTGATTTCCTCTACATACCATCTAAGGCACGATTATTATTGATTGGACATGTAACTGTATAAGTCCTATAACATAGTTGAAGTACAGCGTGTGCACACTCACGGTAATATCATATACTTAACTGTACTGCATGTTCACATCATCGTGTTGCATCATTAACTGTGATCCCTTTGAAACATTATATTTCACAGAATGAAAATACCTTTGAGTATTCCCCTCTGTGTGTATAACTGTACTACACAGAGGCAAGGTAACTACATTACATGCTATTGTGTGAGTAGGACTTTACATTACCCTATGCTTAACTCTCTGGAGAGAAGAGTGAGTCATGGAAGTGTGTGTCTTATACATGTATACAGTACATTATATATGGAGTATAGATACTTAGAACCATAATAACAAGGGGAGACATACAAATAGGTTATTATAACTGTTCTCCTTAGTACGTGGTGGGTATAGTAAAAGAAAATATACTCTGCACACACAACTTCCTTCTATAGCAGTGTGATCAAATTGGCTATTTGA
>NC_137693.1:6577742-6605242 GCF_963989245.1 Nansenia antarctica | reverse complement strand
AAAGGAAACAAGAACAGTTTTCCATTTGACACTTTATTGTTTGAGGCGTTCTCTGATGCATCTTAAAACAAAGAGTTTTGGAAAAATAGACCCACCATTTTCCTGTCCTGAACTCAGAAAACATCCCTCTGGCTCATATAGGGCTGAACATAAATAATAACTGTAATGCAAGTATATCTTATACTTATAAGACTGATAATCTATTGTTATCTACAAACACCATGTTATCAATACATGAAATGCACATTACAGTATAATCTTTAACTCACAATCTGTGTCTACAGAATTTCTCTCCATAGGAACCAGTGACCGTGGTGATGATGGCTTGCAGTAGCCACCAAAGTCAGTCCTGTGGGTCAAAGGTTATAGGGAGTCCTCCAATTTCATTTCTGTCCTTCTCCTCTCCTTATAATTTCTCCTCCTGCTTCACAGTTTTGATCAGGCGAAACAGAACAAGAAGCTGGAGATTACTGGTTGATGTGCAAGAGTGGTCCTGCTGGTACAGCAGACCGGAACCTCTGGATACAGATATGGAATTAGGATATAAGTTAAGAGGTGACTTTGGGGTTTAATAATATTGTGCTGTTGTTGAAGTTTCTTATCCTTTGGTCGTGACTCATGCTCCGTGTAATCGGGGGTTGTTAGAGATTTCAGTGGGGGGTCGCGGTCACACTTAGCACACCTCCTTCCCAGTCGTGCTGGAAGGTAAGATGTTTAGTTGTGTCAGCTGAGCTGAGTGCTCCTTCGCTTTGAGCCGCAGAGCTGCGATGCTGGAGGCCCGGCGGTCCACAGGCGAGGAGGGGGAGGAGGGGTCTGACAAGGCCGTGGGGGGCTGCGCCGGAGCCTCTACTGCAGGTATGGGCTGCCGTAAGAGTGTCAGAGGACCCATGCTGGAGAAGAGTCTAAAGAGGGAGGGGGAGAGGGAGAGGGAGGGAGGGAGGGAGCAAGTAAGATAATGATAAAGGAGAAAAAGTTGATAGAGAAACTTCATTAGACTGTTGAGCGGGATCATCTCACCTTCCAAAAGAGGGGCTAATAAAGGTAGGGTGTCTAAACATGGCGGCTCCTAGGAAGGGGCCAAACCCCAAGGGAGCGGCAGAGCTGGCCAGGGGCTGGGCCAGACCCTGGAACGACGAGGCGGCAGCAGACCAGGCAGACTCCAGGGTGGGGTGAGAATGGGGAGAGAAATGGCCTCCCTCCAGGTAGTGGCTTAGCGGGTGAGCAGAGGCTAGGGGCCCAGTGAAGGGGTGCCCTGGCGGGTGCATCTGAACCCCAGCTTTCTCACGCTTTCGCCACTTAGCTCGACGGTTCTGAAACCACACCTTAGAGCAAGGGAGAGCAAAACCGTTATTAGTAGTAGTATTTTGAAATGTTGATAACAGTTTTTTTATTTCATTTAAATATATTTTCTGGGTAATGTTAATTAAATGTTCATTAATGGTAATTGTAACAATAAGTAACAATAAGTACATAATATGTATGAATTACAAGAATATGTTGAATTGAAATCAAACCAAATACTTATAAGAGAGAGGGAGAATGTTCCCCACCCAACAGACTTGACACTACTATAAAATGAAACATATGGAATTTACAAGGTTTGAGGAGCCCTCTCAAAGACCGCCTACAGCTCTGAGGCGAGTGACATCTGGGGGTTTAAATGCGTGGTCTGGTCTCTAAGGTCGAGACTCGAGTTTCAATATGTAAGCAATGTTCTAAATGAAGATGGTAAACACCTTTAAATCTATTTTTAGGTGTGAGATATCGAATCAATGCGCAGCTATTAGACCTACAATTACAAGATTGGAAATCAAACAACCTCAGGCACTGCTCCTCAGTTCATAACACTTTTGTTTGTGAGTCCACCACCACTTTCCTGAACGTTCGCTAAATGCCCTAAAACAAATACCGTTTTATAATTGTGTTTAGATGTATTGAAATAATCAACTTTAGAATAATAACTTCAGCGAACTGACGAAAAAATATATAAATAATAATTGTTGTTAGTTGTTGTTGTTCATAATAATTACCCTATATAATAATCGGTGTTAATATTATTGTTATTGTTATATTCTTTGTATAACGCCTATTATTGTTATTATTGTTGTTATTATTAGTCATATTATCATCATTAGGCTTATATTAGTAGCAGAGGTTGTGGCAATGTAACAGCATTTTGAAGGATAGTGTTTTTAGAAACGATATATACTCTAGGCTACATATTTTCAAAACAAATATAATATTTTTAAACAGAAGGATGACCATTTCAACAGAATAAACAAAATAACGGACACTTACTTGTACACGCGCCTCGGTGAGATCCAGCCGCATCGCTAACTCCTCCCTGAATATGAAGAAAACAAATACGTTAAAATAATATGATTACATTTCTAGAGATGATATAGAAATATGGACATACCAGTAATAGTCTAATTATAACAACATGACAAAAAATATGTCCCAGGAAACCATTTCGATTGTGTATTGACTGCATGCTGAAAGAAAATGAAAGCTTGCCCCAATGGATGTTGGGGCGGAAAGTATTATAATAACTATATCAAGTATCAATTCAAATTCAAAAAAAAAAGTAGAAGGCCTATACAACATTATACCGTTGTTATAGGAGTGTAGGCCTAACATTATAACGTTGCATTGACCGACAAAATTGTTGTTGTTGTTGTTGTTGTTGTTGCAGGTTCCTATTTAGGCTAAACTATGTCCTAATGTCAGAGACTCTGAAGAGGCTATAGGCTATAAAAAGAAAGGTACAGTCATCACTCAAGAAAAATAGTTTACTTGCAGTTTACTTACAGTTAGTAATACCCAAGCCTAAATGCTCTCTAACCCCAGGATAACCTACAATCTTAATATCTCTTTTTTTAGATCTTATCCTATCCTAACTTATACAATCTTATTATCTCTTTTTTGAATAGAGATGGAAGGTACCTGCTTTCCAACGCTTAAAATCCTTCAAATGCTTCTTAAAAAATACAATTATGCCAACCAACAATAACCGAGGTATTTGGCAAACCATCTAAGCTGCAGCAGCGAACTTTTAAAATAAAATATCAACCATTCAAAAGTCTTCGAGCAATATTTCTGTAGCAACGTCATCATAATAATTATAATTTACATTATTGTTAATATCATCAATCTGATAATTATCATTTGTATTAATAAATATTGATGATGATGTTGGATGATGATGATGATGATGATCATAAATCAACACAATGATTTGACAAAATTCACTGGGAATTATTCAATTTACCAGATTCACACACACACACACACACACACACACACACACACACACACACACACACACACACACACACACACACACACACACACACACACACAGTCTCTCTCTCTCTCTCTCTCTCTCTCTCTCTCTCTCTCTTTCTTTCTGTCTATATATTTATCTATCTTTTTAGGTAACAGTAGGTGGCATTTCTGAATAACAACAATGATAATAATAATTATTATTGCTGATAGGGCTTTTCCAATTTGTATGAAAATGTGCATATATTGTTGTAGTTATTATTATCAGTATACAATTATGATGATAATAATACTCATAATAATAACAACAATGTCATAATAAAACACGTTTTATTGTTAGTATTATTGTAATAATAATAATAATAATAATAATAATAATGATGATAATAATAATAATAATAATAATACTTATTATTATTATATGTATTCTTAATATTCATTGTCTGACAAATAGGATGATTTAAAACAGGACGTTTGCAGGTCAACATTTTCATATCATTTTCATATAAGTTTCATATAATGTTAACGATGAATGTAATAGCCTAACGATGTGCAGGCTCTGGAGGCTACCTCGTGAACACATCGGGGTAGTGCGTCTTTTGGAAAGCTGTCTCCAGCTCCTCCAGCTGATAGCTTGTAAACGTAGTCCTGTATCTCCTCTGTTTGCGCTTGAGCATACACTCCTCCGAGTCACTGCCCGCCGAGAGGCACACGCTGTCCTCTCCATCCTTTACATCTCCATTGGGGTGCAAGCCCTCCCCGTTGTTTTTGGGGGACATCTCTGCGACCTCACATGCTTCCTCTTTGCCACCACCGTCCCCCTCCTCGAACTTTAGGGCGCCCAGTTCCGAGTGCCCCTCTGTCCTTCTCCCGTGGTTCTGATTTTCGTCGCTCTGATGGGACGCGTTCTCCCGGTACGACTTATTGCGGCTGATGCTAACTTGTGGGGCTTGAGTGATTTTCAGGTTTTCGTAGACTTTGTCTATAGGACAAGAAGTCCTCTCCCCCTGCACTTCGTGCTCGAGAATCCCCCCCGGACTGGAGTCCATGAACTTTCCCCCCGGACCATACAGGCGTCGCAGCTTGGGCGGCAGGTGCATGTCCACATCTCTCTGAGAGGCTGCAAACAGAGAACCGTGTTTATTATAAGGAACGTTATCAAGGCACGTTTATTTGTATATAGCACATTTCATACAACAGGGGCAATTCAAAGTGATTTAGCCACAGCAACGTAAAACAATCAACAGCTGAAATACATTTCATCCCATAATGATATAGCACAATAATGATTCAACCCTCTGAAGAATACATGTATTATTTATCTCCAAACGCATGAGCCTGCAAGCGTTTGGCGCTGACCTATGTATAAACATTTACCGAAGCTCAGTTATGTCATTCCCTCAATTGCTTTGCGCCAGAAAGATAAAAAGTCAATTAACATAATGTTCCTTTACCTTCCAAAGACATGTGCTCTGCTCTCCCGTTCAGCATCGGTAAACTTTGCATCCCTGTGACTCTGACTTTGAGGGGACTTCTCCGACCGAGGATACTTTCGATGCAGTATGAGGAGAGCATAGTGGGCGATTTAGGTTTACACTCGCTTGTGTCGGAGGCATCTTTTTCACTCAGGTGGCTCATGTCGCTCGTCTCACAGATGAGCCTCTCCGGGCAGTGCATGGAAACGGTATGGGCTGAGCGTTAAGTCCTTGACTGCCCTCCTCTGTCTCTCTCCTCCTCTGTCTACACTGACATGCAGAGGGGCTACTTGACGTGCAACAGTCTCCTAATCTGCATCCACGTGCTCTTGCGCTTCCGATTGGTCGCGGTTAAGAAGAGGGGCATCAGAGCCCAATTGTCACTCAAGTTCAATTTCAAGAACCAGCCTGAGCGTCTATATCATAAATTATTTTTGAAGAGCTGGGTCGGCTTCTTGTAGCCTTCTTAAAGTTGACTGGATATACTTTTACTTTGTACTATGAAATGTTCATATGGGACTAGTCAATGAAACAGCTCTTTCCTTATAATAATGATAATAATATTACTATTAGGCTATAACTTATAATTCCAAAAGTGTCTATGAACCTATTTTGCGGAAGGGACAAGTGCAGTCTTACATTCCCCAGAGACCATTGTTTGAACTTTATTGTTATTATTATTATTATTATTATTATTATTGTCGTTATTATTGTTATATTAGGCTATGCTGCTGCTTGCCTGAATGCTTATAGGCTATGAATGTGATTCATGAGAGGATCATATATTATTTGCTTATGCCATCAGTGTTCTTGAAGACTGCCTCTGGATATCTGCTGCTGATGACAAACACATTTCCTTCTCTGTGAATCAATGAAGTGTATCCACGCGTTTTTTTTGTTCTTTATCTCTTTTATCCAATTTAGCACAGTCATGCAACTGGTGCCCGTAATTTGGTCAATAGCCTATTACTGCATCAATCCTGAATTCACTATGCCACCTGCTGTAATTATTTTGCCTCTGCAGGTTTGGAAATGAACTAAGCCTATAATAGACCAGCACAAAAGAATGTGCAAACTGACTGACATAGTAACAAAAGAGGTAGACTACTGTGGTTTCATTCATCTCGTTCCAAGGCATATTGATCTCTCTCTCTCATTTAATTAATTAATTTAGCCATTTAGCAGACGCTTTTAATCCAAAGCGATTTACAATTACGAATTACAGGGACATTCCCCCTCGAGTAACTGAGGGCTAAGTGCCTTACTCAAGGGCACACTAGTAGTGGTGTGGTTTCAGGCGGGATTTGAACTCACAACCTTCCGATCACAAGTCCAACTCACTAGACCACCACTACTCTCTCTCTCTCTCTCTCTCTCTCTCTCTCTCTCTCTCTCTCTCTCTCTCTCTCCCTCTCTCTCTCTCTGTCTCTCTCTCCCTCTCTCCGTCTCTCTCTCTCTCTCTCTCTCTCTCTCTCTCTCTCTCTCTCTCTCAGTCTCTGTCTCTCTCTCTCTCACTCTGATCCACGTGAGTGATTGTCAGAGATGTTTGCGTGATCACCATGGCAACGGGTAAACAACAGGGAAAGAAAGGACACGGCTGGGAAATGGCTGCGAAAACAAATGAAACTGCCCATCAGGAATCTGTCGACGATGGGCCATTTTATCTGGAAAAGGTGTTGATACCAGAGGAGTCGGAGGACGATTACAAATATGAAGAAATTCTTCCGGATGAAGAGATGAGCCTCGGGGAGGGATCGGAGGATTTGGAGGACGTGGTGAGGGCAATGCGCGATGCTGGAGTGGGTGAAACACGGTCCATAACACCGAGTCATGCCAAGCAACCAATCTCCCCCATTCCAGAAGTGGTGGATGATTTTCTCCGCAATTTCCTTGTCAAAATGGGCATGAGCAAAACTTTGGACTGCTTCCAAGCTGAGTGGTACGAGATGGTGGATAGAGGCTTGTTGAAAGCCGAGCTTGCGGAGTTTGTGCCTGACGTCTATACGCACAACCAACTTCTGGACAACGAGCTGAAAAACGTTCAGAGAGAGCGGGACCGCTACAAACAGGCTGCTTTTAAAGCTGGCGAAACACTGGTCAAGCTTCAGAAAGAGAGGGATTTCCATAGCTTGCAGCATAAGCGTGTCGTCCAAGAGAAGAATAGGCTTGTTGAAGACATCAAACGTCTGAAGAAGCACTACGCATCCTATGAGCCTGCGCTTAGGCAGCTGAGTGACAAGTACCAAGTTGCACTGAAACAGAAGATGCTCGTTAGTTTAGAGAGGGACAGAGCGTCAGGACATGCCCATGGTTTAGAGGCCACTTTACGCAATGTACACTCATCATCCACAAGACACTCAGCCAACACAGGTCACAGGTCTGACACAGGTCTGCCCCTACAGGAGAAACCTCAGTGTAAGCCAGAGAGAAGTGTCCAGCTACAGAATGATGGCGTTGCCCTGTATGACCATGACAAAGACCCAACCAAGAACACCGCTCCCAAACACCCCAAGGACTCAGAGTTCCCCGTCAGCAGCCGTGTTAACCCCTACTTAGGCCAAATAACGGCTTTGACTGCTCAGAGCACCAAAGCATCCGGCTTCCACCTCACCAACTCCCTGAAGGCCCACACCCTGCCCATAAGCTGTCTCGCACTTCATCCTCGCAAGTTTATCGTGGCCTCCACCAGTGACGACCAGCTGTGGAGGCTGTGGGGTTTGCCTCTGGGGGACATGATCATGACTGGGGAGGGGCACACCGATTGGCTTTCCGGCTGCAGCTTTCACCCGAATGGCGGAAGCTTGGCCACCACCGGCGGTGACACGACAGTAAGGATCTGGGATTTCTCCCGAGGCCGCTGCGTCCTGACCCTGGAGGGTCACACCCACGCCACTTGGGGCTGCTCCTTCCACTCCTGCGGCGACTTTGTGGCCTCCTGTTCGTTGGACAACACGACAAAGGTGTGGGACCTGCAGAGCGAGCGTTGCCGGAACACACTGCGCGGCCATGTCGACTCAGTCAACAGTGTCGCCTTCTTGCCCTATTCCAACACTCTTCTCACTTGCTCTGCCGATAAGACACTGTCTTTGTGGGACGCCAGGGTCGGTCTGTGTGCGCAGACCTTTTATGGCCACCAGCACTCCTGCAACCATGCCACTTTTAATTCACTCGGCGACACGATTGCCTCCTGTGATTCGTATGGAGTGGTCAAGCTATGGGATGTAAGGAAAGTAGCTCCCATGGTAACGATGGACACTGGCCCACATCCCAGCAACCATGTGGCCTTTAGCCCGTCAGGCCAGACACTGGCTATAGCCAGTAATGATGGGTCAGTTAAGCTGTTGGAGCTGGCATCTTCTCAGATGTCCAGTTTATCGGGCCATGACGATGCTGTCCAGAGTGTGATTTTTGATCACAAGGGAGAATACTTATTATCAGCAGGATCAGACGGTGCGATTCTCATCTGGTCATGAAATGCATAAAACCAATGTTTGTTGCTGAATTTCAAATGTGAAATAGAAACGGCAGTTATTTGTTAGTTTGTGTTTTAATTCTTACACACAATTCTGATATTAAATCATCTCATTAGGATAGGAAAACAACTCTTGATACCAATTTCTTTTTTAATAATAGGACTCACACTTTGTTGTTCAGTTGACCGTTTATTTACGAAATTATAATAAACAGTGGTATAAACCAATGATGTCATTGTCTTTATTGTATGAATATAATACGTTATTGTGTACAGAAGGTTCAGAGATAGGAAATGTTAGGATATGTATAGCATAGCATAGAGTACAGCACAGTGTTTTATCTGTATAGTATAGTATAGTGGATAGTGTATATAGCCTTTATTTATGTAAACCAGCTCTTTTTCCCTTCTTGTTTTTAGTATTTTTTACCTAGCACCAGGGGAGCCCCCCCTACCAAATTTCGTTGTATGGTACCTGTACTGTATTAATGACAATAAAGACCATTCATTCATTCATTCATTCATTCATTTATTGGTTACAAGGGAAACCTTTATGATCCAAATGAAAATGCAGTTTCTGCAGATGACCCTTGGGTGGCGCTGTGACATTAAAAGCACTTTACTTTCGAGGTGATAGGGGGGAGGAGTCGTCGAGGTAGACAGGAAGTGCGAAGCATCACAACATCTAAACAACAAACCACACCACACGCTGTTGGTTGTTTTTATTAAGTCTCCTAGAGGTTTAAGCGTAACACACGTCTGATAAACGCAGTTCAGCCAGCGTTGCTCTCGTGAAGAATGTTTTGTAAGCTACCTTAATTTTATTTCCATTACCCACGTTGTTTTGGACCCATGTGTAATTAAGCTCGATGCCATGGTGGCTCACATCGGCTAACTAACCCAGCTAGCTAACCAGCGTTACCCCCTTCACCAGGGCTGTTGTTGACATAACCTCGCGATAACTGTGTTACTGTAGATAGCTTCTAATATAACCATCACCATGGAAAGCTTATACAAGCGTAAGGTGTACGAGTCGATGCGAAAAAAGAAAGCTGCCTTGTCGAAGAAGAGGCCTGTGATCGGGCTGTCCTCGGAGGTGCTTGACGACAGTGACGAGGGCTCCTACGGCAGCACGACCAGCAGCTCGGAGAGTGAATACCAGACCAACGACGACAGCAGCGGCAGCGAGAGTAGAAGTACCCCCGACAGCGAGGAGACTAAGAGCCCTGCTCCCGGTAAGAGAAGCGAAGCCAAAGGTCAGGGTATCCGCGGTGTCTTGAAAAGTATTAAAAGTCACTTAATAAGTATTAAAAGTCTTATCACGATTTTATGAGGTCTTGAATTTTGTAGGTATTTTTCTGAATTAGACTGTCCAAAGAGTTTGAGTCCTAAAAACCTTTAGTAAAAGTTCGTGAATTTATTAGTTTTATTAAAAAACAAAGATAAACCGGAAATTGTATAATGTTGTATGATAGTGGTCTAGTCTATTGCAAACTAAAACTGTTAAGTTAAAGGTGTCACTGATGTCAACGGTTACAGCTTGAAGTGGCGGTGAGGTCTGGGAAAAATATTGACACAGTCTTTAAAAAGAAAGGTATTGAAATTAACCTCAAGATTCCTCTATATACCCTGCAGGAAAACGTGCAGCCCCCCAGCCCCAGAGAGGTCGAAAGCGTCCCGCCAACACCCGAAAGCCTCTCTCCAACACCCGAAAGCCCCTCTCCAGCTCCTCCAGCTCAGCAGCCTCCACCTCCTCTAGCGACTCAGACAGCGATGCTGACCCCAAGCCCACCAGGAAAGTCATTCCTAGAAAGCGGATAAAGTTGCAAAGTCAACTCTCTGACGACTCGGACGTCGAGACTGCCGCCCAAGAGAAGATGAAGAAACGTGTCGCCGAAGCCAAAGAGACCGCCGCTAAACGGAAGCAGCGACAGAGCAGATTGCTGGCGTTATCCAAGGAAATGAAATCCCGCGCTCCTCGTAGACGCCCAGGTTGGAAGGTAAGCAAGCTTTCTGTTGTAAAAATAATATTATAACATGTTTAATTATCGTATTACTACGTAATAAGGCAGCGTCCCCCGTTGTTTTACGAACTTAAGGCCAATGCACACGGCGTGCGATTTTTGTTGCACGCCAACATTCGATTTTGAAGTTTGAATGGAAGTCTATGAGAAAATCGCATCCCAACGCACACGGCCCCGGTTTTAATCGCACCGCGAAAATTCGATTCCATCCGTTTTGAATGGGACAAAGCACATGTCAAATTTTGCAAATTTTGAAAAAGTTTGTGGTGCGACGGATTATTGCATCACAATGGGACAATTGGGAAAACTTCAACTGGTCTATCTAAATTAATTGAGTCACTCATAACGGGGAGAGAGACTGGAGCATACATTTTTGACTGTCTCCTTTTTTGAAAGAAGTTAAAGGCTGAAGGTCTGACCCAAAAGGTCTGATACAGTACCTACGGTACATGAAGGGTTTATGATGTACAACATTATCATTTCATTTTCATATCATATATTTCAAATACATACTGGACACAACGGATAATGGATGCCATTTGGTAAACCTCATTTTCTTTTCAGTGTGCCAGGCACATCATTCACTAATCCGTGGCACAGATGTCATTAGAAATTTCTCGCCTTTTTGCTAATTGCATGACAACATCAATAACCTATTTTAAAACATATTTTTAACTCTCCAAAACAATGTGTGACTTTGCAAGGCAGGATAGGGTGAAACAGAAAAGGAATCAGAGACATGTAAACATATTTTGTTTCTTGACTGTGTGTTTCTATGACGTGCTGAAGGTTGAAGGCTATCGTAAATCATTGAACAAGTAACGTTATTTATACTTATAATATATATATTATATTAGTTTACTCATCTACAATATAGTTTTTGGCTGCACGGGGTTGCCAGATTTCTAATCTAGCATGACTGAATGACCAGCCAAATTATACACATGTTGTATAGACACTGTCCACTGAAAACCGGACATCTGGCAACCCAACATTTATATTTACTCTACTGTACGTAGGCTACGTGTATGTAAAAATGGATGACGAAAAGCTCATCACGTTTATTCAGTGCCATAGGGAGCTATAAACGTGGTATACAGCTATAGAGGTATAAGGACACAAATAAAAGAGACCAATCATGGAGAGCAATATCTCTTGCTATTGGATGCTCTGGTAAGTTAGCTAAGTAGCTACTTCAGATAACTAATGTTAGCGTGCAGCTCTCTCTCAGACTAGCTAAGTAGCTAGCTACCTCAGATAACTAACGTTAGCGTGCAGCTCTCACTCAGACGTCTCTCTACGAATGTACCAGGGGTGTTCACGATGTAATGTAATCTACGTGAATGTATTGCAGTGGTTTTTACTAACGTTAGATCTAGCTTCAATAATTAGATCTAGCTTCAATAATTAGATCTAGTTTCAATAATTGATTAACAATGAAAAACGATAAGAAGATAAGACCTGTTTGAAAAAGTCTACACTTTGACTTGCTGAATAGCAATCATTTACACACTATATTGTTTTGACCTACAGACTGTGTTATTGATTTCTATTCAGATGAGGGACCCTACAAGGCTATTTCATAAATAGTTTGAACTATTATTATTGCACTCAAATGGCATACATTTTAAATATTTAGTACATTTAAGACATTTTTAGAGAGATTTGTATAAAAACAAGTGTCAAAATAGTGAACCATCCCTTTAATAATGGTCAGTATAACGTTCTCCCTACATTTTGGCAATGTTTGTTAGGCGTGTTAAGGGGCCACTGAGATGTCAGACGGAAAAACCATTCCATATAAAGTACGCTGTGCTGTTAACACATTGTATATAAGTTATCAAGGGTGCTATGATGAGCAGATGAATGAATGAATGAATGAATGGTCTTTATTGTCATTGATATAGTACAGGTACCATACAACGAAATTTGGGAGGGGGGGCTCCCCTGGTGCTAGGAAAAAAAATACTAAAAACAAGAAGGGAAAAGAGCTGGTTTACATAAATAAAGGCTATGTACACTATCCACTATACTATACTATACAAATAAAACACTGTGCTGTACTCTATGCTATGCTATAAATATCCTAACATTTCCTATCTCTGAACCTTATGTACCCGAGGGTTGTCATATTGCACATAGTGTTATTGCACATTAATTTAAAGTGTCGCAGTTTGCAGGTTTGAAATGTTCACAGTTGTGTTTCAGTATTGCACTTGATTACAATCTAGTAGCTGCCATCAAATTGTCTAGGTTGTCCAGGGCCTAGAACCTAGGTCTTTGCTGTGTTCAGGGCCTGAATGGCCCTGGGGTAGAAGCTGAGCTTCAGTCTATTTGTCCTTGCGGACATGGTCCTGAACCGCCTGCCCGAGGGCAGCCGAACAAAGTGTTCGTTCCCAGGGTGGGATGGGTCTCTGGAGATCTTGGAGGCCTTCCTGAGGAGGGGAGAGGGGCGCCGATGATCTTCTGGGCCGATCTCACGACTCTCTGTAGCGCTTTCCTCTCTGCGGCTGTGCAGCTGGAGAACCACACGCAGATGCAGTAGGTGAGGATGCTCTCCACTGTGCAGCGGTAGAAGGTCACAAGCAGCTCCTGTTTGAGGTGGTATTTCCTGAGGACTCTCAGGAAGTAGAGCCGCTGTTGTGCCTTCTTGATGATGGCTGCTGTGTTGGTCTTCCAGGACAGGTCATCCTGTATGTGCACCCCCAGGAATCGGAGGGTTGAGACTCTCTCCACGCTCCCTCCATCGACGAGCAGGGGCTGGACCTCAGATTTTTTCCTCCTGAAGTCCACGATGATTTCCTGGGTCTTTGACTGGTTCAGCAGCAGGTTGTTAACCTTGCACAGCTTGCCCAGCTGCTCCACCTCATCCCTGTACGCCGCCTCGTCCCCCCCCCGAGATGCAGCCCACCACGGTGGTGTCGTCTGCAAACTTTACGATGGAGTTGCTGGGGTGGACGGGGGTGAAGTCGTAGGTGTAGAGGTTGTAGAGGATGGGGCTTAGCACGCAGCCCTGGGGGGACCCAGTGCTGAGTCTGAGGGCTGTGGAGGTGTGGGAGCCCACCCGCACCCTCTGGGGGCGGTCAGACAGGAAGTCCTTGATCCATGCACAGATGGAGTGTGATAGTCCCATGTCTAGTAGTTTGGTCACTAGCCTGTCTGGAAGGATGGTGTTGAAGGCAGAGCTGAAGTCCACAAAGAGCAGTCTCGCGTAGCTGTTCCCCCTCTCCAGGTGGGATAGAGTGGAGTGGAGAGTCGTCGCGATGGCGTCCTCTGTGGACCTGTGGGCTCTGTAGGCGAACTGGTATGGATCCAGGTTGGGCGGGAGGCGTGTGACTATGTGGGCCCGGACCAGTTTCTCGAAGCACTTAATGATGATTGGTGTGAGTGCCACCGGGCGGTAGTCGTTTAGGCAGCTCACCGTGCTTTCTTCGGGACTGGGATGATAGTTGAGGTTTTCAGGCAGGGTGGGATGGTGGCCTGGGACAGGGACTGGTTGAAGATGTTGGTGAAAACCCCGGCCAGCTGGTCGGCGCAGTCCCTCAGCACCCGTCCCAGGACGCCATCCGGCCCTGAGGCTTTTCTGGGGTCCACCGCCTTCAGCACGCGTCTCACTTCATGCTCTGTGAGGGTGAGGCTGCTGAGAGCTGGAGAGAGTGGTGTTTGTGTTGTGGTTACCTCCGTTCGCCCCTCGTCGAACCGGGCGTAGAAGGAGTTCAGCTTTTCCGCCAGCAGGGGATCGTCCTCCGCGGCTGTGAGCCTGTTGGCTCTGAAGTTTGTAATGTGCTGAACCCCCTGCCACACCCGCCTGGAGTCGTTGCTCAGGAAGCATTCCTCAATCTGTGGTCTGCCTTGGCCTCCCGGATGCCACGGTTTAGGTTAGCCCTGGTGGTGCTGTACAGCAGTGTGTCCTTCGCTGAGTAGGCGTTGTTCCTCTCCTTGAGCAGTTTTCGGACCTTCTCAGTCATCCATGGCTTCGTGTTGGGGTAGACCCGGACACGTTTGTCCACGGTGGCTGAGTTGGTGCAGTTCACTATGTGGTTCAGAACCGACGACGTGAACTGTTCCAGGTCCTCATGCTCATATTCCTGCCATGAGGTGTCATTCAGGCAGATCTGCAGTGGAGCGGACCCTGCTGGCCAGGTTCTGACAGTCTTAGTGGTGATGGGAGTACTTTTCCTCATGGGAGTGTAGGCTGGGATCATGAGAATGGACACGTGGTCAGACATGCCTAGATGAGCTAGCGGTCTAGCCTTGTAAGCAAGCTTGATGTTGGTGTATACCTTGTCCAGTGTTTTTTCTCCTTTTGTTGCACATTTAACATGCTGATAGAACTTTGGTAGTACTACCTTCAGGTCAGCATGATTGAAATCCCCCGCGATGATGTGCACTGCCTGAGGATCCGCGCTCTGTCCACCACTGATGACGTCATATAGCCGCGCCAATGCTAAGCTAGCATCCGCGCTTGGTGCAATGTAAACAGCTGTTATGTACACCGCGTTGAATTCCCTCGGGAGGTATGTGGGTCGGCATTTAACAGTCAAGTATTCCAGGTCTGGGGAGCAGTGGCTACTTACAGTTTTCGTGTTTAAACACCAGCTGTCCTTCGTAGATATGATCAGGCCGCCCCCGTGCGTCTTCTCACTAAGGAGCGTCCGGTCCGCCCGGTGTAAAGTGCGGCCTTCTAGCGCGACCGCAGAGTCGATGATGGTAGCGCTGAGCCAGGTTTCTGTGAGAATAATCACACAGCTATCCCCCACGGTGTTGTTGGAAGCAACCTGCAGTCTCAGTTCGTCCATCTTGTTAGCGAGGGATCTTATGTTGGAGAGGAATATACTCGGCAAAGCTGGCTTGTCCGGGCTTCTCTTTAGCCTAGCTAGCAGGCCTCCCCTGCGGCCTCGGCGTTGTTTACGGTCTCGACGCCGACGTTTGGCGGTGGGCGATACACTCCTATCGGTGGGCGATACACTCCTATCACAGACAGTCATTTCCAAAACACACATTTATTCCTATTGATTTGGTACAGTGGAGGACAGCAGAACAGATGCAGTAAAAAAATTATATATATATTTTTTGGTTGTTTGTTTGTTTTGTTTTGATGATGGCGGTGGTCGGCCTGGGTAGGACTGGTGGAGCCAGGGCAGGCGGTGGAAGGCCTGGGTAGGAGTGGTGGAGCCAGGGCAGGCGGTGGAAGGCCAGGGGAAAGGGTAGGTCAGGTTTTGATCAGTTAAGTGCCCCAATGTCACATGATATTATCTTCAATGACACATGTGACATAAGATAAGATAATGTACATTATAACGCATTCAATGAGTAACTTTTAGTAAGGGCAAGTGTCTTTTCTAAGATGTATGGCAAGTATGAATGTTTCCTTATCTGAGCCCCTGCTGTTCATAGTGGGAAGACAAACTTAATGGTTGAAGAGGAGGAAGATGATGAATTTGGACTAGGCCTAAGTGAAGAAGAAGACGATGCTGTCCCAGTCACCCCTGCGCGAGCCCGCTGCACAGCAACCCCT
This sequence comes from Nansenia antarctica, assembly GCF_963989245.1. Lineage (NCBI taxonomy): Eukaryota > Metazoa > Chordata > Actinopteri > Argentiniformes > Microstomatidae > Nansenia > Nansenia antarctica. The sequence goes on along the minus strand of NC_137693.1, from coordinate 6,589,468 downwards.
CTGAGTGGCTGGGGCAAAAAAAGAAAAACGAAACAGGACATTGATGAAGCTCTCGTGGAGTTCATCACTGCTCCGCCGAAGCCTGCAGCCCCCACTGTTAAGACTGCAGCTGAACTTTTTCTACTTAGTCAAGTGCCTGTGATGGAGGGTCTCAACCCTCGATTACAGGCACAGGCCCAAATAGGGATAATAAAGCTCCTGGATGGGCTGCACGATCTCCAGGAGCAGCCACACATCAATTACAACACTGCTGCCAGGCCAGCACACAGGGAGCAGCTGGCGTACCAACAACCCATGCCTTCCTGGGAGAACTACCACCAGTAATACAATCCCCACAATCAGGGTCCTCCCCCTCCCCCCGCCCACCACCCAAGCGATGCAGATGAGGTGGATGAGGTGGTGCATTTGTAAATATTTTTTTGAAAATAATAAGACAAATATTTCTGAAAGAGCTTATATTTAAAATAACATTGGTCCAACACAAAACTGTGCATACTGCATACTGTGTACATATTGGTCCGGATTCTGTACATCTATACAGCACATTCTGTAAATGTAGATACAGGATACTGCACAAAAGCAGCACTAATGTGCATATTCTGCATTTATTTTTTTGTTTTACATTTAATTAATAAATGAATAAATAATAAACCACATTAAGTAACTTATTTTCCTGAATTCATTCATAGTATGACTCACCTCAATGTTATCGCCAGCCTCTGCTTGGCCTCAATAGGCTGTCTGTAATTAGTTATCAGCCTCGCCAGGCCAGGTCCAACCACACAGAGAAGGGCCTCCATTTGCACCGCAGACATCCTGAAATATTTGCGGTGCCTTTCCTCGTCCAAAGCTAGCTCTGCCACCAAATGATGGAAGGCTCCCTGTTGTTGCCTCTGTTTATTTAGTGGGTGCACCCACTGCCTCCGATGCTGTCTACGCCGGCGAAAAAGAAGTGCGGCAGCCTTCTTCTTACTCAAGTCACTATCTGTAAAGAGAAAAAACAGCAACATTAGTGGTATTTCAGTCAATTTGAACACAAGTTTCGTGTACCACCACAGAAGTTGGTGGATTCTAAAATGTACCTGCCACTTATTTTTACCAATTAGATTTTTTACAATACAAAAGAACTGTCAAACTATGGTTGGTTACCTGATATGGGGCTGGTATGAAAACTATGACAACGCTAGCTAGCTAACATTAATGAAGTGTCGAGTATAAACACAAATAAAACGTTACTATTAACTAGCTAGCTAGCTAGCAAAAAAGCTAGCTATCATTACATAAAAGCATATCAACGTTAACGTTGCTACTCACCCATTTTCGTTTGTCTCCTTTCGTTGATGACTCTCCTTCTTTGAAGAGATGTTAAGTGACCGTTTGCAGTTGGGGAAGTCAACCTGACATCTTCAATTGTGGATGGAGCAATCATCTATTTTAACGGTTTGACAGTCAAGGGCAAGATATGAACATCACCATCAGCCAGCCACTACACCTATATAGCCCACAGCTACACTATACACATTACTAGCTATACGAATTACTGCATGCATGATTTATTTCCGTGTCATGCCACATAGCTACACGGCCCATCTCACATACAAGACGCCTATATTACATAATAATGACAATCGAGCATGTACCGTATTTTCCGGACTATAAGTCGCGGTTTTTTTCATACTTTGGCTGGTCCTGCGACTTATAGTCAGGTGCGACTTATATATCAATAATTCATAATCTCTGACTGACATGAACTGACATACGGTAATCTCTGACTGACATGAACCAAGGAGTAACTTCCGCTAGCGCCTCATACACGATAGAATAGCCATTATACTTGACAATGTGGACATTAAACACGACAATGTGGACATTAAACATGATGTTATGGACCTTATACACAATGTTATGGACGTTATAAACGATATTAAAGTCATTTATTCCTTCCAGAGACTGTTCTATGTTGCTAAGTTACCCCCGCGAGGCTATTTTGCTACTTCCGCTAGCGCCACATACGCGATAGAATAGCCATTATACTCGACAATGTGGACATTAAACACGACAATGTGGACATTAAACATGATGTTATGGACCTTATACACAATGTTATGGACGTTATAAACGATATTAAAGTCATTTATTCCTTCCAGAGACTGTTCTATGTTGCTAAGTTACCCCCGCGAGGCTATTTTGCTACTTCCGCTAGCGCCACATCCGCGATAGAATAGCCATTATACTCGACAATGTGGACATTAAACACGACAATGTGGACATTAAACATGATATTATGGACCTTATACACGATATTATGAACGTTATACACGATATTAAAGTCATTTATTACCTTTCAGAGGCTGTTCAATGTTGCATTGTTTGTAGGCCGCCCTTCATCCTAACTACTTCCGTTTTTCACCAAGCTATCTTTGTCATGGCCTTATACACGATAAATAGTCGTTACACTCGACAATGTGGACATTAAGCACTATATTATGAACGTTATACACGCTATTATGAACGTTATACACGATATTAAAGTCATTTATTACCTTTCAGAGGCTGTTCCATCCTGTTTGCTTGCTCCCGCGACGCCATTTTGCTAACCTTCGTTAGCAACGCGCTAGCTAGCCCTGGCTTTACACTCGATAATTTAAGTATTTCTAACCTTTCAGAAGAAGTTTTAACGTGAATTATGTCCTTCCTGGGCTTACAAATCCTCTCATGTCTCTTCACAGTGCCAGACTAGAGTCAAGCTCAACAGGGTCTTCTTTCCCCGCTGATTCCGCCAAGCCCGTTCCCTTGAACCATGCGACTTATAGTCCAGTGCGACTTATATGTGGTTTTTCCCTCTTCATGCCCCATTTTTGGCCTGCTGCGACTTATACTCGGGTGCGACTTATAGTCCGGAAAATACGGTAGGCACAATATTGTAGCGTGAACGCAGGAACAATCGTCAGCCAGACGGACTTACATATTAAGCCTCATCGGTTGGCAGTGCACCGCTCAGACCCCACGGGGTTTAGTTACGTGCCCTTTTAATTATTTACTATTCAGCCAATATGTCCAATGTTTTATAGGCCTATGATTATTTGAATGAGATGAATTTGTACTACTGTATATTTATGATGATTAATTGAGATGCATGATCAGTTGTGGAAGTTGAGTCCTTGGAAGCAAGGCAAGCAATATTGGTAGAGCCTATTGTAATCAGCCTGCCTGGTCCGACTACGTAACAATAAAGTAACAATTGAGAATGGAATGTTGTGGTGCAACAAAAATTGCATCGCACGCCGTGTGCATTGGGATGCGATTTTTTATGATTTTCTGATAGACTTCAATGGTGTGAGTTGAAAATGGAATTCTGCGGTGCAACAAAATTGCATCGCACGCCGTGTGCATTGCAATCGAATGTGGTCGTGCAACAAAAATCGCACGCCGTGTGCATTGGCCTTTAGTTCAACTTACATTTATACTGGTGTTCTCCTTTTAATACCCAGGATTCAGGTGAAGAAGAAGAAGAGGAGGAGGAGGAAGAGAAGGAGAAGAATGATAAACAGAAATCCCGCACTCCTCGTAGACGCCAAGGTTTGAAGGTAGCAAGCCTTCTATTGTAAAAAATAGTATTATAACATGTTTAATTACAGTATACTACATAATAAGTCAGCGTCCCGTTGTTTTACAAACTTTAGTTCAACTTACATTTATACTGCTGTTCTCCTTTTAATACCCAGGATTCAGGTGAAGAAGAAGAAGAAGAAGAGGAAGAAGAGGAGGAGGAGGAGAAGAATGATAAACAGAACGAGAAAGATAAACAGAACAAGAAAGATAAACAGAAAGAGGGGGATAAACAGAAAGAGGGGGATAAACAGAAAGAGGGGGATAAACAGAAAGAGGGGGATAAACAGAAAGAGAAGGATAAACAATCTGATAAGGAAAGTAGTAAGGATGATGATGATGATGGTGATGATGCCATTGGTCCTGATCGATTGATTGGCAGCAGTCAAGAAGAGGCGGCTGATGACAGCGGTAGCCTGAAGGACTTCATAGTTGACGACGAGGTTGACGACGAGGAAAAGAAAGGTGATGAGATGGAGGACGAGCCACATGAAAAGGCCCTTCTCTCTCTTCCACGCCAGTGTGAGTCTTCATTGACACTTAATCATATAGACGCTTTATTATCTGCCAGTGATTTTACATGGAAGCATAATGTAAATTATGTCACATGATCCATTTCCCTCTTTCCTCCTAGTCAGGTCTGGGTCTCAGCTTACCCACTTTCAATTGGTTGTCAAAGCTCTTCTGATCAACATCCTGGACGAGACTTTTCTCAAGTCACTTTACGGTAAGTGCTTATACACCTAGTGGGCAATGTGAATATATGATCCAGTCTGGGATCTTATATGGCCTAATGTACATGCATATCGTAATCAAATGTAGGCCTACCCCAAAAGTACAGTTGGGAGTAACATGTTCACACACCCAATGTTATTATACACCTATGCATGTGGCTTGTTGGGGATATTTGTGATAAGCCTGTGAACTTTGGCTGGTGTTGGTAGGTTTGCGTAACAATGTTGGTGAGTGTGGTGCGGGTGCTTTTTTGATGTAAGCAGATGGTGAACGGACAAAGCGATATGCCCAGGAGATGAAGGAGTCGCTGTACCACTTTGATGAGCGTATGGTCCTCCCACGTCTGGAAAACCTGAAACAGAGGAGCCGCTGGAGCAACCGCTTCAAGGTCAATACATGTTTCGAGAATGTTGGCGTGGCAAGGGGTTTTCTTATATTAGTATTATCCTTCTATTCAAGGGGTATAGTTAACCAATACTTGGATGATACGATTGTAGAGATATGTAGTAGGGGTTGGGTGGTATTGATTATTATTAGTTCGCGGTTTAACCACAGTTTACGGTATCATGATTGTATCATTATTATTTTCACACGACGACAAAAATGTGATACGTTTCAGTTTTATTTTCTGAGCAACATCGTAAACAGAATAACAAACGTTAACAACATCTATAAAGCTACAAATATAAAGCTTGAGTGAGTGCAAAAACAGCGGGTAAAAAAAAATAGTGCAAGGACATGACATTCATTCTCCGGCGTCTGTCAACCAAACAGAATGAAATTAATAACACACGTAACGGTCTGGGCACGCACAGTAAAGTCTCTTGTTTGCCTCGGTCATTATCGTTAGAAAGTTCTGATAGCTTGTTCCAACAGCTCATTTTCTGCTCACGCACCTGTGCTATAGTCACAGTCCTTGACTCCGTCTCCATTGCTTCAAATTTGTTATAGTTCACTGGTTGTTAGGTCCTCAGGTGTAAAAAGTTGAATGAAAAAACAATAGGACAAAATAGTAATCCCATGTCACTCGTAGATCAGCGAGAATTACAGCTTACAGAACGTAGCTAGAATGAACGTTAAGTTCGAAAAGTTTGTTGCCAGTTGTAAACATGTGGATACGTTCTGAGCGGAAGTGTGAATGGAAGCGGAAGGAAGGAAGACTTTTTTGACAGGTTATTTATTTGACAAATGACATTGTTCACATAGTACTCATCACTTTCATAGCATCTTCAACCACACAGACAGTGAGCTGGACAAAAACCATGACGGTATTGACAAAAAACATTGCTATTTTTTTAGACCGCGGTTTATGGTTAAACCGTAAAACCGCCAACAATGATATGTAGTATTGCATGTTGGCATAGCCAGTAACCAGTGTCACATGACCATTTTAACTGAACTAGCGTGTATGTTTGTGTACTGTTTGTGTGTGTCCATGTGCAGGAACGGGTGGAGTGTTACCCTGAAGTCAACGTGTTGAGAGTAGGATCGCATGGGAAAACTTGTGAGGCTTGCCAGCTTAAGAGACAGTGCACTTTCAATGTGCGTCTCTCGGGGCAATTGTACGACAGCCGCACCCTCCAAGAGGACCACTTTATGCCCAATGACACACAGGTACAACATCTTAGAAATGAATTCTATCTTATCTATTTGTACTTATCCATTTTTGTTCCCAGATGCAAGCACATACAATATTTACAATCCATAACATCTAACCTAACAAAAAATACTTCAAATCAGCACCAATTGTCTCTTTCATGGCAGATATGTTGTTTATCTGTGGGATAGTTTTTTAAATCCCTGGCCGCCTGCATGTGTTCCTTTAAAATTGCAGGCATTCGGTGTGGGATCAGTTTGTGCCAGGCGAACAGAGGTATATCATGCACTGAAGCATTTCAAGTACCACCTGTTCCAACACTGCCGGAAAGCACTGGAGAAGGAGGAGGGGGAGGGGAAGAAGGGAGAGGAGGAGCCAGTGAAGGACACAGTTAACAAGGTGTTCACCAAACTGCAGCAGGGTGGCTGGATCTCTGCGGTGTGTACAGAACTCTACTCTTCCTTATTGAATTGACTCTACTAATACTTGTTTCAGCAACCCCACTCCCCCATCATACGATTAATGCAACCTCTACTCTATCAATACATTTTACACTTATTTGTCTTCTGAATTTTCTGCCTTTCTTAGAAATACGAGAAGTTAGAGGAGCATCTCAACGATGCAGACTTCTTCCAGGAAGAGAAGCTGGACTAAAGGACCAGGATCCATTTCTCCAACATATGCTTTACATTTACCAGTATTTGCTGACAATTGTGCACGTCATTTGGGAATTAAAAAACAGAAATAATAATCTAGACATTTTATTTTACTTCCATCTATTCAATATTACCATGTAAGATGGTCATGAAAAAAAAGCTTTTATCTTCTTTTTGTTTGATACTATATAGGCTAGAGGTAAACTCACCTGTACTAAAGCTTTTATTGTTGTGGTTGTGGTTGATGTTATTATTAAGGTGTTTTATTTGACTTCTTCTGTTCAATTGTTGTCCTTTTGTTTGATACAAACTCACCATCTGTACTAAAGCTTGTGTTGCTTTATTAAGACATGTTATTTGACTTCTGCTCAATATAAGATTGTCATGAAAACAGGTTTTTAATTGAACTATAAATATATGTAGGGCATCATCTTATTTACATTACTGTGGATACAGTATTGTGCAAGCCTTGCTGAAGTCTCTGGTGTGACAGGCTAAACTGTATGTGTATGTTTTCATACAAGTCACAAACTAAATAAAACTGATAAAAAAACATGTTGCCTATAAGGGGTGTCATTTCAGATTAAATGAACTCATTCAAAGACAGTTAATGCATGCAGTCTCTGCTTGTACTTCTAGTTAAATGCATCTATTTTCCAGCTGAAACTATAAGAAAAGCCAAATTGAAACCATTTACACTTGTAATCCATTTCTGTAGACAGGATAGGAGGACATACTACCATGAACCAAATTGGTTTCAGGGACCCTAGTAGCATGCATAAATTGTATGTGCTTCTAGGAGGCTACTTGGGCATGGATGGCCCGCAAGACAAGTCATTTAGTTAATGAGTTAGTTGATCTAGTTTAGCCAATTTGCCTTCATGACTAAACGTGATAATAGATAAGTGACCAATATTCTGGAAGATGACATTAACATTTTAGTCTGTCACAAATAAAGAGACACACTCTGTATTTTTGATTCTCTTTTATTTTCTCTCTTAATGTAATTTTTCTCATAATTGTACTATTATAGGAGTTGTAGTCTTGTTCAAGGCTTTCTGCTTTCACCGATACATAGATATCTGCTACCAGGTCTGTTGTAGAACTACTGTCTTCAGGGAAGCAAAGTTGTGCGTATGTAGCCTGCTACGTGCACATCCAACTACCTGCCACTAGAGAGCAGTAAACCTTTACATACTGGTCTATGAGAGGCAACGTCCCTGTCTTACAGAAACATTAGGCTACCGTCTTGGCGTTTTTGCTTACTCTCTCTTGAACAATAAAACTGATGATTCAATACGTTTGCGTTTTTGTATTATCTCCCGTTTCTTCCTACCTTAATAAACAATTGAACCTGTTATGATGGGGGCCAAGTTATGAGTACAATGTAGGCTTACTCACAATTATTCAACGCTTATACATATACATATTATGTAGGCTTACTCACAATTATTCAACGCTTATACATATACATATTATGTCGGATTGTAATGCATGTCTGTAAAACCTATAGCCATGGTATGGCTGTGTGCAGTGTTATTCATGTATTAATTAGTTTAGTCTTTCAAAGCATTCTCCAGGTGTATCACGTAAGCGTCACACGCCGCTCTGCAGATGGGGGTATAGCTCAGTGGTAGAGCATTTGACTGCAGATCAAGAGGTCCCTGGTTCAAATCCGGGTGCCCCCTCTTTTTATGTCGTTTCTCACTGTTACAATTACACCGAATATAGTATCATACACCAAATATACTACAAGATAATTTTACCACCTTTCAAAAAGACGTAAACATTTACACACAGGCAAGAGAGCAACCATACATGTTCATTCTCATTGTCTTCGAATAAAGAGACTAACAAGGACATCACGTCTTGGTGTTAATATTCACATGAAATCAGAAATGTTATCAAAGTATTCAGGATTTTAATCAAATCAACAATTTACTGGTCAAATATTTTCCAGGTGGTCACAAATGCATTTATTTGATTCTAATTAAATTACCTGATTGCATGAGAATAAAACCAATTTAATTAATTTCTATGGTATGCACTTAAATTGTCACATTAGCCACTGAAGAAAATGCCATCTGTAATACAGGTCTTGTGAGCAGTCTTACTCCGGCGTTGAATCTGCATGATCCGACTGGCTCAACCCCAATACAATTTGTGATTGTCCCAGGATGTGTTGAGGCACCAATGCAAGTCCTGGCCACAGCTGCAATCATTAATCGCATAGAGTCTCCACTAATAATGGGTCAGCAGTCCAAAGCACTGTCTGTATTGAAATACTTAAGTGTTTCACTTTCACTCTACTGTCAGTTAGAGTTCATCCTTCCTCTGGTTGGGTTCATCTCTATGAGGCTCGCGCTGGCAACTACAATCAGCAGTATGGTCCTCGGGCTGAGGCACCAACTCCATGTCTGGGTGCAGTGTGGGCTGGCTGGTCTGCCGCTCTGAGTACATCTGAGTGATACAAGGATACATTCTTCAGTAAGATTGATCTTTTACACTTTCTTCACATTAGTTTGTACCTACACATTCTAATGTGTTAATATTTTGTGTATACTATTTACACATTGCCTGTATTACTTGCTAAGCTACGATGCTATATAATTGTTTATCTAAATAAATCTACTAGTACATTTTGATTCTACGCTATCCTTCATATTATGCCTCAGACTAATGTTGTTTGCTGCAAAACATATTATGATATACTGTACAGTGCCTATAATAAAGTCATCATACCCCTTCACTTTTTCCTGATTTTTCCTTTTAATTTCCTGATTCCTTAATTTCCTGATTCCTGATCCACAGTGTGTCATTGATTCCTATGCAAATCAGAGACCCTATAAAAAACATTATATTGATTCCAAAATTACATTACTACTATTATCCTTGCATTATGAGGGACTCAATTCAACTTATGGAATGATTTGTTGATGACATTTTTGAGGATTTTAAGAGGAGGGTATGAATACTTATGCACATGAGGTATTTCTGTGTTTCAAAATACATTTGCAAAAAGATTTCTAAAAACTTGTTTTCACTTTGTCATTATGGGGTATTGTGTGTGGATTGATGAGAATTATATAACACAACAAAATGTGGAACAAGTGAAGGGGGATGATGACTTTCTATAGGCACTGTATTCATGACCGGGTTCAGCCTAGGAAATATCAATAGGTAAACTCAAGCGCCATCAGACATTTAGTATTTGCACTGTTTGTCGTAAACACCTTGTGCATTCTGCAATTAGTTTGTTATTTATAACTGGGAGAGTTATTTTCAGAATATATATTGCAAGATAGGAAATATCCCTTACTTACACTGAGCGATTCCTGACTATTGATATTCAAAGATTGTAGCAAAGCGCTCTCGCTAAGGCCACAGCATTTAAAGAGGTGCTGCAAACTTAGATAATATTAGGATAGTTACAGGAAACAAAGTTACAGTAATCCAAGACACACAACCTCACTTCAACATATCATCAGAGTTTGATATACCACAACCCTCATGCATGTTATAGTGTATACTGTATATGAGCTGGATTTGGGATTTGCCTGCATAGCATAAAGGCGATGACCGGATGTACCTGTAGCACACTGTAATAGTAACAGTACAGCCTGTTAGGTTGTAGCAGCTCTCTAGCAATCGCCTGGCCCGCCTTCGCTATGGCCTGTGCTTCAGCATCGTTCTCCTGGAATGAGAATGAGGAAATTCTCATATATTATAACAAACACACACACACACGCACGCACGCACGCACGCACGCACGCACGCACACACACACACACACACACACACACACACACACACACACACACACACAGACACACACAGAGAGAGAGAGAGAGAGAGAGAGAGAGAGAGAGAGAGAGAGAGAGACACACACACACACACACACACACACACACACACACACACACACACATACACATACCATGGCCCACTTGATCTTTTGGATCAGGTCCGAGAGGCTCCTCTTCACAGGGACGTAGTGGGTGCCAGGCGTTAGGTGGGTGTAGAAGTGCTCGTAATACGGCGAGCTCTGCTTCAGCACCAGGCTGTTTCCCAGCATCAGATAAGGAAACCTGTAAGCTGCCACTGTCCCATCCACGTTCACCTGGTATTTATACTGTTAAGTGAAGTGAATTGAAAATATCACAGGATAGAGTTACTACCCTATAGTCACAGAGTCTCTGTGACTATAGGGTAAAATCTGTAATAAAAAAGGAAACTTGCATTTGGAAATGTCACGTGATGTTCCCAGAATGTTCCAGAATGTTCCAGAATGTTCCAGAATGTTCCAGAATGTTCCAGAATGTTCCCCTCACCTTGAAGAAGTCAAAGAAGCCAACAAGAGGTGATTTGCCCAGATCCTTCTCCCTCTCCCTGAAGAAGAACCACCCAGTAATCCCGGCATCCAGCAGCTCCTGGTTGTTCTGGGACAGGGTGACCAGATGTAGGCGCTCTTCGCGACTATCCCGGCCACGGAAGAAAGCTTGCTCTGTTTTATTGGCCCACGGCGGACCTGCAACGCAAAAACTCAGGGTAAGGTGCAAGACTGTAAACAGGAAGAGGGTAATGGGGAAAGTGGTACGATGAAAGGCAAGTCAGGGAGGGGATGAACAAATGTAAAGAGGAGAGGCGGTGAGAGACAGAGTAAAGGTTACCAGAGTGCATAACAGAATATTAGATTAGATTAGATTAGATTAGACTTTATTGTCATTGCAGTCTTTGCAGAGTACAAGTACCAGACAATGAAATGCAGTTTAGCATCTAACCAGAAGTGCAAATAGTGATATAAAACATGATAGTGATAAGTGATAGCTACAGTATGACAAGTAAGGTTGTTAGAGGTATATACAAGAGAGGGATAGCAGTAAGCTATGTACAGTATGTGCTAACAGCAGTAGTGCAATGGGTAATTCAGTGGTCACAGTGACCAGGGGTGTGTGCAAACAGCAGCAGTGCAAAGGTTGTGCAATAAATTGGTTGTCCAAAGTGACCGGGGGGGGGATACTGGGAGTCAGTCAATATCTCAAATAAATGGGCTGATGCTATACAGAGAAAGAGAGAGAGTTACATAATATACAAATCTTCATAAGCTCACACCTGCTAGGACATGACGC
>NC_137693.1:6572173-6577542 GCF_963989245.1 Nansenia antarctica | reverse complement strand
CGTCAGCCTTCCGTGTTTCCATTGGCCAGTCTCCCACATTGATGTAGAATTCAACATCTGGAAGCCTCACCTTTCAGCGAAAGGGGGCAAAAAATATGAGGTTCACGCAGAACACTGGACAATTTAAATGATGTTGAACATATTGTATTGTGTAAGTTGACTTTCTGGCAAGGGACAACTACCATTGGGATAGGTAAGGTAAAAGGACCATGCTCATATGTAGGATCTGCTGCACACATGATGATGCAAGATAACGCAACATCTCAATGCATCTCTTTTACCTTCCTGGATAGTGAGAGTAACATCTCGTCAGAGAACATCTTGAAGTCTGTGTATTTTCCCAGGGATCGGCGATACACCTGGTTGTCCAGGATGGCGTAGTGAATCAGCCCTCCTCTGTTGGAAAACCTCTGCGGCACCTCCTGTAGGAGGCGCTGTAGATCAATCGAGGGAAAAGCACTGAAGTCTTTCACCATCTGGGGCTCCTCAGCAGGGCACTCCATGATACTCTGCCAGGCGGGGGCATCAGGTTCTGGGCAGTTACAGTACTCATGATAGACTGGACCTGGAGTGGTAGAAATGAAGGAACCGTATGTGTAGCCATGAGTATGTGAATGGTGAACGGTGCTGCCGACCTGGTTTGATATTCCCCTGGCAGACAGGACAGGTTTGACTCAACTTAGACAACAACGGCAAACTGTAATTATAGGCAATTAGGCCAATTTACAACTATAATTGCCATAAAATGTCAGACAGGCTGACTCAGATGATGATAAATTGATTGTGATTGACTAATTCTGCTGAAACTGAAATGATCTTTGACAGTGTGTCGTTAGCTGATAGGTACCAGGTATGGTGTAGGGTGACTTGGCAACAGCAACATCTCTGTGGAGCACTTCAACCTTCAAGCCCTTTGGTGCACTGCCATACAGACGGTATCTCATCAGGAAGGATCCGTCTCCCCTGTCCAAAGGCTGGGGGACATGAATGCGGACATACTCCCCTTGTGATGAGGTTATCTTCACTCTGAATGTATTGTTACCTAATGCAAAACAGTTATAAAGGGAGTAAAGTTCATCTGTGGATACATTAAAAAGCATGTAAAAAAATATGTGGTAGGCCTAAAACCAGCATAAGTCATCCAGCTCAGAAGGAAAAAGAAACTGCAAGATGCTTTTGTGTACATTTACTGAAGACATGCAGAAGATAGTTAACCCCTGGGGGGCCAGATGTGTCACTCTTGCTTGCTCTGTAGGGGAACGTTTTCTACTGAACTTTGAAAGAGACGAGGAAGTGTTATAGCGATTATTGGCCATTAGCAGCATTACATTGTTTCCTGGCCATGTTTTGTTAAATCACTGAATTGTTCAATTGATCACAAACTATTTTACCTGGAGAGAAAGTGAAGTTTCCCCCTGCTGAGTTGACAGCCTGGATGAAGAAGAACCGGACGGGTAACACCATCTGAGGCTCGAGCCCTGGTCCCCAAATGAGACATTTCTCAGGACTGAGGTCTTCATCTTGACAATAGCATAACGGAAAGTTTGTGCAAGTAAATAAAATCAAAACGATACAAACGACCGGGTATCCATTGTGCATTGAGTAGCGTAAACTATCTTTACAATTAAGCATTATGGGTTTCTAAGAAGCAACTAATTTGGGGATTTGAACAATTTTTCATGCAGCATCTCTACAGGGAGAGTGGAAGGGGGCGGTGACGTTTGATTTGGCCGAGTTTGATTGGCCGGTGTATGACGGGTGCGTCTCTGATTAAAAGCTTTGTTTAAAAAACAAATATTGTTTTACAGAAAACAATAACCGATATGGTATTGTAAAAATAAACCATCAAATGATGTTCCCTAAAGTCGATGTCAAGTTAGTTTGTAGAGTCCCAACATGTGTATTTTATCTAACTTCTTTTCAGGGTGGGTGTGTACCATGAAAATAGTCTCGACGTAGCCCAGCGTGTCCTATTGCGTTCCACTTTACACTAACCTATTGTTGCATAAAATACAACTTTTTGGTGAAATCATCAACGTTACTCACGTGTATGATTATTTTTGAAATAAACATCTCATATGGGTTAGTTAGACAGATGCACAGAGAAATCAGTTCAGTGTTGTTTATTTATTTCAATGACAAATAGCTCAGCACAAACATGAACTCTTAGAATATTCTATTAGACACAATTGAATTGTATGTGCACACCCAGTGTCTTGAAAAGTTGTGAATTTGGATCCTCTACAGAATTGACTCTTTCTCCCAGTCTTCACTACAGTAGTACTCTCCATCTGTAGTGCTATCTGAGTCATACTCCTCAAAGACTGACAAACTGCTACTGCCACCCCGTACGGGCAGAGATTGTTCCCTGAGAGATACATTGTCCCGGGAGGTCAAACCAGTATTACATGAGAAATGTGACATGTCTGTGGGTAAAGGTGCCGGCTCATTGAGTACCACACTGCTGTACCTTGCCATGCTGTACTCTGTTATCTGTGGCCTGATTTGGCTTGCAGAGGTGCTCTGGACCAGAGTGCAAGAGAAGGCTCTAGATTGGCTCCTTAGGGGGCGACCAAGGTCCCCCGGCCTTCTGAGGTCCTCCATACTCTTAAGGTCCTTTGTCATAGACGTATCCGTTCCTGTGGAGATGCGCCTCTTTCTTGATGTTCGGGTCGAGTAAATGTTGGTAACCGAGAAGGAGCGGGCATGTTTCAGGCCGTCGTCCTTAGAGGGGGACCAGTACTTGGGGGAGATACTGGAGTATGGGAGTGGTGAGGTTTCACGTCTGTTACTGTTGGCTTCCTCAATTTCATAAACAGCTATTTTGTCCCTCCTACTGTCCTGAGCTAATGAGCTATGAAATACATCTTCATTCTCTGTGTCCTCTGGGTCAAAATCAATGCTTAAATTAGTGTCTGTAGAACTTGAAGATATCATATTCAACTGTGCTTTCTTAGGTGTTAACTTCTCGGTGGAAAAATGTGAGCCTTGACCACCTCTGCTCTGTAGTCTAAGAGAACCTTCTATATTATTTTCTAAATCAATCGGCTTCACTACCTCCTTGTCCTCCCTGCTCTCACAGACCATCCTACCTTCAGTGGTGTCACTAGTTCCCCTAAGAGTTGATGGCACAGCTTTCAACCCCTTTCTACCAAACAACATACTCTTCTCCTCAAGACGTTTGCTACTGAAAGTCATTCTGAGGCGATTCAATAACTGGTCTACTTTGCTTACCTTGGTAGGCTCTTTTTCAGTTCTCTCAGAAATAGTAGTTGTGTTTTGTGTAGGCAGGCCAAAGCTATCCTTTCTATTTCTAAATGTAAACATGCCCTTATTAGTGGTCTGCTCTTTAAGCTCATTGCTATTATATCTTTCATAATCAATCATCTCTGAGTCAACCTTTTTCATTGTATCTCTCAAGAAAGTGCCCGCTGGGGCATTGTGTGGACTGTGACATGATCTGATGCGAGTCACATGATCAGATGGTGAACCTATGGGGAGATGAGGTGGTGATTTTAAGTGACGGGAGGCCATTGGGTTGAGGCCGGGGAGAGTATGTGTCTTTAAATCCGGGATGGCACTTGTGTCATTCAAATGAGACTGATATTGATGCTTAAACTGTTTTGGGTGATTATGCTGAACAGAGGAGCTCGTCTGCAGATTATCCAGTTGGCTGTTTTTGACCGGGCCTGCCAAGTGATGCTGCTTCGCCAAAATGTTGATTCTCTCAGACGACGACATCCATCTTGTGTTGGAAGGTGGCTCGTGGTAGCGATCACTATTGAAACCAGCGGTATCCATAGATACAGCCTTACCTAGAGGTCTATGATAGGATTTGGGACTGTGTGAGTATTTGGGATATTGAGTTACTCTAGCTAAGTTGTTGTTGTTGTTCTTAGACACAGCACTAGAGCTAAATATCAAAGATGATCTTAACCGTGTGCTGTATCCGAGAGGGGAACGGGACGGTGTGGTATCGGGATTGGTTCTGCTCAGGTTTTGTGGTGGGGGCGCTGAGCGTAAATCAGAGGCAGGAAACAAACTGGGCTGACTACGTGAAATGTGCTGTCTCCAGGTTATTGTTGTGGTCTCTGTGTGGTCAGAGTGGGGGTGGCTGGGTGGGGCATCCCCCCAATGGGAGGTGGGTAGGGGTAGTATAGTGGAGCTGCTCGGTCTTAGCAAGAAGAATGTTCCGGGTGACTCCACACTGAACGGCCTGATTATGGATCCGTGACGAGCTGCTACTGCGGCAGCCGGATTAGAGGTCCTCCGAAATTGGTCCCTCTTCTTCACAAAAGAGGAGGGGATTACCGTAGGCTCATGTGCTCTGTGAAAGGGAGAGTTTGTCAATGTCATCTCAGGAGAAAGACTCCCCACGGTGTCAGCTGTGGAGAGGGAGTGCTGCTGCGATGTAGAATATTGTCTAGAGATGTCAGAGCGGCCGGTTCTAGTGGGACTGTTATAGTTGCTGTGTGTTGGGCTTATGGAGGGCCCAGAGGTTTTCAATTCAATTGATGGTGGGATACGTTTTCCCTTCCAATGAGTTGCTGTTGAATCCTCATGGTTCTCTGCAGGGTGGCTGGTGGACTGTGATGGCGATGCAGGTCCAATGTTGCAGGAACTCTCTTGATCCTCTCTCTGAGCACTTCTACGACGAGCCTGACCTATAGCCATTGAGGAAAGCAAACAGGAATTTAGCTTTGGCACGTAGTAGCCTATAACCCATGTAGTTGCTATGAAATACAACACCACCCTTTAGAGGTATCACACTTGATGGTTCCTGAATAAGTATGTTTACATATCAGTTCAAGGATCACAGCTGACATTCTATGGATTCATTTGTGTACATGTGCTATGAACTGTTTGTTTTAGTATGTGTCCTCCACCCAACTGGAGGCTACTGTTGCTAGAGTTGTAATCACACAGACTAGAGCTGTTATTTACCAGTGGATCTTTCCTTCTCTCCACCAGGACCTAGTGGATCTTCCCTGCTAAATGTGACCCGCCCCTTCGGGTCTGTTTGACCCTCAGAAGAAGCACCGTGCCCAATCACCTAAATGACGAAGAGAAAGTTGAATCATCATAACTTGCTATGCCTGGTGCATACAAACAGCAAAGGCATTTTGGCATCTTGGTTCTGTGAGTTCAAAAGCCTGTACATTATTTTCTTTCTTTTTACTGTTGATAATTCACAACATAACTCTCATTTAAGATCTGCAATGAACCAATGTTTTAATTAATCAAATGAATGTTGTTGTGACAGCAAAACATTATCAATCAAAATAACATGCCAGGGAAAATATTTTCTGAAGAGCAATGACAAGTTTGCACAATGAGTTTACCCAAGCATGTGTACCTAGGTGTGGCGG
>NC_137693.1:6432173-6567173 GCF_963989245.1 Nansenia antarctica | reverse complement strand
TATTTATATATTGAGAGGCCAAATTGGATGCAAGAGTCTGTTTTAATACGTGTTTAATGTTGGACTGAAGTGCCACTAATAAATGTGTTCTTTATTGCAGCGTGTATGAATTCACTTTTGTGTTAGGTGTTAGAATTTGTGATCAATATGGATTCAGTTAATAACACACAAACTTCAAATGTTTTATTTTTTTTCTATTGTTATTGTGTCTAAAACCTAAACTGCATTCAACAAAATATCAGATGACTACAAAATGTCAGATGACTGATATTAGTCTTCATTCATCATTTGCAGTTTAGCGTGATAGCTAAACATTTTTATGTGTAAGTCATTTTCAAGATGAATTCCTTAATAGAGAACTTCAATATTATATGAAAAAGCTCTGGGCACTGTTGCTACCAGTTGGAACTTTTATAAATCAAGCAAATATTGTTGAAATGTTGAATCAAATGTATGATAAGTTGTAATTATTCCGTTTTATTTGACAGTATTTCACAGTGTACATACTGTACATAACAGTCCTTATATAATCAAGGCTATGCACACCTGTCACAAGACTTTCAATACAGTTCATAATATGATGTAATACAAGTTTTACAATTTACATGTTGATTACAGAACCATTAATTGAAGAAACTGTAGGAATAATTTAGACACATTTAAGACATTTAGACACAAAAAAGATATTATCAGATAGAAATTAACAATACTATGGCAATGATGAGATTTCAGGACAATTCCAGACAGTTTCATATTAATAATCCCTATAGTGTGTCCTGCCGTCTGTCAGATCTGAAAGTGGGCTGTTGTGCTCGTTGTGCAGTTCTCCACTGTCTTTCTGGGAACAGTCTGTTCAACTGTTAAACTCTCAAAATGAGAAACAAGCTGATCATTTACCTTTCCGCAGCTGTGCACTGATTCTACTGAGTGGAAGTGCATGTGGCACCTTTTTCATTTTTCTCATAATTAGGAGATCTTTTCTCGTAATTAGGAGATTAGTATCTCCTAATTACAAGATAAGGCGTCTATTTTGCGGGGGGTTTGTGAACGCAATGCACTTCCGTAAAATTACAATTTACAAGCAGTTTCAATTTATATGTAGTAGGCTTAAAGACTGGTTCATTCAGTTATCAAGACTAAAAACACAAGTTCTCAAATAAGAGCATCTACTCCCAGTCTGTCTCCCAGCGTCAGGAAAAGCGTCTTGTCTGGATGACCCAGTCAGTGAACTGGGAGACCAGGGCATACACACCAGGGCGCTGGGGGCGGCCACACCCCACCCCGAAAGAAGTCACGCCCGTGAGCACCCAGTGGCCGTCCTCCTGACACATGAGAGGCCCTCCAGAATCCCCCTGGAACAGCAGGCAGGAAGGCTCACTCAGAGAACCACCAGGGTTAGGATCAATTCCAATTCCAATTACCAAATTTGAAATTCATGGGCCAATTCAATTTACCCAAAAATCTAATTTAGAGGAATTTAATTAATTCCGTAATTAGAAGAGAGGATATGGGATTTGAATCGATTTGGAAATTCCGTAGAAAGAGAATTGAATTGGAATTCAATTTGTGGAATTGACCCCAACCTTGAGAACAACATTATGCTCAAATGCTATACATACTGTAACCACATGAGTGGCTTATGAATCACAAATACCAACTACTACCAATAACCAGAAACTTTTCTATAGTCGCAGCCAGGCCCTAAGAGCCCACTAGAGGGAGTGTTGATATCCAGGTGCTGTGTTTTCAGTTTCAAGTGTATTGTTACGTCACATTACACAAGTGTAAGACAGTAAATTACCCCTAAATTACACATCCGACCTTACCTCATGAGGCAATTAGGCATAATTCAAAATTTAAAAAGTGACAGCATTACAGGACATTAGTGACAAAAAAGAATAAGACAGGATATAGTTGGCAGTATCCGGACAATTTGCAGACAATAAGGCAACTGTCCCCTGTGCTGTACGTACCTGGCAGGAGTCCACTCCTCCCTCAGGGTAGCCCGCACACACCATCCTGGCTGTGAGGTTGTACTCGGGCAGCTGCTGCTGGCACTCAGCCCTGCTCACCAGAGGTAACACCGCCTGCTGCAGCACATTAGCTACTGAGCCTGGGGAACGTCAACATCAAACATACATTAGCCACATCCTCAGAGGAACCTAATTTGTGGAAACACAAGAGATGAATCAGTCACTTCATCTGCATATCACCGTGACTAAATAGTTATTACATATGGTCATCATCACACACTGTATTTGGTGTTTAACTTAAACGCACAAACACCCAAAAATCAACACACAAACAATGTCCTTCCACCACAAACACATGCTATCTTGCGTTTTGCGTAATTAGCGTCAACCAAACTAAACCAAATTGACTGACGCCAGAATACTAACCTTGCTCTTTGGTCGTTCCCCAGCCAGCTATGACACACTTCCTCCCTGCCTCCAAGTGCTGGTCACTCCTTGGCAGGCAGATGGGTTGGATAAAGTCTGTATCCATAGAAACATTATATTATTATAGTGTGTGTGTGTGTGTGTGTGTGTGTGTGTGTGTCTGACATTCTGACATACTGTAAAATAAAGCCTATGCAGAGAGGACACCTGTGAAGTTGACGTGTGTGTGAAGGTGCATCATGGCCATGTCAGCATCCTTAGTCCTCCTGTTGTAATGTTTGTTTATAACGATCTGGTCGATGCTCCGCGTCTGTGTGTTAGGGCCAACTGCACTGTCCTGGGAATGGAGGCCCAAAACTGCGTTCCAGAGTGAGAGATGAATATTCTTCCTGCAGGATGAGAGAGATATTAAGGTTGATATGGCTTGTAAAAAGCTATTTTGTACTCACATGTGAAAGACACTCAAACAATGGTGAACGCACGGCAACATGGCGACTATAAGTGTAAAAGTGTGAACCGAGGAAGGCGACACTCAGGTAAAAAGTACACACAGTAAAAAGTGAATATAGGGTTGAGGAACAGACAGGTGAGTCTAACAGGTGTAACAGTTCCTCACTATAATGATGATTTCTGATATTGAAGTATAAAATCCCAAAATCCAAATAAAATCCAAATTCAGATCTGGGCTCACACAACTGCCTGCACAGACATTTGTGGTCAAACATTGAATGAGCCAGGAACGAAAGAAAGTGACTATCTTTATAGATGGTTGTCACCAAGCCATAAAACATCTGGCACGCTGGGCTCTTCGTCTGACGCCAGGAAGTCTAGGATCCATGTCACTCTCCTTGGGAACCAAACCAGTTAAGATAAACAAGATCATAAAAAAAAAATGCACTCTTTCACCCTAACACTCACCCATAAACACAGTGTGCCGCAGTGACCAGCCACTCGTTGTCAATCAGCGTCGCTCCACATATGTGACGGCCCCTCCAGTGTAGAGACACCGTCCAGGGCCACGCCCCCTCGCGGGCGTCGGTCCCTCCCACCACTCTGCCAGTCCCACTCTCCTCTGACTCCTCCAAGCCTGGCTCAGACGTCCCAGCATCTCCCATCTTCAAAGACATCATCCGAACACCACAAGCTGAAATACACAAGAGTTCTTGAGAGTGTGTTTTATACAGTGTGTTCGTTGTGTCAATCGTGTCAATGTGTCATTGAGTGCGGTTGTAAGCGGTTGTTCGTGTACCATGAGATGTTGATAGTCTATACTTTTCATACTCACGTTGGTTGTCACACTGTATGGATATGACCTTTTCACCAACACATTTCTCACTAGAAACAAATAGAAACAAAAATGTTGTTAAATGTATCAATGTTGAATGTCTTGAATGCTGCTTTCTTGGTTTTTGTATTCATCGAGTCAAATGACGGTGCAACATGGAATCTTGTTACATACTACTTAGACACTTCTAAAGCATTGTCCAACTGTAGGTGTTGGTTGACGGTTGTTTACCTGGTAATCAGGTCCAGTGTGCCGTTGGCTGTCAGACTCACAGTGACGAAAGGAGAGTCCTCATCCATGATGGGTAGGAGGAGAGCGTTTCCTGCCCTAAGGAATATAAGCAAACACAGTGACACACACACACACACACACACACACAGAGTGACACACACACACACACACACACACACACATGGTACAGCAAAGGTCTCACCTGTACCCCAGGTATTGGCACATGAAGTTGGAGAGCTGGGCATTCCAGTACTGAGCACAGGCTGTGTACTGGGTACTCTGGACCTGGAGTCGCAGACGCTTGTCTCCCGTACTGTTGTTCACTGATACCAGATGCACTAAAACACAGAGGTCACCATGGTTTACCATGGAGCCAGTCGTCCAACCCATACTGTATGTCCATTCCCAGCATGAATTGTTATACAGCTTTAGTTCAGAAGCTCAATACTGCAGTCTGGAGAGAGATTTGGTGCATCAGACCAATAAAGTTACATTCTGTTATTGAACGCCAAGTAACACAAACCTATGCAAATCCAACTTTCACACAAATCATGCAATGTGATGTCAGGGGGACTTTTGGTACTTTTTGGTACTAACTCACCACAGTCTGCTTCATCAGAGGAGTCAGGGCAGTCGTGTCGACCGTTGCACATACTGGTGTTGGAGATGCATTCTCCAGACTTACACTGATACTGGCCAGCAGCACAGGGTTCTGAGTATGGGAGGGATGACAATGGCTGTGGTCATTTAATTGTTTTTTTGAGGAGCATCTTGATAATAATAATAATAATAATATCTAAAGCTAAGCTGTATGTACTGAATGAACTCAGGTCTCTCCAGTAGATGTGCCAGAGCATGTGTGCTGTACAATATTTGAATATCATTCAACATGCAAGTAAAGTCAGCTATAGGTCTGCATCTGCAATATTTGTTTGGTTCATTAAGTACTGGGACCATATTGCATTGATTAACTACATAACAGAATATCTTATATCCTAGTCATAATAATAATCTTACTTGGCAGGCCCTGTGCTAAACCGGAGGTGAAGTTGGCAAGGAACCCTCTACCATATGCTGATCTGTCCGTAAAGAACATCACTGTGATCTGATTGGTTGTGGAGATCACATCTGAGGAGGGGCCGGCACTGCCAGTGAAGACACCTGATAAAGAATACATCAGCAGCTTATTTATGCTTATAAATGTAAATATGTAAATGTAGGCGTTTGTATTATGGGGCTTTTAAAATGGCAATTAAAGTAAACTACAACTAAAATGATGCCTTTTCAATGACAATTGAACATGTATAGGTAACATGGCAGAGGCTAGTATGGCAGGGCTATCACAGCACCAGGAACTCACCAAGCAGTTCAGACTGTGGCCCTGACCCATCCCGCACCTCCACCATGTCATATAACGCCTCCACATCAAAATCCAGGAAATGAAGCTGGATGTTCCATCCCTCCCTGGTATGAAGAGTCCACAGGCCTGGCCCCAGATAATCACAGATATGTATGTTACGGTACATGTGGGAATACGGTACATGTGGGAAAACTAGGGTTAAGGTTAGGTGCTACGTCGATTTGGTACATGCTGGCATGTCTAACCCTAACCCTAACCCTACCCCTATCCCTAACCCTAACCTTAACCGTAGCACCCTAGCACCTAACCCTAACCCTAGTTTTCGCACATGTACCGTGTTCCCACATGTACCCTAACATGTATATCATATTTTACAATTATTTATGTAATGTAATCTGTTTTTAAAAACAAAACACAGTAGTTTACATACAATTAGCGTTGTCTCCATAGGAACGTGGGTAGTTAGGGGAGCTGAATGTAGAGTTGGGCTCCCACAGGTCAAATGGTCCGCCACAGTCAGCTGAGAGAAAGGAAAGAAAGTTTGACATCCTGCCTTCACGTGGGAAATAAGAATGTACACATGGCGTGAATGGACAAAGATGGGTGATTGTGAAAGTAAGATAGTGAGCGTGAGTGACTGCGAGGGTGCTGATTTGTGGACAAGAGGGTGCTGTGAATGTGTGAAAGTGATTGGGTTGTGTGTGGAAGGGCTGTGTTAACCACACATTCACAGTTTCATACCAGGTATAGGAGGTGGTGTTGTGGGCGTAGGAACGGTAGTTGGCTCTGGTGGTCCTTCCATACAGGGACCCCTCGCCATGCTGATATCATCCAGGGCAATATCATTCCTCATGACCCGACCTCTCTTCTGTGCCTCAAACACCACCTAGGGACATCACATTGGAGCGGGGGCATGATACAGCTCAATCACAACCAAATACTGCATATCTGCATGACAACACCTGCGCCGCCTGGAACCAGTATTCCTAGAGAGTTCTAACCGTTGTCTCAGCTGTGCTATTCAGGTCGATCTGGCCATAGTTCCAGTTATCACCATAGTTCCCCTCTCTCTGGAACACCACGGTGACTGACGCCTGGCTCCGGACCGCAGACAGTGACGGCGTCTCCACCAGAACCCTCAGACGATACACATCCTCTCCAAACATGTGGTACCTGCAGCAGCAACACAACAGCTGTCCAGAGGGGCTCAGAGGGATGCAGTTACAGTACATGTCCACCAGGGGGCGCTGGTGGAGGTCCCATGTAATGCATGGAACACAATCAGGAATTCCTTCCATGCATTCCATATACCATTCCTCATGCACTACAATGAGCCCGTCCTCCGATTTCTACCTCCACTGGGACTCAACTGCATAGATTCACAGAAGCATAGTGAGGGTGAGAGGGAGGGTCACTGACCAGAACTTAAGACACATGGACTCATTCGAATGGGTCAACGGGAGGCTGTGAATTCTGAAGTCCTTCTCCATCTGTCCAAGGCCTCCCGGGGTGACGATATAGTAGCCTGTGTCATCAGGAAAGAGAGAAACATGAGAGCGTGGCATCAGACTACTACTACATCAAGACAAAGCATAATAATGTCCATTCTCGTCACGTAATGACTCACCTGATTGGTTGCCCAGTGTATGGTCAAAGTTTGGGCCTGTGAAGGGGGGGAATGTGGGTCCATTGGTGCGTATCCAGTCCCCATCATCCTCTGAGTCCTGCCTCCAGAAACACAGGCCCTCCTCAAAGGAGCACCTCACCTTCTCTTCATCTGAGAGGGGCAGAGGGGGGTACTGTTACCATACCGTAGTTTCCCAACATGTCAGGACATTTCACCATGTGACAGGTTTTCAAATGGTCAATGGACTGACTTATATAGCGGCTTATTCCAAAGCGCTTTACAGTGGCCTCTCATTCACCCATTCACACACACATTCACACACCAATGGCGGCAAGCTACCATGCAAGGTGCCGGCCTGCTCATTGGGAGCAATTTGGGGTTCAGTGTCTTGCCAAAGGACACTTCGACATGTGGCCAGCCGGGGCTCAAACCGCCGATCTGCCAACCTTGCAATCAATAGATGTCGGCTCTACCACCTGTGCCACAGCCGCCCCCTTTTAATGCAAATAGCTTTTTAAAAATGTATAATAAAGTGTGTTGAGACCGCTGTGACTTGAGTGTGACCCTAAATCAAATTATGTTGCACCAGAAATGACACAAGAAGTAATTCCTGAATATTACTTGAGAGGTCGCTGATGTCTTCTGCAGAGTAGGTGGCGTTGAATCCTTGGAGGTTGTTGAAATCGTCAGAAGAGAACTCAACAGTGGCCTCGTTGGACAGAAGCCACACAGTGCCTGGGGAGGGGCCTGACAGCAGGTCTGAAGGAGAAGTAGTATGAGAAGTAGTTACTGGGGTGCTTAGGTGGCGTAGCGGGTTAAGCATCGACCATGACCAGAATCCGGCCTGGGACATATCCTGCATGTCATCCCTCCTCTCTCTCTCACCCATCCTTCCTGTCTAATTCTCCACTTTATCTATCAATAAAAAGGAAAGATATGAGTGGGACTGAAAAAATAAAATAAAAAAGTAGTTACTGAGTAGCAATCAATGGGAAATATTTGAGTTAGTATATATTAATAATATTTGATACTTTTTAAAACATTTTATCAAGAGCTGACTCACTAGTACATTCAGCATTTGCTCAGTTATGTTCTCAACTCACGTGTCAGATGTTTTATCTGTCCTATGCCCTGATATATTGCGAGTGTATCAGTTTCCTCCTCCGTGTGGAATGAGTGGAAATCAATCTTTATGGCCAGTCCTTTCTGCACTCTAAAACATAGCAATATAACCAATCAGATCATTATCTCCATAAAAACCTACATATTGGTTTAACACCAAATGAAGGAAGTAACAGTTATGTGTCAGTAGAAAAAAGCATGACTGTCAGTAAGGTGTGAGTAGTAAGAGTACCGTATGACCCATCGGCAAAATGTGTCACTGACGTAGGAGAGGGGGAAGTTTTCAGAATGGAAGGAACCCGAGGGCGCAAGAAGAAGGAATTGTCCGTCGCAAGTTGTTGCTATGGAGACATGAAACACAACCACTCTGTTCCAGCCTAGCATATTATTCATGCAGTCATAAATATTGTTTAACCAAATTACCAAGCCACACGTGACATTAGCATCACCCTATACAATCAAAACATTTATGGACAATTTGTATCCGCAGGAAAAGCATCAAACATGACAATCTAAAGTCACTCACCACAGAGAGTGACATCTTCATCTGAGCCATCAGGACAGTTGATGATCCCATCACAAAACTGCACGGCAGGAACACATGTGGTGCCATCCCCACAGACCATGTGATAAGGTGGACATTTCCCTGTGGACATGTACAGTACGGTGCCTTAACATCCACTCAAAGACTCACCATCACTGTGCAACGTATTTTCAACTCCAACAGCAGATAGTAGCAATAACCATACCTCAGACACAGTACACTGAATACCTTATAATTACTAGTTTCTCTTTATCACCTGCAGCTAGTCATATACTGACATTCTGTAAATTCCACAAATAAACACTGACGGATTCAGTTCTCACCTGAAGAAGTTGTAGTGAAAAAGTCGGTCGGTGAGGTTGGCTGAGCTGTAGTTATATCCTTATCTAAACAGAAACATCACGACTGTAAGCTCATATCTAAATAGGCAATACAAACATCCCTTTACACCATGACTGTACATATTTGTGAGCACAATGATCATGGATGAGGAGTTGACCGGTTGTCCTACTGCAGCTGTACCTACACAGTACCTGTCACCTGGATACTGTTGTTGTCAACCACCAGGCCTCCGCTGGTCTGGAGCCCCGCCACTAGCTGCTGCTGCACCTCCTTCACATCCACACTCTGATGGAACTGGAGGTCAAAGGTCACTACCACACTCCCATTGCTGTGACATGGGGAGTCAGGGTCAGAAATCATTGTATTAGGATTAGCCAACGTCATTTGAAATAATGTTATCTTATCTCACCTGAAATCTAAAACCTCACAAGCCTTGAAGTGATCGCGGAGTGAGCCACGGCCATAAGCTTCAGATATCTGTGATCATAAGGATGATACTGTGGGTCAAATGTGTGAGACTAGATGTGCTTTCATAGGTTAGGAGGGTTACATAGCTACTGTATGTACAGCATGGCATGAGATCTCTTACCAAGTGCTCCGTGTCGAAGGCCAAGGACTTGAACTGCAGACTCGACTTGTTCCTCAGCTCCTCGGTGAACACAGCACCCTTCTGGATGACCAGCCTCCCACTGAAGACAGACTCAGTCTCCCAGGATTGGACATCGTCCGCTAACCCAAAAACACACACTCCTGTCAGGACTGATGACCAACAATGATAAATGTGAGTCTTTTCTAAAAGTGAAATTATCAGTTTCTTATGGACCGGTACACTGTTTGTATAGCTTCATCTGAATATCAGTTCATTAGATCAAATTTAAAAATCTTATAATCAACCCTTGTATATACAGTACTTCTTTTTGGGGGGTTTGTTTGAAATTTTACAATTTATGCTCCCTGCGTATAAAAACCACGAAGATTGCTGGAAAAGCCAGAATGGAAGATGGTCATCTTCAAGGGTGCTACACGAAAGGAGGGAGAGGGGAAAAGAAAGAGCCAGATGGATATATTCAGAGTCTTTCTCACAGTCATTCAGGGCGAGCCAGGTGACGACGGTGAGCCCCACACACACCCCCAGCAGGACCAGACACACGACAGTCAGCAGCACCTCTGTGGAAGACCAGCGGCGCATTCCACGGGACATAATTCCTTCCTCGAACGCAACACTCTAAAGCCAATACTTAACTCCTCTCTCTGTCACTCCTCTTTCTCTGTCATGAAGAACAGTATTGTATACTTTTGTTGTCTTCTCTTTCTGTACTCTCTCTCTCGCTCATGAGTCTCAGAAAGTCTGTCTTACGTTTCTCTTTCTCAGTCTCTGAGTGGTTGGCTGATCTACTAGGAGGGCTACTTATTCATGAGAGATTGGCCCTTTATCTCAGCGATGGGGCAGCAGTACACATTTTATTGTGCAGTAAAGGGAAAAAATAAGTGATAACAAATCTATCCACATCATTGATAATCACTCATGGCAAGTGATAAGTTATTACTTGTCATTAGTGATAACTAATAATGGAAGAACAACAAGGGCGGAGAAAGAGAGAAACATTATGAGATAGAGTACAGCTCCGAACATTGCCATTTAGCCAAACTCCCAGCAAACTTACTATTCTGTCTGCAAGTGATGAACTTGCAGGAATTAAAGCCTGGTTTCACAGACAAGGCTTAAGTCTAGTCCTGGACTAAATCACACTTTCAATGTAAAATCTCCATTGAAGATGCTTTTTAGTCTAGGATTAGTCTTAATCTGCATTGGGGAAACCCATACACATTCAGCACTCACATACTGTACACACAGGCATACCATTGCAGTCGACATAATCTCCTCCATCGCTCATATACACACACCTGCCTTTCTGCAGACTTTGAACTCTGAGCGCTGTGCTTGTGCTATTGCCATGTTGTCACGCCAGCTAAGCACAAGGGACGGAGAACCGCTTCTCATGCTCTGATAGTGACCTCAGTCTGACGCTGTCTTCTTAGACGGGGAAATCCCTTCAAGGACATCATGTTATGCAACGAAAGATTTAAAGATTTCAGTCTTCACTAAAGCTGTCAATCAAAGTTGATAAAGTCTAGAATAATAGTTTATTATTAACAAAGCAATTAAATGAAGCCTATTGGAATTCATGAGCCAGCAACAGTATCTGTAAACAGTTCTTCTTCTTCTTTATTTGTCTTCTTCTCAACACATTTCTGCTACTACAATCCTTGAATCTCCAGTGCCCTGCGTCATTACTGGACGATGCATAAAAAGTGTCATTTCTGAATGGTGAAACCAATATGTACACAAAACCATCAAATAAAAGCACTAGAGTATAGAATCTCTATTTTACTTACTTCTCATAGTAATTGTTTGATTTCAAAACCAAACATAGCGTAGAGCCGAAAGAAGAAAACGATGCTTCACAGTCCCATTACGTACAAAGGGCTCAGCATACACCCCAAAAATCCATCTAAAAATGAGAATGATGAAGTGATGAAGTATTCAGCCTAAGGAACCAATTCTATCACATTTAGAAGTGCGTCCCTGATGGAAATCTTAAATAAATCAAAATGTTTAAATCATAAATCAATGTGTCAGGAAAAGTGCCATTTATTTGATTGATTGATTTGAACACACTAGCGCATCAGACAGAAAAACAGTTAGAGCAAAACTGGGAAACAAAACTACATAAACAGACCAGTTGGAAATGCTTAAAGGCAAGTTGTTGGCTATATTCAGGAGCAGATGTTTTTTGGCTATATTACAGTATTTTTGCCATAGTAAAGCCTTGTCTGTAACAACCATCCTCACAGAAGCCACTCAGCTTGTGGGGAATATCATTCCATAATAGTTTCTGGAGTGCTATGTATGCTAAAGTGCAAGCCTGAATGCGTGTGCTTATCATTCATGTGCATGTGTGCTCAGTTTTTGCACCCGCCCCAGTGCTTCTGCAGCCTGTGATTGCTCTCGCGGCTTTTCCTGTGCTTGCGTTGCTTTCCAGACTCCCCTTCTCCTTGGGGACCTGCGGTCTGCTGCCTCTTGGACTGGGTAGAGCACTGGGACGGCAGGCGATGCTGTCCCTGGCTAGGGCAGGGGGGTTGTGGCGGGGCACATTGGGGGTATCCTGGCATCGGCCAGGTCGGGGGAGGTGCAGAGGAACACATGGGGGTGGGGGGAGTGTAGTAGAGAGGCTGTGGAGGGGTGATACTCAGGGGGTACTGCTCCATAGGGTAGCCAACCATCTAAAACACACAAAAAACACAGTTCATTATGCATTCATAGTCAAGTCAAGTCAAGTCAGCTTTATTTGTATGGCACGTTTACATACAGCAGCAGCTGAACCAAAGTGCTTCACAGGCGTAGAACAGGTAAAGTGCAGGATATTAAATAAGATGCAACACAATACAATACAAGATATGATCAAATTAAAGAAGAGAAGATAAAAGGACTAAAAACAATAAAACAATAAAAGCCAGGGACCTAACGATGGCTAAGTGGGGGGGAAGGCCAGGGAAAACAGGTGGGCTTTTAGGAGGGATTTAAAAACCTCCAGGGTCTGAGCGGCCCATAGTAGTCAGTCGTCACTCGACTGCACATTCAATTAATTTCCCATATGTTTGTCCACACCTTGTTGTTCCAGTGGAACTGTTCCTGACAGGGGATGTTGACATCAGGACGCCCAGAGAAGTGGAACACAGAGGCTTCTGGGAGACAATTCATCACACTATGAGGAAGAAAAAAGACACTGAAACACTTTCCGATGGAATCCAGTCATGGCATCGTAAAGAATGAACACTATCTATTTAAATGGGAATAGCCAGGTGTGCTTCACCTAGACATGTTGTATGAAGAGTCATCGCGGTCGTCTGTGTCTTGAGGTCTGCCACCATCTTGGTGAGAACTACCTATGACATGGGTGCAAGGGGGAGGGGCTTAAAACCACCACCTGCCCTGTCTATAACACACTACACCTACAAGCACCTACAAACTTCGTTTAGGTAAGTTCAGGCAGGACACTTTAAGTTGAACAGCGCCGCTGTCTGTCAGATACACACACATGTAAAACATCATTACATGTCTCAGGGACAAGGCTTATGTTACACTCCACCATGGTTAAACAGTGTAACACTGGCTACATGAGTTTCACTTTTTGGTTGTCCCACCCACCATCCCTCCACCTGCTCAGTCGCTCTGTATTTCCCTACCTATGGGGGGTTTGATACTAGTATGTTGTTTAAAGTTCAGGCAGGGAGCTATACAGAGTGGAGCCATTAAAACTTAAAGGTATTACCATTGTCATTAAACATGATTAAACCAAGGTAAGTGTCCTGACCATAATACTACAATATATAACACCTTCACTCTTCATGCGGAGAAAATGATTATTGTTGAAAGGTCAGGAGGAGGCCTGGGGTGGTCCAGTGGCGTAGCACCGTGGTCTACAGTGCACACATGCCCATGTCGGCATGGGTTAGAATCCGGCCCATGCCCCCCTGCTGACATGCCCCCTCTCCCTTCTTCTCCTCACTTTCCTGTGTCTTCACTATATCTGTCCAATAAAATGAAAAATATCAGTGGGACTGCCCGACTCAGAAAAAAATGCTAAATATCTGTAAGTGTCACAATTATAGTATTCGCGAGTAGAAAGCTGAGAAGCTGTAAATTGAACAATCTGCTAACAACATATTCAACATACTCGTTCCCTTCAGACTTTCTGAATCTGTGAGTGAATAATGGCAAGTGTTTGTGGAAGTGAAACACTGGCCTACCAGAGCTGTACTGCAGCTTGATTTGACGGCCATTGAGCCAGGTGCCATTGAGCAAGGCAATGGCATAGGGTACAGCCTCAGCATGCTTGTAATACACAAACCCATACGACCTTTGACGACCTTCGCGGTCTCTCGCGATGGTGACCCTCTTCAGTGGCCCAGCCTGGAGACATGAAATAAAGACACAGACAAGACACAAGCTTTGTAAACTCTGGTGTCATAGCATATAGCATTTCAGGGCCTCTTCCCAATACTATGTGTCGGCAGAGCTGGAGCACCAGTCAACAGCAGTTCCAGGTCCCACAGGTTTAGGACTGCAAGTTTAGTTCTAGGGTCCTAGACCTGCGGTCCCAAAATGGTTCTCCGGCTCTGCAGACACATGCTACTCCCTCTTCCTCCCTTCCCTGTACTCCACCTCTGGTCCCTAGATTAGAGCTCATTGATGGGTTCTAGAACACATCAACATGGTTTCATGGACGCAGGTTAAGACTATAAGACCAATCCTACACTAAAAAGCATCCTCCATGGAGATTTTCCATTGCAAGAGTGATGCAATCCTGGACTAGGCTTGAACCTTGTCTGTGAAACCAGCCCCATTATGCCAAACAGCCAAGACAGAGACACATGATGTAGTGGGTCACCTGGTCAGAGGAGTTTGGGTCTGAGAACATCAAACCAGCAGCTATGTTTACTGTCTCCCTATGACTTCTTGTTTTATCTCATAGGCTACAATGAGAAAACTAGAGGGACACAATTGATTCAGAAACTGGCTATAGAATGTACACTCTGCGATTGGAATTGGACACAGTGTATTGAGAGAGCCTGGGCAGATCCTGCTGTCCTCCATTCATTTGCCATGCAGGGTGCCTACCTGCAGAAACAGCTCGAACAGAATCTCCTCATTTACTGAAATGCCTAAATTTCCCACGAAGACAGTTTTGTCTGCCTCGTTGTGGTTCTGCATTGTGAACCAACGATTGAATTGAACTAGTTTAAATCTGAGAGGATCTTACTAATTTCACCGGGTCTGGGGACCTGAAATCAGCTGAATCGAGAAAGATATCATTGATGAACGTGTGCCGTAAAGGATAGCATGGACCAAGCACTACATTGCGACATTAAATGAGTAATGCATGATTCGTAACGCTAGGGGTCGTTGTACACTACCTCTTCCCTGGTGTTCACTTGTACCATTAGTTTTTAGTTTCTTCACTTTTTGTGCTTTTGAAACCATTATTGCTACATTAGGGCATAATATGGTGTGCTGTAGTTCAATGGAAATTAGATAGATCAGTGATGTTGACTGCCAAAACAAAACAAAAACTTCATTCAGTAAATTGTGTGATTTGCAAAGAAAGAACTCCATAGCTTTACCATGTAACGTCTTTATGGTTTTAGTTAAAGTATACACTTTTGACCAAAGACATATGCCATGCTGTAAATTGAGGCCTGGCCATTTTGAGAAATACTGTCAATTGCCTGTGGGATGGGCTTCTTTGACTTCAAGGATGGATAATTGAATTGTATTTGTAGTTCAGTCAGGACACTTAGGTTCAGATTCATTTATTTATTCAAGGGACAGTGCATATTAATAAAACAAAAATAAATGGTAAATCCGCAGTCCCTATGCCATGTTTTATACGGCTCCCTGGAGGAAAAAAGTACATTAAAAGGACAATATGGTACTAAGTTTAGAATAGAATAGAACATTAAGCTCTACTGTATCTAACAAAAGACTTGTTGTTTTAAAGAAATTGCTACAGTAATTCAATTGTCTGGGCTTACCGTTGAAGTACACCTGGTGCCCCTCCTCCTTCTCTCTCTTTAAGGGTCGAACGTATGTAAATGATCTACAGATAACAAAAACCATTGAAGGCCTAGCAGCCCTATCTCCTCTGGTGTGAAGGGTTATTCTGACCATTATGGCACGTCAACGCCATTGTTGGCTCAACCATAAAAATAAAGCCGACGGCATACATAATAAAACCAAGAAATGACAACTAAACTAGCATTATTGAGGGGGCGATTGACAATGAGCAAAATACTTATAATAGATATAATAATAGAGGGCGACAGAGGTCTTTCTATCGGCTCCGGTGTGTGTGTTGGCGTTGTGTGTCTGTGTCAATCATTTTCAGGCGAAAAGTTAAGTGTCATTATCCAAACATGTCACATAATAATCGCATTACGTTTTACTACATGTAACCGGTTGGTAATTATTTCCAGTTTGCGGTAAATGTGATTTTGGTTAACAAATGCCTCCTTTCGCTACGATTGGAGACGGGTTACCACGTGACCACGGGACGTATTGAATTTCCCGGTTTGGAATAGTGAAAAGTAGTGTTTTGGGGATGTTTTGTACATTGGCACTACATTATCAATGTTAAAACACTATTTTTAAATTATTATGTAGTGGAATGCATATAGAAACTATTGTTGTGGTTAAACCGTGACCTCCATTGCCAGAGAATCACTACCCTTCCTCGAAACCATTTTTCACCCCGCTCCTGTACAACAGCCATGTTTTTTTTAAACATGTAATGTCATAACGTGTACTTGTACTTTTTACAATAAAACCTTTCGAAAGAAAAAATCTGTTCTTATCAGTTTAATATCTGATACGTCCCCTACCCGGGGACCATATATTAAATTGATTTTTGGAGCAGGGAGATGGAATAGGGGCTTGCTCCGTCCACTCCACGCATCGACAGGTATTGCAGTACCTCCAGGAACGGTGCACCCCCTCTCGGTGTTAAAGACAATGTTTAATGTTCTTCCGTAGTACTATAAAACGTTTCTAAAATGCTCTTCCGTTGTAACCGATTATGGGGATATATTAATATGAATATGCCGGTTTAATGGGATGGGTTGGAGCGGCCAGCGACAGAAAAGGCGTAGTTAAGGGTTTTGATGTGGGTAAAGTGTTGGATCATTTGAATGTGAAATATAATAGTATTGAATGTATGTCGTTGGAAAGCCTGATTAGTCACCTTTACAACGAGGTACAACTTGTAAGGATCATGCATTCGTGGAATGAGCAACACAGTGTGTTACTGGATGGGACAGGGATAGGTGAGAGGTGTGAATGGGTCCAGAGAGGGGTGAGAGACCACTAATACAAAGAACCACACATTTCCTTTATGGCCAGGAGTGGCGTTTTTTCAGGAGACACACTGTACCTTGTGTACACAAATAATTTAAATCAAGTTCTTTTCATGTGAGAATTGGCGTCGTTAAAAGTGAACTGGTCGAATCTGAATCTGAATGCCGTGGGCTTTCCACCTGGCCATCTTGTGTCACAATAGGACAAAGGGGTTGTAAATATCCAAGTCTGGCGATTCTAGAGATTTATAGATAGATAGATAGATTAGATAGATTAGATAGATTAGATAGATTAGATAGATTAGATAGATAGATAGATAGATAGATAGATAGATAGATAGATAGATAGATAGATAGATAGATAGATAGATAGATAGATAGATAGATAGATAGATAGATAGATAGATAGATAGATAGATAGATAGATAGATAGATAGATAGATAGATAGACTTTATTTGTCATTGCTACAGTACAGGTACCAAACAACGAAATTTAGGAGGGGAGGCTCCCCTGGTGTTTAGGAAAGGAAAAAGGAGCTGGTTTACATCAATAAAGGCTATGTACACAAGCCACTGTACTATACTGCACAGATAGTCAACTAGGGTTGTCATATTGCACAAGAAAGTATTTTTTCACATTATTTTAAAGTGTCACAGTTTGCAGGCTTGAAAATTTACATGTTGGGCATGTGGGTGGCAAGCAGATATTTTAGTGTGGCCATCATTTTGATCAGGCCCGGATTAACCCCCTAGGGTGCCCTAGGGTGACCAGACTTGATGTGTGCCCCCCCCCCCAACACACACATTTTATTTTATTTTTTACTTTGCAAGTGAAAATTTGATATTTACTATGGTTACAAAAACCATAGATTTTTCTTGACTTGCCCACTGCCAGACATCTCACCTCCCTGCCCCCACGGGAATAAAGACTAGATTATTCCCAGAGGCCTTCAGACACCTCATTAACATTTTGGATGGGGGTTTGAGGGTAGGTCTACTGCATAAAGCCCATTAATTCATTCATTTTTACAATGACTGGATTTGACCTGCCTGACGCTACTATACAGAAACGCCAAACAAGGTATGTTGTTGTTCCCTACAATAGTTTGAAACGAAATGTTTTAAAAGAAAACGGCAGTTCTGTAACTGCAAACGACATTCTGCTGCATGAACCTGACCTATGTAGGTGTTTTGAGAGGGAGTCGATGCTTGTATGTGTTTTCTATGTAACTTTCGCTTTGACAACACGGTAACAGTGAATAATGTGCTTCCATTTGTGCAAAGATGTATGTAGAGAAATAGGCAGGTAGAGTTGTACTTTGGGTGACACAGGCGGTGGGATAGGCCTGCATTCCTAACGGAATTGTATTTAACTTAGGAGCGGACAACTGCGGGGATTCCTTTACCTGTGAACTATAAAGTATTCTCCTTCACTTGGATAACATTAAGTATGAGACCTAACACGTGTTTTACATGATCACATGGTCATTCATTGTTACAAGAGATCATTTTACATTCTTCTCAATAAAGGGTACCGGTATGTCTCCTGACATAGCGTCTTTTATACTTCTGCACATTAGATACTGTACATAAACTACCTCACTGTACATAGCTCATAACTGTAGCTCATAACTGCACATAGATAACTGTATATACCTCTAAACTGATGTTTACAACACTACCTCTGCACTTACTGTATATTACATATAGTCACCTATCACTATTCTTGTTCTATTTTATATCATGCCCTTATATCACTATTTTGGTTGGATGCTAAACGCATTTCGTTGTATTGTACTTGTACTCTGCGATGACAATAACGTCAAATCTAATCTAGTATCCTATGGTTGTCTAGTGGTGATGTTAGGATTGACTGTGTGTACCCTTGTCTAAATGTAAGGGGTATGGTTTGTGGACGGTGGGGAGGGATATCCCTTATTTTCGGGAAAATATCCCTTATTTTCAAATCCCAATGTTGACAGGTATGATTTAGCCTAATCTGTACATTTGCATTTATTTGTGGTACTTTTATTATTTAGTTGTTTTAAATCATTTTGGATGATGGCGTTTGAGAGAAAGGGTAAAGACGGCCTACTGGACAGCGATGTGAAGGAGCCAGCGGTCGCCCTGGACTGTGACGAACCACTGGAGTGTGACGACAGCTCATCTGGTAAGATACCAAACAGTCACCTCCACAACCCTCTGCTGCTCGTTTAGAGCAGTGTTTCTCAACCCTCTCCTCGGGGCGCCCCAGCCGCTCCACATATTTGATCTGTTCCACCACCAGCACACCTGATTCAACTAATCAAGTCCAAATCATAATTGCTTTGCACTTGATTAGTTGAATCAGGTGTGCTGGTGGTGGAACAGATCAAATATGTGGAGCGGCTGGGGCGCCCCGAGGAGAGGGTTGAGAAACACTGGTTTAGAGGACGTACAGTACAACACCACAAAGCAGATTTCCTTTTTTGACAAGGGAAACTGTCCAAATGTTAATAACACACGCATTGTTATTGGAATGTTATGATTGCTCCTCATCACCGTCAGCTTGGTATGCCTTGCATTGTGTCTTAGTGTTGTGTCGTGTTTAACAGTCTTCCATAACATCATGTTGCTTTCAGATGTCATAGACATGACTGATGCTGCTGAGCCTAAGACCACCAGGCCAGTTGAAGCAGACACAAGCATAGGTGAGGAAACTGACCACATAAACGGATTATTAATTCTGAAAACAAATTGAATTCAATAATAAAACATGTTCGTGTTCACATGTTTTTATATATAAATATCTATCCATAGAGCTGAAACTACTACAGTCCATTGTCATTGACGACGAAGATGATGACGACATTATTTGTTTGACACGAAAGGTACATTTTTCAATTTTTCTGTGTTTCATTGGGTTTTATGTCATTTGAATACATCTCTGACAGAAACATAGTTATGTTTGGTGTGAGAGATATTTATTGTTATTTCAGATACATCCAGACGCTTTAAGAAAAGAGGCTTTCAGAGGCAAGACGAGGTTGCCCGTCCAAGTCGGTCGGACGTCGTCCGGTTTCAGCATGAGGAAGCGGACCGCCGAGAGCATCAGCAGCCAGGCCGTTCAGACGCCCGCCGCCGCCGAGCTGAAGCAGGTGTCTGGGAGCCTGAACAAGTTGTCTCTGACCCCGGGCGAGAACGGTGGCTCCTTCAGCCGGCCGCCCCCAGAGTCAGACTCTGACGTCGACCCGGAGCCCAAACCCAAGACCTCTGCGCCGCGCCGCAAGAAAGTCTGCAGGCCGAAGAAGATAGACCCAGACTTCCAAACGTCTGACTCCTCTGGCAGTGGGGTCGACCCGGAGCCCAGGCGCGGGCCGTACGCTGTGAACGGTGCCAAAGGGAAGAAGATAGACCCAGACTTCCAAACGTCTGACTCCTCTGGCAGTGGGGTCGACCCGGAGCCCAGGCGCGGGCCGTACGCTGTGAACGGTGCCAAAGGGAAGAAGACGGACCCCGCGTACCTGCCGCCAGACAAAAGACCCAGGTCCTACTACAAAGCCAAGGAGCAGAGCGAGGCCTACGTTCAACCAGACCAGACTCTAAGAGGTAAGGTCGCCGGAACTTTCAAGATGTTGGATCTGGAGACCGGAGACCGGAGATACTAGTGTATTTCTGATAATCGCCTTCAGAATGACTTCTATGAAATGATTACGTATACGCTCTTCAAACCCTCACTACATCCAGATATACACCCGCTGTGGAATTGTTTAAAAAATATTGATTTAGAGACCAGAGGACTCATTTCAAAATATTCACCTCCTCAAAATGGAACTGTCTTCGGTTCTACTCACCACTCCTTCTTAGAACTGCCTGCATCAGCTACCCTCCTTTAGACTGAACTATCCACTCTGGACAGATACTTAAAATCATGTTTTGTATTTGCAGTATTTACCTATTTGTTTGCTTTTGTTTTTCTCTGTTCACTGTTACACTGCTACCTATGATGACACATCCTGACTGTTTGTTTGTTTAAATTTGTTTTCCAGGGGAAATGGTGCGCAAGGTTTTGGACAAGGGAAACGACATTGAAGGTAAAAGGCTGTGCCAACATCTGCACATTTATTTATTTATTTTAAATTATCATTCTTTTTTAAATGATTAGTGAATAATGACATATCCTAAGATTATAATCCATGTCTTACTCGTTCATTCTTTGGTTGACTCGTGAAATCAGACACTCATTCAATTCACACTCATTTCTGCAGAGTTCTGTCTTTGCTGCGGCACAGACGACGTTGAGATTTTTCATCCGCTCTTCGAAGGAAGTCTCTGTTCCAAATGCAAAGTAAGACAATAACCCTATCGAACTCTCTTCCAGTTCTTTCTACGGCGGTATTTTACTATTCTAATTTAGCAGTGTTCATTTTGGCAGCTATTTTAGATTTAGTCTTAGTCTTTAAATGAAAATGCATGTTAGTTTTAGTCACACTTAGTCAATTTTATCCTTCTTAGTTTTAGTCTAGTTTTAGTCAACGGAATTCATTACATTTTAGTCTAGTTTTAG
Organism: Nansenia antarctica; assembly: GCF_963989245.1. Lineage (NCBI taxonomy): Eukaryota > Metazoa > Chordata > Actinopteri > Argentiniformes > Microstomatidae > Nansenia > Nansenia antarctica. The sequence continues at coordinate 6,545,803 of NC_137693.1, read as the reverse complement.
TCACATTGAATAGTCCCTCTTATAGCGACATTCAACTCCTTTCCTTTCTTCCTGCGTTGTCTACAACAGCATAATAGTCCAGCTTTCCCAAATTTCCCCCCAGGGGGATCATTAAAGTATATATTATCTTGCAGTACCTAAATTGTCCATTAGATGTCTCTTCATAGGATAGGTCTAGGAGGAAGTGATTAAAAATAGTAAGATGGAGTATGACATGCTATGCCTTGTAATTTAGGGACTTTATTCTAGAATTGTGGTAACGCTGAACATTCCCCTTCCGACAGGACAACTTCAAAGAGACTCTGTATCGCTATGACGACGACGGCTACCAGTCCTACTGCACGGTGTGCTGCTATGGTCTGCAGGTCATCATGTGTGGCCACGACAGCTGCTGTCGGTGAGTTAGCCTAGCGTCTTTGCTTTTCTCGTGAGACTTATCAAAAATAAGCCTAGATTTTCCTTTAGCAACGTTGATCTCGCACAAACCGTATGAGTACACAGCAACAATACAGCCTTTGGGAGTTGTCTTGTGTCGATCCTCTTCTTCTCTCCTCGTCTGTGGAATGCGTTCGTATCTTCAAGTGTTTTTATGTGTGTAAGTCAACCCTGTCAGTCTCACACAGAGTGCGAGACGTCCCATACGGTGTCAATACTCTGACGTGGCTGACAAACACAGGACTGGTTTTGAGGTTACCCCATTGTACTGTTTCTCAGTTTCTCCAGTAATAATCAAAAATAAAAAAAATAAAAAAAAGTTTTAGTAGAAGGCGATAATAGGGAGAAGGTTTTTCCTCCTATCAGTGGCCCCGGGCCCGAGCTAGAGTACTCTTCCTGCAACGAATGGTGGACTGCTGATTCACATGCTTAGTATTCAAATGTATTGATTGTAAGTCGCTTTGGAATAAGGCATCTGCTAAATGCCAAAAATGTAAATGTAAATGAGGTGCGCTAGCTGACATCCCACCCCTGTCCTGTCCTCTTCCCAGCTCCTTCTGCGTGAACTGTCTGGACATCCTGGTGGGGCCCGGGACCTTTGACTCTCTGAAGGACATGGACCCGTGGATCTGCTACCTGTGCCAGCCCGACTGCCGCCACGGGACCCTCAAACCCCGGCTGGACTGGAGCATCCGCGTTCAGACCGTCTTCGCCAACAACAGCGCCATGGAGTTTGTGAGTGGCCTAGAAGTAGGGGGCTTGTTGGACAATGTTATCGAAATGAAGAGCCGTGATTTGTAGAACCAGGCAACGGGGAGGGGGGGGGGGGGGGTGTTGTGGCCATGTTAGTATGGTTCATTATGAGGTGAATGATTGGCCAGTAAGTGAAGGAGTGTGTTTGACCTTTGCCCCCTCTAGGAGCCTCACCGTGTGTACCCATCCATCCCTGCCAACCTGCGTCGGCCAATCAGGGTCCTCTCGCTGTTCGATGGCATCGCCACAGGTCAGCAGCTCACCAACACAATATCCTGCTGTTCTGATTCTACAGTTCTAATTTAGCTGTTCTGATTCTACTATGTGCTCTGCGGTAGAAGCGAGAGATCAAAGATTTTCTGCCATATAACATATAACACGTGACCCCAGGTTACCTGGTCCTGAAAGACCTGGGCTTCAAGGTGGAGACATACGTGGCGTCAGAGATCTGTGAGGAGTCCATCACCGTCTCCAAGGTCAACCACGACGGCAAGATCATCCATGTGGGCGACGTGCAGGAGATCACCGAACAACACGTACGGATAAATGTTTTGCTTAATCACGTTTCATACTGTTAGTACAATGCGCCCAATGAGCATGTGTGGTCTCAGGTTTTTCCATTACGGCAGAAAATAATTAGCCACTCAAGTAGGCCTTGAATTGTGTCTTGAATTGTGTCTATCTATATTTAATGTATACGACAATCTTGCTTTCCAATTCCAGGTTGAGAAATGGGGTCCGTTTGATCTACTCATCGGAGGAAGCCCTTGCAACAACTTATCCGTCGTCAATCCAGCCCGGAAAGGATTGTATGGTATGTGATTTCAAACGTTTACCTTTTGATTCAATTGTTTCGGCGTTTCTCTACCTCTGTGTAGTATTTATTAGATATTACCAACAGGGGGCGGTGTGAGACTGACTGATGAGAAGTAGAGAAGTAGTGAATCTGTCCATGAGCTGCTCTTTGCTCCGCTATCCGGTTCCTTTAGTTCTTTCTCCTCATACAGGGATCCTCACTCCTGGTCCTGGAGGGCCGTGGTCCTGACACACCTGATTCACTTCATCATTGTTCTGAAGATCAGTCGATACTAGGTGATAGTCGATACTAGGTGATAGTTGAATTAGGTGTGATAGCAGCCCTAGTCTGGGACAACAACCAGGACCCCCCTGGTCCTGGAGACCCTCTGTGGCTCCCCAGGCCCAGGGTTGAGTATCAGGGGTCAGGAGGGTGGTGTAACAGGACCAGGGTTGAGTATCAGGGGTCAGGAGGGTGGTGTAAGGGGTCAGGAGGGTGGTGTAACAGGACCAGGGTTGAGTATCGGGGGTCAGGAGGGTGGTGTAACAGGACCAGGGTTGAGTATCAGGGGTCAGGGGGGTGGTGTAACAGGACCAGGGTTTGAGTATCAGGGTGGGTGGTGTAACAGGGGTCTGGTGGGTGGTGTAACAGGGCCAGGGTTGAGTATCAGGGTGGGTGGTGTAACAGGGCCTGCTGCTGTGTGCTCCCTGCCTGCAGAGGGTTCCGGGCTCCTGTTCTTCGACTACCACAGGCTGCTCCAGGTCCTGAAGCCTGGAGAGGAAGACCCTCGGCCCTTCTTCTGGATGTTTGAGAATGTGGTGACCATGGCCGGCAAGGACAAGAATGCCATCTGTGGCTTCCTGCAGGTCGGCCACTCTCCTCTTTTCATCCTCTTTTCATCCGCTTTGTATCCCGTATCTGTCATACTTTCACATTGGTGATGTAACAACATTGGATTGAGATGTTATGACAGTGATGTCTGTTTGCGATTGTTTTCTACTTTTAAAGTTGTAATCAGAGTAATTACATGGTTACAAGTTGTGATGGAGTAACTCAGTGTGTGTTGTTGTTATTCAGGTTTCAGTTTTAGGAGTGATTGTAGTGTAAAACTGTGGTGTGGTTGACAGTGTAACCCGGTGATGGTGGATGCTGTGAAGGTCAGCCCGGCCCACAGAGCCCGGTACTTCTGGGGGAACATCCCTGGCATGGACAGGTACGGGGACTTACACATCTCGTGACGTTAGAATTATAAGGTTGTAAAAAAATGTTTTTTATGTAATCTGATCCATTAGGTGTTTATTAATGCCTGTGTGGTGTTATTTTTAAAATGTTGACATTTTTTAGTTAGTAAAAATAAAATACAAAGGTTCCATCTCACAACACATAATGGAATGTAAAAACTTTGACGCTCAATATCTCTGAACTGCCCTAAACGGAGATGGAACCTTATAATTCTATGCTCACGATCTTATACTTACACATGATTATCCTACTATCAAACGACCTGTAGCCTCTCTGATCCACATGTCATCAACCTTAACCAAAAAACAAATCATTGATATTTCAAAATGAAAGTGTACAGTGAATGAAATTGATCCTCCCTCTTCTGTGTGCCAAAAAGGGGAGGCAGGTAGCCTAATGTGATGTGAGCCGGATATGAGCTGGTGACCGGAGGGTTGCTGGCATCATATCCAAGGTGCCTACCACTGCCATTGTGCCCTTGAGCAAGGCACTTAACCCCTAATTGCTCCAGGGGCACTGACTATGGCTGACCCTGTGCCTAGAGCAAAGAATACATTCGGGTGTAATCTAAATACATTACGAATCTCAGGTGTCTCAGACAATCCTTCAAACAGTCCTTTCTCAGGCTGAGACATACCTCAGACAGGCTCCCTGGTTGGGTGACCTTTCTTAACTGGTTTAAGGTTTCAGTTTCCCCTCCTGTGGGATAGAATCTGTTGTTTGATCCTGTGTGTGTTTGTGTTCCTCCAGACCCATTATCGCCTCCCAGAACGACAACCTCAGCCTTCAGGACTGCCTGGAGACCGGCATCGGAAGGCAAGCCAAGGTCAGAACAATCTCAGCCGGTCCTATACTTGTGCCCTAAACAGTAACCGTACCAGTCCTGTTTTGTGTTCCTGTTCCTGTTGCGGTCCTGTTTGTGTTCTTTCAAAACCTGCTGTCATGTTGCTTTTCACACCGTTTCCATCGGACGTAATTCAACATTATTCCCCGTTCCGACGTACACTGTATCCAAGTGAATTCCTCGATGTCTTATGTTGTTGTTTGTGTTCTGTTGGCGCAGGTCGTCAAAGTGCGGACCATTACCACCAAGACGAACTCTCTGAAGCAGGGCAAGGCCAAGAGCTCCGTGCTGATGAACGGCAAGGAGGACATGCTGTGGATCACCGAAGTGGAGAAGTACGCGTCTCTTCTCATTTGCCACTTTTATTTTTTTCCTCTTTTCATATTGATTCTTAGAGACAGTTGGGAATTGAGGGGCAGATAGATGAGGGAGGATTTGAGTATTGTATATACTAAGATGGTGGCAGGATTTGAACCCCGGCCCTCTTCTTACATTCCTAGTCGTTACCCGTGACCAGTAAACCACTGGACTGGACCAGAATCTCATTTCACTTCCTGAAGTTAACCGTTTTATCTTTTTTTGGGGGGGGTTTCATCTGTCCCTCCTTCCAGGATCTTTGGGTTCCCGAAGCACTACACCGACGTGGGGAACATGAACCGGCAGCAGAGGCAGATGGTCCTGGGGAAGTCGTGGAGTGTCCCTGTGATTCGCCACCTCTTCGCTCCCCTCAAAGACTACTTCGCCTGCGAGCAGCTTCCGTGAGATGGGGGAGGAGAGGATGCTGCTCGGAGGAGGAGGAGTTCTGGGTTACCCCCCCCCCCCCACTGTCACTTTCTGTCAAAGCTGTGTCAGCAGGGTTTGTAACCAAGAAGACCCCAATGATGTGTGGCTCACCCTGAGGTGGAGGACGGGGCTCTCTACAGGTATGGGGGAACACTGCAGCTGAACCACATCAAGGGTGAGGGGGCGACTGTGCCCATCTGGATCAGCGTCAGGGGCACCTCTCAGCAGGAAGGCTACCATTTCCACCAGGCTCGGTGGGTGACAGGTAACCGGGTGTCCACTGAGCTTTTCCAGGCCCAGGGTTTGACTGGAGTGGCACGCTGGCACTTCCAGAGGCTGGTGGACCTGAAGATGCCTGATGTGGTCTTACCTGCAGTGTTTGACCCATTGCTGATGGTGGAGCTGAACATGGCCTCTGTGAAGGTGACAGGACGGGCTAAATATCCAGCTCTGCAGGTCTCCAACAGGGACACAGGGGAGAGGTTTGGACTCCAATACGTGGAGCCAGGCTGTCGCCCTGTTCCATTTGACTGGGACAACCCCGTGTCTCCAGCACTATTCTCCCTTTACACCAACAGCTGTGTCTCCCGCCACCCCTCGATCAAGCTCCTGAAGTTTGCAGACGACACCACCCTGGTGGGCCTCGTCTCCGGGGGGGACGAATCTGCCTACAGGGGTGAGATCGAGGGGCTGCAGAGCTGGTGCAGTTTAAACAATCTGGAGCTAAATGCTCTGAAAACAGTGGAGATGGTGGTGGACTTCCGAAGGAAAGCAGCCCTGCCCCCTCCCATCACGCTGGGAGGTACCCCGGTGGCCTCCGTGGAGTCACAGTGTTTCCTCTACATGCATTTCATTGTGGCGGGCCGCCACGATGGAATTTCCTCCGCCACCATTCAGATTTCTCAACAAAAAAAATAAAAAAAGATTTAGGCCGCTTTTCAGACCTTCACAGCGCTAGACACACCCACAAGCGCGAAGCGACGCGCTTGCAAAACTGTTTTGTGATTGGTCGAAAAAAGCATGACCCTCCCCTGTTTTTCCACCTAAGAAAAATCCACCTCTACCAGAAAACTGCATTACTTACTTTACTCATGTACTTATTATTGTGATTATGTACCTTGCTGCAATGCTAATGTTGAAAACATTAGGACACAGGAATTGCACACTACCTGACTACTTGAGAAATACCTGAACACTTTCATGTTCATCTTGTTGAACTTTGCACAGCATGTTACACTATTGATTGCACTTTAATTCTGCTGTAGTGCGACTACCATCACTTATCACTTTATTCCTTATCATTACTTAATTTACTTATTTACTTGTGATTATTGTGATGATGGTATTGTTGTGATTATGTACCTTGCTGCAAAGCTAATGTTGAAGAACCACAGCCAAAGATTTGTATTATTGTGTACTGTAAAATAAATTCTGATTCTGATTCAAGATTTTTTTGTATCATTAAAATAATAATAGTTACAACAACCATAAAGCCTCCATAATGATAATGAAAAGAAGGGGAGACGATTTTTTAATTGACAACGGAATTACATGCTGGAAAAACATGCAGACACAGACAATAAGAGACACACGTATTTCCTGGTCGTGAGATGAAGGTGTTAAGTGGTGGTGGGGCTAAATTGTGGATGGTTATAGACAAGGCAGAGGTTTGTGTAGGCTTTCAGATTGTCCCAGCTTAGAATGTTGTGTTTCTTCAGTATTGTGCAGTGGTGAAAGTGTCTTGGCTTCTTGTCTAGTGTTTTGATTGTTTGTTTGAATAGTGACTCGAGTGCTTTGCAGGTTGTGGGATTTGCTTGTGACCAGCTTGTTATGCAGTAGTTGATGTGTGTGAAGATCATGGCGTGGACATACATGGTAGCTGCCTCTGTTGACATGTAGTCCCTTATAAAGTGGAAGTTGGACAGATTGAACTTGACAATTTTACAGACCTTTTTGATATGTGCCTTAAAAGTGAGGTTGGAATCTAACAGCACCCCAAGATATTTGAACTCGTTCACAACTTGTAGTTGTTCCCCTGAGACAATGACATGTGCCTCTTAAGCAGAACGGTTTGTTTTGGTAAAAAACATGCTGACCGTCTTGGAAACATTAAGTTGGAGACGACAGTGGTTCAACCATGTCGTCACCTGAGCCATAGATTTAGTAAGTACAGCAGCTACCTCCGTCTTGGTCTGACCATGTACAAATAGTACAGTGTCGTCAGCATACATTAGTACATCAACTTCAGCTTGGAGAGGAGGACTTTGTGATCGACGGTGTCAAATGCTTTTCTAAGGTCGAGGAACACAGCACCTACAACACCACCATGAGAGATTTTATTTTCTCTATAAAGAGACAGTTTGCGGTCTCAGTAGAGTGTTTGGCCCTAAAGCCAAACTGCATGGGATGTAAGGGGAAAGAACTACTGTTGAGGTGGGAGATGATCTGCTTGGCTACCCATTTCTCTGCCACCTTCGACTCTGTGGGGGTTGGTTTAATAATTGTTTAATGAAAATGGTATCGCCATGGGGGGGGGGGGGGGGGGGTTACTCGTGTGTTTATAGTGTGGGGGGTAAGTTAAAGAAAAAAAGTCAGGACAGACACTTCTTTTGTTTGGTGTGATAATTGTGAATTTTTCATGTGTACTGTTTTGAAATAAATAATTGATTAAAAAAAACAAAAACAGAATAACATAGGCTGGGAGCCCATAATTTATCACCCCCCCCCCCCCCACCCGGTAGGCAATTTAAATACAGAGCAACTGAGCAACTGAGCGGGTGGAGGCAGGGGAGGTGGGTGGGATGGACCACAGTGTTACTCTCATAGCCAGTGGCGTACCGTACACAGTTTAACCATGGTGTAGGGTTGCATGAGCCATAGACCTGAGGGGGTATTCCATCAACGTCGCTAAAGGAAAATCCTGGCTTATTTTTGATAACTCTCGCGAGACTTATCGGAATATGCCTGTATATCTTTAGGAACTCTCGCGAGACTTTGTCAGACTAAACCTGGATTTTCTTTTAGCGATGTTGATGGAATACCCCCCTGCTTTAACCTTGTCCCTGAACTTGTAAATATGTTTTGTATACGTGTTAATCAGTCACCTGAACGACCGCTGCGCCGTTCACCTTAAAGTCTGTATAATCCTGAATGTTTGAACACATTTGGAAGCTTGTATGTTTGATTAAAACTACATGACGTGGTTAGTAGAATTTGACTAAACCAACAAGTGTGTGGTGGTGGACCACCTGATGTTAGTCCTGACCAGATAATGTTTTTATCATGTTTTCAATAATCTTTTACTAATTTACTGTTATTCCTTGTTACTTTTTCTCTGCACATTGTTTTTAATCACTGTATTGTACAGCACTTTGAGCTGCATTCTTATGTATGAAAAGTGCTATATAAATAAATGTATAAATAAATAATAATAATTATTATTATTATTATTATTAATATTATTATTATTATTATTATTATTGCTGCTGCTGTTGTTGTTGTTGTTGTTATTGTATTAATGATCTTCAGGATAGACTGAAGTTGGAGCACTTGGTTCATTACACTTGTTTTAAGTCCCTGGTTAGGGACCAGCTCACAGAGACATGCTCTTGTTTTGATAAATTAATGTATTTGGGATGTTATTGTGTTGTTTTTTTAACGTGTCACTAATTGCAGGCTGCAGAGATAAGAGGTATCAACCCAGAGCAGGAATGTTAGGCCTAGCCTAAAGGGGAGTGTTCCGGTTCAGACCTGTGAGAATAAGAGGCGGGGTGGAGGAGTATAGTTTTACACGACACTGTCACTCCTTATTCACTTCCTGGAGTCAACACAGACACACACATTTAGCAAACATGAAGAGTACTCTGGACCTCTGACACACTGAGCCTAGGAACCAGCGCCATAAACGGTAAGATCTTATATTACAGTATGTACTGTATCTCTCCACTAATATCTCCCTCACATTATTTGTATCTGCTGATTACAACTTATAAGCATGCTTTATAACTTTATACAATTATTAGATTATTAGCAGGCTGTTTCTGTGCTAAGAAATATGTATTCTCTCTGTGTTTATATCAAACATTTGCTGTCTGATAGATTGTTTTGTTCCATGAGCAACCTGTGACCTGTGGCAACAACCTGTGATTATTTTCTCAGCTGTTTGGGATATTTAGAAGACAAGACAAACCACTGTTTAGGCTATTGTATCTAAAATATCAGAGTTTTAAACAAACGCAGAGGGGTTTAAGACACAAAATAGATAAGCAGTGTAACTGCCGTCAATGTGTCCGAAAGGTCAACATCAACATCAACTGCACATTAACTGGGGAGAAACCGGTTTATCCTCCTAACACGTCGCTTTTTTTTTTACTTTCTCTCTCTCTCTGTCTGTCTCTCTCACACACACACTCACAGGGAAGCGTCAAACCACTTAAGCCGCACACAATTGACACACACACGCACACACAATGCAGTTTCAGTGTCACTTTTTCATGCATACAAAACATTAAACTCTAAAAGGGGAAGGTGGGGTGCTGCTGACGTCTTAGGGACTTTCTAGGAATCTGTCTGAAAATGCTACTGTGCTACTGTAATGCTACTGTATGCTAATGTCTACTGTATTGTAAACCATCTCCCCAACAGTCTTATCTCTAAACATCTCTTCCTGTCCCTTATTGTCATTAGTTCGCTGCAGGTTTAAGGATGTCTCTTTTGTGGTTTCTGCTGCTGCTGGGAACTATTCAGACATACAAAGGTACACACGCACGCACACACACACACACACACACACACACACACACACACACACACACACACACACACACACGTGTCATGATTAAATGCACTATTACAATGTCATCCCAACCACAGGGTGGGACATAATAATACTCCCACAGTCATAATGAATATAGCTTGTTGAGTCAGTCTGGTTTATGGTAGTGGTTACACTGATGCAACAGTCACTTCGAGGAAAAGCTACTCATGTGACGTCTGAAACCAGTTTTTCCTCCTAATGCTATATCTATTTTTGCTTCTCTCTCTCTCTTATTCACTCTCTCTCTCTCTCTCTCCCTCCCTCCCTCTCTCTGTCTCTCTCTGTCACACTCACACACTCACTCATTCACTCACTCCATCCCCAGCCCAGCAGTGTGATGAGTTCACAGATCTGGACCTCCATGACTCATTCATTGGGACCAGCTTGTATGTGAAGCTGTTGCTGTACACTCGGGCCAACGTGACTTGTGGTCGGAAGCTGACCCATTACAACATGTCTGCGCAGCCCCAGTTCAACCTCACCAAGCCCACCACCTTCGTCATCCACGGCTACCGTCCCACCGGATCTCCGCCCAAGTGGATCGATGAGTTCACTCAGCGACTGCTGGTCCGGGAGGACCTGAACGTCCTTGTGGTGGACTGGAATCGTGGCGCCGCGAATTTAAATTTTTTCACTGCAGTGGCCAACACACAAAAGACAGCCGACAACCTTACTGCGTTTATCCAGAAAATGCAGGTGAGAGCTCGGCTTACCTGTCTGATCAAAGCCTATTCTGGTATGAACTTATGGGTGAAATGGTTGTCTTTCTTTCCCAGTCTGTGTTATACAGTAACTCTTTCTGGTGTGTCTCTGCTTTCATGACAGTATGTTCTGGTATCCTCTGTGTGATAACAGTGTTGTACCTGTTTGATTGTTTCAGGAGCACGGTGTCTCTCTCAGTTCCATCCATATGATTGGGATAAGTCTTGGAGCTCACATTGCAGGCTTTGTGGGAGCCAAACTCAATGGCAAAATGGGGAGGATCACAGGTCAGTTTCTAACTATGAAACAGTCTATGTCTGTTTCTTATCTGCCTCTCAAATTAAAGCCAGCGCAATATGATTCCCATATGTCCTGATGTTTTTCCTGATCAGCTCTGGATCCAGCCGGGCCTGGGTTCACTGGGAAGGGCCCAGAGGACCGCCTGGACCCCACAGACGCACAGTTTGTAGATGTCTTGCACACAGACATGGATGGTACGCACTTCTGCACAAATGTTTCTATTTTACTCATACCAGAGGAATCATTTAATGTGTTTCATGTTGTGTATTTGCATCTTAATACGTGCGTTATCTATTACCAGCGTTGGGTTTCAGGAAGCCTTTGGGCCACATTGATTTCTATGCTAATGGTGGAGCTGACCAGCCTGGCTGCCCAAAAACCATCTTCTCAGGTAAGAGTACAGAATAAACCCACCAAATCAGAAAACAGAAACATGGTCAGCTGGAGTAAGAGGGGTGTGGCTATCAAACTCGTTAGCGAGAGGCTCTTCACTGCTGAGAGTTCTGTCTTTGGGTAGGAGGACATCAGTTGTGAATAAGATTGTCTTCACATACTGTAGATAGTCTATTTGGTTTAACCCTCAACTTTACCTTGTATCAATAACTTTGAATGTATGTGATCTATTCCTGTGATCATATAGGCCCAGTAGTTCAAAACGTTTAATCTCAATCTGATCCGATCAGATAGGGATTCAACGTATTGAACTACTGGGCCATAGGCATATTTCTTAGTTCTTACATACTGTAGATAGTGTATTTGGTCACCCTCAACCTTACCTGGTATCAATAACTTTGAATGTATGTGATCTATTCCTGTGATCATATAGGCATCACAAATAATGAATTCTCCCTCCCATTTTCTCCCCAGGAGGAGCCTATTTTAAATGTGACCACCAGAGGTCAGTGTACCTCTATCTCAGCTCCCTGAACCAGACCTGCAATATTAGATCATACCCCTGCTCCTCATACACCGACTTCCTGGGTGGCCTCTGCACGAACTGTGATCGATTTGGGGAAGCTGGATGTCCAGTCTTTGGTGGGCACTATTACTCCCATTTGATAGATCAATAACATCTCATTAAAGTCTCTCTCTCTACCACTTAGAGCTATGATTGTGTTCATCCTCTACAAAGTCACTGCTTTAATTAAGCTAATGGACATGAATGAATCACATAGTACTCCCATGTGAAACCAGGGGCAAAATATTTATTTGGAAGGGCTTTACCTTCTACTAGATATGACCAGGCTGTTACACTCTTTCGTCTGTATGTCATTGCTCCAGGTTATGACATCGGTGAGTGGAAGGATACTCTGGTGAGTCTGGGGCAAACACAGGCGTTCTTCACTACCAATAGTGACTCCCCATTCTGCAGTAAGTCAATATCTATCAACTCAGACAGTTGTCCTCCCGAAGTAAACACTGTAGACTCACTCTGTCTCTCTCTCTCTCTCCATCTCTCTCTCTCTCTCTCTCTCTCTCTCTCTCTCTCTCTCTCTCTCTCTCTCTCTCTCTCTCTCTCTCAGAGACAAACTACAAGGTGGACATTGTCATATGGAACCAGGATACACGCTGGGGATATATCAGCATCAAACTAAACAATGGCACGGAGAAGGCAAAGGCAGCAATCAACCAGTGAGTCTTACATGAAGACATACTGTACACTGTACAATCACTCATACTGTACACACACAAATACTATGTACACAAACCTAACCTAGATACAAAAACACATTATCCACCTAACAATAATTTCCTCACTGTTGAACCTAGACAGAAATACACACACACTCTGGGGGGACCTCACTACATCGAATCTTAACATCTCCTTCTCTGTCCCTCTCTTTTCAGTCAAGCGTCTAAGTTTCAGAAATACACCAATACCCCATTACTGGCCCAGTTTGATAAAGACCTCCAGGGTGTCCAAAAGGTCTCTATCAAGTTTGCCACGAGGAACGCATTCAAGCCTAGATATAAGCTACGCGTGCTCCGCATCCGTCTCACGCCTCTGGAGCATAAAGACAGGTCAGTTGTGTACTTGTGTTACATTAGCCACATTTTCCATGTGCGGCCTTTCCAAGTGTCTGTGCCATTGTCACCTCAACACATCATCATCACCCCATCGTGACGTTAGAATTATACGGTTCTATCTCCATTTTTGTCAAAATTTAGTTTTTTTACATAATCTGATCCATTAGGTGTTTATTAATGCCTGTGTGGTGTTATTTTTTAAATGTTGAAATGTTGTGAGTTAGTAATTCATAAAATACAAAGGTTCCATCTCACAAAACACAATGGAATGTAAAAACGTTGACGCTCAATATCTCTGAACTACCCGAAACGGAGATAGAACCTTACAATTCTAAGCTCACGATTAGCCACATTTTCCATGTGTGGCCTTTCCAAGTGTCTGTGCCATTGTCACCTCAACACATCATCATCACCCCATGTTATTATTATTTACTGTGAAATAACAACCTTGAACAACCGTTCACTTTTCCCCCATGACTCATTCACGTGTGACTTGTGTACAGATGTCATATCTCTCACAACTAAGATGGAAAAATGCAGCTTTGTAGCTTATTTCTCTTACCTACCTCTCTAACTGTCGTGCCTGTGTGAATTCTCTGTACCAGTACTTATCAGTGTCACCCTCTCTCTGCTACATGTAGGCCTTTATGTCGCTACGACCTCGTTCTAGAGGAGAACAGAGAGGTAGTGTTCAGACCCATTCCCTGTGAGGACTCCAACTTCTGAGCCACGGTGAAGACGTACACAAGGGCGGCAGCAGGCCCCGTGGACAGACAGCCTCTCTGGGTACACGGAGTCAGGAGTTGGAGCCATGTGAGGATGGGTTATTAGCCAGGCACATAATGATACACTCACTCACAATGAAATTAAAAAGGCTCAAATATGTCACCAGGGCATTGTAGATATGTACAATAATTATGTTGACTAAAGGTACTTATTGAGAGAATGTTAAAAAGTACACTAATGAGTGTACACCTGTACTTAAAAAGTACACTAAAGAGTGTTAATTCAACGTGAATGCTACTGTCATTCATAGATACGTGATACGGCCATTGTTGAGTATGCAAACATGTGTATGAATGTAAATGAATAAGACTGATGTTGGAATAGGATACGCGTGTGTATGCAACGAAAGAATGTACTCAAAACAACAAACTTTTTTTCAATTTGTTTTTTATCATGTTGCACATGATAAGCAATATAAAATATATCTGTACAAAATGCTCCTAATTTCCATTTTTAAATAAACATGTTTTTTATTTAAATGATTGATACCACATTGCAACGGACAATGTTCATTTGGAGAGAATTAAGCTTCTTTCAGACAGACAACCTTGTATCCAGGCTGTGTTGATGATGGTAATGTAATGCCCTTTGAGAAGCACAGCTCATTTAGACATGTGCTTCTTAATGCGTTGCACCTCCACCTGAAACATACAAACACACATTCATGTTGCAGAAACCTCAGGTGATATACCAAGAACACATAACTGCAGGCACCACAGCACACCTTGACATGAGAAATGAACCATTTACAGTATATTACAGTGCAGATAATATAGTACAGGTATTGAAAGCATGGATCCAAAATGATTGCCCTAAAACCAAACTCTTACACAAACACCTGATGATCGCTAATGCAGTTATTTATTCCTACAGTCAATCACAATGCAAATGTCTAATGTCAGTCATGGTACAGTACCTGTAATGACAAGCGAATCTTTTTCTCCTCATCCAGTTCATTCATCAGTAGTTTAATCTCTTTGCTGACAGGTGGATAAATCAGAGGTACACTTAATGCCATACTGGTGCCGTACAACAACAACAACAACAACAACAACAACAACAACAAACCAAAACCATCACATCAACGTCAAGGAAATGCAAAAAGGCTTGAAACTTGAACACCTCGGGTAAGGGCCATTCACACTGCAATTAGCGCAGAGTTAACAATACATGTCACCTGTGTGAATTGAGGCCCCATTGACAGACAGCCTCTCTGGGTCTCTGAGACAGGGCTAAGGATAACTCTAGGCCTAGGCTAAGAAACTGCAGTGTAAAAAAGCCCTATAGATATAAACACACGGTATAGGTAGATACATACTTATGCTGGCTCCTCATCAGTTCCACCTCCTCCTTCAGGCCACTGAGCTCTGTTCCCAGCTGTTCCACTGTGGGGCTGCCCTGTGCAGCGGGCTCTCTCCTAGGCTTGGAGTTAGAGGTGAGACGAGGGGGCAGGGTTGAGCGCAGGACAGCCGAGAGAGCTCCTGGGAGTAGAGAAGAGAAGGGGTGGGGAGTGCCGGTTCTGGAACCAGGGGGTAATGAGGAGGTGGAGGAGGAGGAGGAGGACAAGGAGAGCTTTGTGGGCTTTGGAAGAAGAATAGCTTTGTTTTCACTCATCTGTGGGGAAAAACAGCACAAACAGGTGAAATAAATGCCCCCAACCCCTGAATATGCATCAATTCATGCGTTGAATTGAAGCCAATTATTGAACTCTGAATTTACCCTAACCCTAGGTGTTAAAGTAAACATTGTCATATTGAATTCATATTTAAATAGAAACTGCAGGATAGAATGTGCAGGGAAAGATGCTTACAGGTAACGGTGGTATGCGTATAGGTGCTGTCTGAGTGTTGTTGAGTGATTTAAGAGAGGTTATGTCCAGCTCCTCCCCCTCTCTCTCCTTTTCCTGCCCATGGTCCTCCACTGAGGGGGCTACCTGTAAGTCAGGGCTAGCCTGAGACACCTGAGACACCTGAGAAGAGAGAAATGTAAACACAGAGATATAGAGACATATTTTCAACTGCTTCTTTGACTGTTGTGTAGACTGTTGTGTATGTTTCGCCAGCTCAGTGTGCCAGCTCAAAAGAGTTAAATTTAACTCAAGGACAAACGGGACACAAACACACCACTGTGAGTAACCGACCCGCTCCACAGGGACTGTAAACACTCCTTCTACATGGTATCACCCACAATAATGAGGGGACATTCTTATAATGTTGTATCATCGCAGTATTAGATTATAAGATTATACATGTATCATTATAACCATATACTCTGTTAGTGTTGTGACAGTGCCACTGATGAATGCATTAGTGTGTCTGTAGAAGCATGGTATACTTTCCAAAGCAAGCAGTTCTGCCTGTAATCTTTCATCCGCAACATAAGTCGCCAGTTCGTTCAGCCTCTCTGTGACAGACACGATGGAATCGAAATCTTCAATGTCTTTGAGAAATTGAAAAAACAAACAATCACCAACAGAAGCCATTAGGCAGAGACATACATGACATACAGATAATCAAATAGAAGTAACAGAGGGCAACATTCAAATACTGGTTGTATGTTAATCATTCAGATTTGACATTTCTGCATCATCCATTATCCTCAAGCTGTGGTTGGTAGTTTGACGCTGACATATTCAAACATGTTGTGGGTAATGGGTGGATTTGAGAATGGTGGCATGGCTTACCAGCGGTGAGGGCGGAGCTATAGTTGCCCATGGTGACAGAGAAGAACAGCAAAGGTGATGAGTAGAGTGATAGAATGAGAGAGAGAAAAGAGCTCCAGAATCTAAAAAATCTAAATCTAAGAGTGATGACAGAGTGGAGTGAGTACAGTCGTGAGAGGACCGTTGGAGTTGATCCAAGTTGATCAGAGAATCAGGACCAATGCATCTGGCTACATACAGTGTGAGTTCAAACCTATTCACGGAGTGCCCCGTAGTGTTATTAGACTTTATCTGTTTCAACATAGAATTATTGTTTTTATTATTGTGTCATATATTTGAAACTGAGGGTGTCTCGATTTTCCTATAACATGCAACATGCAAACCCCTCCGTATCAAACACAAAGGGTCCAGAGGACGTGTACTGTACCATATCTAGTTTGTGGTGAGAAAATTCATCAAGATTCCAACAATAAAGAGAGACTGTCCATTCTGAGTTACTGTATACACATAAGTGCAGTGAACACTAGAACACTGCAAAATATAAGCACAGTTACAGTGTATTACAGACATTTACACACAAAAAAACGAATCCAATTACAAGAGTCCTAGTTGGTACTAAGTAAGAGGGTCAAGTCTACCTACGGTCTAGAGTCTAGAGTCAATATTTCAGTAGTCACACTCACCTTGTTTGGCCAATGCTGCTAGCACAATACATCCCCATCTGTGGTAACTCTACACCACTCACCCTGGCTTCCATTATAACCCAACAACATGAAGAGTATGTTAGTGGTATTGTCAGGGCTAACTTTAGCACAGGACAGGGGAGCAGTCAATCATGCTCACCAATATCATTGGGGGCTGCCCCACAGACGCTGCTTTGGCTACACCTCCCTGAGGACGACACCACTGAAGACAGACAGCACAGGGGTAGACAAATACAATAAAAAGTCGGGAGGAAGCTGGATTGTATTTTCAGAATATTACTGGGCCAGGTCCCAGTATTCATTGATTTTTTTTTTACCTGGATCAGAATAATATGGATTCTTTTTTTGCTACCCAGGATCAGATCTAACTGGCAGTTTTTTTTTGTAGTATAGGGGAAATCAGCCAGCTCGATCTGATCCTGGATAGCAAAAACTAAAAAGAATCAGGATCATTCTGATGCAGATTAAAAGTTTTGAAATACTGGACCCAAGGCCCAGATGTTCTAAACGTTTAATCTGGATCAGAATGATCCTGATTATTTTTTGCTACCCAGGATCAGATCTATCTGGGTGATTTTGAGCCGTATAGGGGAAATCAGCCAGCTCGATCTGATCCTGGATCAGAGAAAAGAATGGGGATCATTCTGATCCAGATTAAAAGTTTTGAACAACTGGCCCTGGTGTTAGGAAGTGAATCAAAAGAGAAATTATTTGATTATCAGAGAAAATAATTTCACTTCTTATGTAATGTTAAGCTAAAGGCCTCTGTTTGGTTTGGTTTGGTTTGGTTTGGTTTGGTTTGTTTATTTGGATCCACAAACCAAACCAAATCTGTTTGAGGGAATCCATCAGTAATCAAATTCTGTAGTTCACAGGAGTGTTGAGATGAAAGTTTGATTTGTCAAACTGGAATTTCAATACAGTTCTATTCTATTTTCTTCCCTCTTTTGTCCCCTTTACCTTACCTATATACAATTAAATTGTCACATTAATATTTTCCTCTCCTTTTGCAACGTGTTCTTGTTTGTATAGGCCTTCTCCTGCTCTACTCTTTCTACATGGAGACAGTTGGATGCACCCACAACCACCAGTCCCCTCTCCTTGTATGGCTACATTGTACAACCAATCAAAGGAAAGGACAAAGCCTCACTGAAGCAACTCCGGTCTGTCAGTGAACTCCAAAGAATGCAGATGGTGGTGACAGCAGTGTAGGGAGGCCCTTTACAGACACCCTTAGTGTCTACACCCTAGACACTTAAAAGGACGTTTAGTGTCACTACAAGGACAAGTATAATGCAAGGTCGTGAACATTTTCCCTAGCCTATCACTATCTTGTTTACACCTACCTAATCATTTCAGATCACCTTGGCCCAGTATTTCAAAACTTTTATCAGAATGATCAAATACCTTTTTGCTTATCAAGATCAGATCAAGCTGGCTGATCTCACCAACCAGGGATGGCTGGTATCAATGGGCTAGCAGGGCTAAAGGGCTCTGCACACAGCGTGCGATTTCTGTTGCGAGTCAACATTCCATTTTGAAGTTTGAATGGAAGTCTATGAGAACATCGCATTTCAACACACATGGCCCCGATTTGAATCGCACAGCGAAAATTCGATTCCATTCATTTTGAATGGGACAAAGCACACGGCGTGCGAGTTTTGTCGCACTGTCAAATTTGTGCTTTTTCCCATTCAAAATGAATGGAATCGAATTTTCGCTGTGCGATTAAAATCGGGGCCGTGTGTGTTGAAATGCGATGTTCTCATAGACTTCCATTCAAACTTCAAAATGGAATGTTGACACGCAACATAAATCGCACGCTGTGTGCAGAGCCCTTAAGCCCCCCCTATCTTTTACAATAAATATGAGAACGTTATTAAATTAAAGAAATATTACAATATAATTGTTGAATAATATAATAATTCATATATAATAATTGTTAAACCTATAATGGATTTTTTCATCTTATAAATGTTTGAACATTATATGTATTGTATCAATGTGTTTGTCTGTTTGTTTATTGGGATCTCTTTCAGCCTATAATCAGGCTTATCGTGAAAGAGTACTGAAAGACAAAAATGACCGATCAAAAGACAACTCAAAAGTTAACAAATATAGGCTACACGTTTACAGTTACATTATGTCCACTATACTTTTATATACAGTGCCAGTCAGAGGTTTGGACACACTTCCCCATTCTATCAACACTACTTCAAATCTGCCAGATAGATATGATCGTGGATAGCAAAAAAGTCATTTCACTCTAAATTTTAAATACTGGGGCCTTCAGTGTATAGCACAGAGGCGTGGGACTGCTCCTGAAAAGGTCCAGAGCTCTCCATACCTCAGTTTTTCCACAGCACAGCTGTAGTACTTTCAGATTATACCATTTTAAACTAGGGATATGACTTCAAAACAAAGATGACTGATTACAGTAGATCCCTCCACCCAGTCCCTATACTTCTGTAGGAGCATGTGAATGTAGCATGACACAGAACACAGACACTAGGTAAGTCCAGTCATTTATTTGAAATTTCTTAAACAAAATGATATATTTAAATGAGCAGGATATCTTATCAGTATTTTTCACAGTTTGAGAATGATGAAAATACAGATGATTAAATACAGATTAGAAACACAATGACCAGGGGGCGCTTAATGGCGTACACTAAGGCGCAGGGTCCCCGGTCCGTTGACCTATCCTGCATGTCATTCCTCTTCTCTTACCCATCCTTCCTGTCAATCTCGACTGTCTATCCCAATAAAGGAGAAGTGAAACATAATACGCAAAATTGCTTCATCTTAACAGACCCCATGACTCTATACACAACAGAGGAAAATAACAAAAACATTTGTCAAATATAAAAAGACAAATAATCATAATCATTCATAATCTAATGTTTCACAACGTGAGAACAGTCGTGATCATAAAACAAAACGCAGGAAGAGTACAGAAAGTGAATCTTTATTCTGCATATTCAAAACACATTTTCATGTAAACAAATGAATCAAAAAATAAAAAACATTCAGTGGATCTTTTTTTTCTTTTCTGATGGGCTCCTCCTGTAGAGGAGAGGTCGATCTGGGGACTGTCTCCACAAAGAGAGCCTTCCGGTTGGGGGCATGTGTTCGTGGTCTGTGCAATCAGTGTCCTCTCCTTTTCAGAAGCCGAAAGGTGCAGTGAACTGTAGCGACTGATTGGGATCATCACCAACGGCGGTAGTTTGACCCTCTGTTGTTGTTGTTGTTGTTGCTGCTGGTGTTGCTGTTGTTGTCGTCGTCGTCGTCTTCGTCGTCATGGTGGCTACTGGGTACACGTTGACGCTGTGTCTGCATGTTGCGGTATTTGGACATGATGCTCTGGCTTTTCCTGAACACTGGCTTCTGAGAGAAGGGACGTGGCACAAAGCCCCCCTAAGGAATGACAAAAAGATAATTTGCCATCAAACTCCCAGTCAGAAGTGTACATCCCCGACAGTTCCTACAGGGGAATAGACAGGACAACCAGCGGCGCATGCTGCATTTGGACACTGTGGACAAGTACGTAGGTCAAAGTAACTAACTAAGAGGGCTGAGGACAGTGCTACTGACCATGCTGTATAGTATGAGAGAGGGCTGAGGACAGTGCTATTGACCATGCTGTATAGTTAGTATGAGAATTACTTTGTTTACAAAGGCTACATACCATGAGAGGCTTCCTGAATTGGCCAGGTGGTGCAGCAGCTGACACTCTCAGAGGAGGTTTACCATCTGGGACGCCGGGGTGGAAGTTGGGTCTCTGTGGGACAGAGTAGAAGATGATGATCTCTCTAATGTTGCCAACATCATGGGACACAACATTCCGGACAACATATTAACATCCCGTTAATATGTTTTTTTCACATTCCCAATGATGTTTTTCATCTAGGCTGCTCACCTGTGATGGTCCTCCTGGTCTATGGAAGGGCCTCCCGCGTCTGTGGTTCTGCTCTGGCATGTCCATTAGCCTGGGAAAACAACAAGTGAATGTCAGTGAATTCTTAGTAGGACTTAGCTACTGTTGTCCACAGCTGGTTTTTTTATTTACCATACCAGGTCACTCATTAACCTGTATACCTGCATCTCAAAACATTTGAATATCGTGGGAAATATCGTTCAATATTTTCCGTAATTTAATTCAAAAAGTGAAACTTTCATATATTCTAGATTCAATACACAAAGTGACATATTTCAAGCCTTTTTTTGTTTGAATGATGATGATTACGGCTTACAGCTCATGAAAATCCAAAATCTAGTATCTCAAAATATTAAGAGTATTACATAAGACCAATCAAAAAAAGGATTTAGAATACAGAAATGTATTCCACCTACGTTCACATAGGAAGCATGTACAGGGCAAGACAATTTGCACATGGCACTAGGGCCCTCTGGCGAGCCATCAAATTCTTAACAGGCAATTTAACAGAGATGTGCAACTACCATAATTGTACTATTGTTATGTTCCAAGTAATTTTCTTCATATCTTAGATGAACTCAGAAACCATGGTTCTCAGTCAGTTCATATGCACCTTTGCGTCTTCATTTGTGGATCGCGTCCTCTCTGGTCTCTCGGGGACGTACTGGAGTCATGCATCTTTGAGAAGCGCTCATTCAGTGTAAGCTTTCCGTCTGAACTGAAATAGCGCTCTGAAATAGAGTAAAAAAATAAGGGAGTAAAACCTGTGCCTCAAACTCATAGCACTTCTAACATTATTGTAGGTAACGGTATTGCAGAGTATCAAACAAGCTATAATATACATGTATTATAAAAACAAGATCAGTGGTTACCCGTTTTGTTTTTGGGCGCTCTGTCCCTTGGGGAACTGTCTTCCTTTGAGCTGGAGTTGGGCCAAGCCTGCCACTGGGACACAACAACTAGGTCACGAGTGAGCCGTCTGTCTATAGGAGAAGGGCTGGGGAGAGGCCAGTCCAGGCAAAGAATGACACAGGTAAGCATCTCAATCAGGTCAGCCTGTGAGCTTGGGAAAGGTCAGTTTGGCAATTGCAAGCAGTAATTCATTACATTTGACTTATGTCATTACTATAAATATTGCCCTGAAAAGGGGGGGGGGGGGATATTTCACAGTCATGCCCTGAAACAGTCATGCGAAAGCAAAACATATCTGTTCTGTTGAGGCTTACTGCAAAAAAGAATGTGAAGCGGACATGGAATGACAAACAAAAGACGGAAAAAAGTTTAAAAAAAAGATTCTGTGGGATGCCGATACATATTCATACAAATCACTAAGAAAAAAGCTTTGTTCTACGGGGCAGAATAGAGGTCATGGTTAAAGCTGATCATCACACAGGTACTTACAAAAGAACACGACATCTTCATGCTTCCTTAATGCCGTTTTTTTTTCATTGAAACCTGAATCCACCTGAAACCTCAGTAGCTCTCCTCACAAATTCCCTGAGTGAAAATAGATGTATACTGTAGGAATGGGGCAGATGTGATACCGAGGGTATCGAGGTGCTTGTCTATAGCGGTCCAGACGTTCTATACGACAAAAGCAGCACTCCTATTCTCATGGATTAAGGCTGTACATCTTCTCAGTGGTCGTCTCTGAATATGAAACGTAGGGGAGAGGCGTCTCACTACTTCACCCCGATTGGGTCATCATGTGCTGCTTGACTCTTCGGTTCACCCTCATCCATACAAGCCTTCTCTGCCGTCTCAGACGTTTCAAACACGCTTCAATCATGCAGCATTTCACTTCAAATGTAGCGCCAGCAGAGATACTCTGCTGATGATCTTGCTCTTTTGTCTGCTGTGTAAGTAATGAAGACTTTGAATCAATCAATCTGGTGATAAACCGGTTCATCTTCGGCTTGAAGGTATTTGGTCAAAACACTGGAATCCAGACTGCTTGTAGACATTGTAGACACAGCCGTTGTTGTAGAGCTGTAAGGTGAGTGTCCTCTCCGAACTTGCTGTACAGAGAACGTGTGTAGCCTAGAGAACTTCTGTGGTCCGGTGTATGTTTTTTCCGTAGATGCGAATCAAGGTATTCTTGCATGCATGAAAAGGCTTCTATTATAGCACGTATTCACTAGAAGAGATTTGGTATAGTCCTGTAGAAAGGTCCTTCTGGTAGAACACTCAGTCCATTGCTTCCTTCCTGTAGATAGGAGGGTAGGTGGGGTAGTGGTGGTCTAGTGGATAGTGAGTTGGACTTGTGATCGGAAGGTTGTGAGTTCAAATCCCGCCTGAAACCACACCACTACTAGTGTGCCCTTGAGTAAGGCACTTAGCCCTCAGTTACTCCAGGGGGAATGTCCCTGTAATTCGTAATTGTAAGTCGCTTTGGATAAAGGCGTCTGCTAAATGGCAAAATTAATTTAATTTATAGATAGGCCTATTGTGCATTTGCAGAGTGGTCTACTGTAACCATTTCTAAGAACTGGGTCAATAAATCTGGTATCTAATAAGTAGTACTGTATATATGTATAATCCAAGCCATTACAAGGCTATGGAGTTAACTGTACAGAATTTGTTAGTCTAATTACATTTTGGCATTTTTCACTGGCAAAGCACATCTTCCTCTTCGACGCTTTATTCAATGCCTCAGTTCTATGCTTCCTCTTGTCGTCGGTGATGTCATCCTGAATCATTCCCAGAGGTCCTTTCTACACCATCTTGATGGCAAGCAGCTAGTGCCATATAAGAACCGGGCTTCCTTCCATAGAAATGCCATAGCAGACTAGCCAATCACATTTTATGACAGCCCTGTAATCCTCTTCTCTAAAGACTTTATCATCGGTCGCTGTTCCATCAGTCTAGACACACTAGGAATTGGTTGTTGATTGGTTGTTGTGATGACTTTTCTTTTCATTTTTCAGGGCATGGTCTTCTTTAAGTCCTTTTCTCTTTATATCTGTCCTCTGCTCCGTGTCCTGTAAGAGGGTTTTTGTTTGCGAGCACATCTTGAGCTTCTCCTTACACTTTCCACCAGGTCAGAGGGAGAGAGACGGAGACGGCACACCTCTCAAGAGGCTTCTCAGAGCTTCTCCTGGCCCAAATACAGCCACAAAGGTAAAGGTCTTCATTAACATAGATACGGACGTGACTGTTCTAAGATCTTATAGTGGGCATCTGACATCTTTATCAAGCTTTAGAATAGGCCGATATCAATGAAGCTTTGAATGACTTTGAGTGCCCAGGAAAAAAAATAGAAAAAGAAAAAACTGTGCGCAACATTCAATTCACTCTTAGCACTCTTGACCATGAAAGCATTTGGAATTGTGCAAGTAGCACACGCCCCAGCCAGAAGATCTGTATTATCGAGCGATTTGCATTTGCAAGACTGCAGTGAAATTACAGGTCATCACTGTGCCTCCATTTTCTCACCCTCTCAGGTAAATGGCAGCAAGATGGCACCCCCCTTCATATTGAGATATCTGTGAAGCTTGACCTCCTAAAACATCATCACGCCCCTGCTGCCAGAGTGAGAAGGATGATACCGTACCTGTGTGTGCTCACGGACCGACGAGACTCCGCCTGTTCTTTGACTGTCTCAGAGTCCCTTGACGGCTTGCTCGTATTGGCATCTTTGTTGGGGGGTGACTGGCGTGGCACAGGCCTCTTCGCGTCCTTACTCTGGGGGCCGGCTTTGGCTTGGAAACGCTCCTTCCGCTGAGCGAGTATTGTCGCTCTGGCGTCTTCTCTTGCAGTGTGCGGCGGACCGTCCTCTTGCTGGGACTTGACTTCTGCTCCTCTGGGGCGAGGCGGAGGAGGGGCTTTCAGCCTCAGCACAGACTCTGCTCTCATTTTGCGGCCCTTCAGTATGCGACTCTTGTCCCTGAGAGACAGAGGTCGGCCGCCAAATCCCCTGGGGGCATTGAAGACGGCAGAGGGGGGCGCGGCGTCTCTCCGAGGGTGCTTCGGATGGTCATCTTCCAGATCAGGGTCTGCAGGAGGCGTCCCACATTCCTGGAACTTTCTCTTACGGGGTGGTCCACCACCGGGCCTTTCCTGAGGGCCATTCTGATAGAAAGAGGAGGACGGCGACGGACCTCCTTTCCATGTGGGGGCTCTGTTGTAAGGAGGGTGGTGAGAGCTGCCTTCCTGTGCCCACTCTGCGTTGCGACGTCCACCGCCCTCCCTCCCTACCTCTTCATGCTGCTTCCTCGGATCTCGCTCAGCAGGCCACCTGCACATCCATCACAAACAATACAAAATATGATTACATTGGTGAGATCCGTTAGCGTGTGCAGTGGGAAACGGAGGTTTTAGCTTTGCTTTATGCTGGCAAAATGTCACCAAAATGCCATGACACAAGTAGGTTTGGAGAGTAACACTGCATTAACACCAGATCACTGTATCTTTTACGCTCCCTCAGCACTGTATGAGTGGGTGGAGGTAGTGATAACCTGTGACAGAGAGGACTAGGTGACTTTAAACTTTTTTTCCCCCTTCATTCATTTTTACCCAGCCCAAACTGCAGCTTCACTCCTGTACCTCTCTGGATATGAGCCTCTCTCATGAAACTCGCGGGGTTTCCTCTGGGGGAAGCCAGAGGGCCCACCGCGTTCCCCATTGTGTGGGTGAGAGAAGGCCCCGCGGCCATTCCAGCGCCCTCCGCCACGCCCTCTCCCGCGAACCGGCCGTTCAAACTGCCTCTCCCTGGGGCTAGGGTGCCTATAGGGGCCCCAGCTCCTTTCCTCGTCTTGGGAAGGATTTGGGCGCATGTGAGGGCCCCTGAAGGGACCCAGGGGAGGTGGTGTGGACGCTGGCCTCCTGTCAGGAGGAGGGGGCCTCCTGTCGTTGTGATAATGGCACGGCGAGGGGGACCGGTGGCCTGAGTGGTGCCCGTGAAAGGGTGCTCCCCTCTGGCCTGGGGAGCCTTGAGCAGGACTTGTGTGTGGAGATGACCGATGCTGGGCTGGGGGAGGACGGTTTGGCCTGGACGGGGGGGACGGCCTCCTGTGGCCATGATGGGGCTCCATTTGGGAAGGGTGCGAGTGGAAGGAATCCTGGTTTTGGGACCCCCATTGATTGAACGGTCGTTCTCTACGCTCTCCCATCAGCGGGGGCCTTTTGTCAAAGTGAGGGTGTCCTCTGCCTCTGCCTCTGGCGTCTCTCCAGCTGCCTCTGGCGCCTCTTCCTGGATGGCCCCGGAACCCTCGCTGGCCCCTGGGACGGGCTTCATAATGTTCCTCATGTGGCATGTTGTTGTAGTCATCCGAGTAGGGCCTGTTGAACAGTCAAACACAGGGGCCAGTCAGAGAATGTGAAAATAAGTCATACTGATGATATCTGACAACTGGGCAGTAGCCTCCCCCCCCCCCAACAAAATGAACATGGATTCCCAGTATCAGTGTACCCTCCCATCATACCTCTACTGGCTGCACACTCAGGACTTCCTAATACATCTTACATATAGTTAGTAGGGCTGGGTTCAAAAAATCGATTTCCCGATTCTGAATCGATCTTCATTAAAATGAGCGATTATCGATTCATAAATCCCGAGATCGATTTTTTTTTTTTTTTTTTGCTTGCAGCTTCAACCCGCAACGAGATCTCGTGGCCAGATCTCGCGCTACAAGAATTTATCATATCTCACGCAACGTGAGGTCTCAACACTCAAATCTAAAAACATGGCGATGGCAGGGACACTCAAGTCACCACCAGGCTTAAAGTCAGATGTCTGGGTGCATTTTGGATTTAAAAAATGTGACGATAGAGATGAGCTGGACAAAAGCAAAGTCATATGTAAATAAAAAGTACATTCATGTAACTGCTTTGGAGTCAATTCATTGATATGTTTAACAATGCTACATGTTATAGGGTTCCTTGAACCATTTATAGCATTAGTTCAGAGAATCTCTTTCATATTCAAGCAAAAAATGTATATTGTAACTAGGGATGTCCCGATCCGATACTGAGATCGGATATCGACCCGATATTGGTCCTGAATGCTGGATCGGAGATCGGACCAGAAAAAAAAAGGCTCCGATCCGATCCTACTGTCATCCGCAGTCAAACTTATGTGTATAAGCGATGAGAGAATAAAAACAGTGAACAGAAACACGTGTCGCAGAAATCCTTCACGCAAGTCCTATATGCGCTTAAAATGCGCATAGCGCTTCACGCGAGTCCTATATGCGCTTAAAATGCGCATAGCGCTGCGCTGTGTGCTTCCGGTTTCATTACAAAGAGGTTAACCCTATGTGCCTGACGTCTAACAACATTCAAATTACTCTAACTTCATATTTTTTCGGATTTCAATGTATGACACATCATTTGAAAGCTTATGATCCGTAGTTCCAATCCACAACACGTCGCATTTGTTGCTTTAATAAAGGCTGGCAGTCTTTAATTTAACTGTTGTTGGTGTGGACTATATACTGGGGAGGTATTTGAATGAATGAATGAATGAATGGTCTTTATTGTCATTGCTACAGTACAGGTACCAAACAACGAAATTTAGGAGGGGTGGCTCCCCTGGTGTTAGGAAAAAAAAAATAAAAAATATTCAGGGGTCAAAAAATTTATACAAATATCGGATCGGTATCGCCGATACCCGAAGCCCAGGTATCGGTATCGGTATCGGTAGTGAAAAAGTGGGATCGGGACATCCCTAATTGTAACTAGATCGAATCGGAATGGAATGGAATCGAATCGTGAATCGAATCGAATCGGGCTGTGAATCGAGCTGTGAATCGGAATCGAATCGTTTTGGGAAATCAGTGGCGATACCCAGCCCTAATAGTTAGGTCCATAAATATTAGGACAGTGACACAATTTCTGTCATTTTGGCTCTGTACGCCACCACAATGGATTTGAAATGAAACAATAGAGATGCAATTGAAGTGCAGACTTTTAGCTTTAATTCAAGGATGTTGAACAAAAATATAGTATGAAACGATGGCCTGTTTCACTTGCATTGACAGCTCTGTTGACAGCATGTTGTGTGTTCACAAATGCAAATGCCACACTTGGAATCAACTCAGACCTTTTACCTGCTTAATTGATAAAGAAATAACGAAGGAATAGCCCACACAGGTCCATGAAACAGCTTTTGAGTCATTTGTCCAATTACTTTTGGACTTAGGGATGCACCGAACAATCGGCCACCGAATGTATTCGGCCGAATATCGCAAAATAAAGCACATTCGGTATTCGGCCGAATGTGTGAAAACACCGAATGTTTACCACCGAATAGTGGGCGTGTTTTGATGAAGTTCCAGCGCCATCTAGTGGCGAAGATAATACCTATACTGATCCGATCTGGATCTCTCATAAACTGAACACGGACATTTCATTGAGTTAGATTCGTTCATTATTATTTTTGTAGCACTGCATTTTTTCTCTACAGTGTGAACACGAAGTGCAATTTGTTGAAGATATTCAGTGATATAAATATATAGATATATAAATAAACAAAGGACACCTTTTACACCCATTATGAGTGTTTACAGTGAGAGTGTGGGAGAGTTCTTAGATACTCATCTTTTTCGCAGCCATCTTTATTTTATTTATTGTGCTTTGTTGGTATAGACTGATATCTGCTGGAATGTTCAATAAAAGTAATTTTTTTTCAATCTCAATTTCTTTCTTTGAGAAGCATGAATAAAAAGCTAAATGTATTTAGTTTATGCAATGATAAAATTAAAAACTGCCGATATACATTCGGTATTCGGCCAAGTGTTTCCTTAAATTCGGCTTCGGCCAAGAATTTTCATTTCGGTGCATCCCTTGAAAAAGAGGGAGGTAGCCAACATATTAAAGAGATGTAATTCCTAAACCCTTCCTCTAATTTTAAGCCCATTCATTACATTCATAATTGTAACTTGAATATGATTTGGTAAACAGCTAAAATAACATTAATTCTGTCAGAGTGCAAATATATATGGACCTAACTGTATGTTACATACCTCAAGACCTATTGCCCTTCTGTATATACCATACTGCACATATCATAATGATGTTCATCACATGTTATTCACTTCTTATATTCATGTATACCGTAATACCAACCATACTGTAATACCATGCACTGTCTACATTATATTATATTAGTATTTTGCACTATGCTACTATTTGCATTATCTGGTTAGATGACAAACTACATTTCGTTGTCTCGTACACATGCAATGACAATAAACCTCAATCATAAACCACACTCAGTTATTTAGGCATACCAGGTCACATGTGGAGGCAAACACATGTTCACATGGAGGGAAGAAATCCTCTTCCGAGTGCCCTGACGGTGGAGAACAAAGACGCCCGTTTTGTATCTTGGTTCGAGTCTAGTGTAAGGGTAAAATGTATCTGTGTCCTACTAATGTTAATTTGCGTGTTGAAGCTCTCACTTAAGTACTAGCCATTTGAATAAGGTATGTCATAAATCATTAAGCTGTGTGTTATGTGATCCACAAACTTTCTTCTATGAGTAAGAATGTCTGTTAACCTTCTGAACTTCCTTTATAACCCAACAGTCTGTTTTAGCCCAAAGTTATTTTGCGACCCAGGCCTCATCTCTATTTTGAAACAGTGTTTCTTATCCTTTAGTTTAGTGCACCTATCCTAAGCCTGAAGGAATGTGTCCTTGCTTTAGAATGTGCCAAGCGTGACATTAATCTGCCACTCTGGGCAGATAACATGCATCAAGAATACACCTGGTGCTCCTAAGGAGATATGCAACACAACCAGTCTTTGTTTGATGTAAACCTGTTCTGGTGAAGGCCACAGGAGAGATGCTCCATGTTCCTTCCCCCCCACCCTGATTACCCAAAGTCGTAAAAGCTTGATCGTTTCATCATGTATAAATGTCAAGACTGAGATCTGTTCAGGGCTTCTACCTTAGCTCATCATCCTGACCTTATGTTGGTATTGATTCTGGAAGCCAGTACTTTTCAAACTACTTTATTAAAACTGACTGAAGGAACAAACATTGTGTTGTTGCCATCTTTGGTAGTTTCAGTCTCACCGAGGACCAGCAGGAGAAATAATCAGAGATTTCCATCACACTAGTTTTAGTCACAATCGAGCATACTGAAAAATACCGTACTTCAAGAAACCAAAATCAATTCAAGGAACCTTACAACACACTGAAATCATGAGTCACACTGCATACACAAGACCAGAGAGAAAGTTCCCCAAATCCACACTGCATTCAGTTGATATTTATAGGCTACTTCTAAAGCAACAATGACTCCTTTACATTCATATCGACACGACTATATGTATCCTATATTTGAACATGGGACTTGCATTTATCAATTAACCAGTCATGGAGTCAAGATCTCATGTGATAGGCTGTCATAAGACATCCACACTTTGAGCTAGGCCTATAGGTTCTCAAACATGATTAATTGATACATTCACCATCCATAAAGGTTAAATGATCAGCATCCAATATATCTGTTATATTATATTATTAACAATATTATTAGTATTATGAAATAGGTATTAATAAGGCATTAATAAACAGTTGATCAACACTACAATCTTCTACAGTTTCTATGAGTCTGACATTCAGATTCAGATTATTGACATGATTATGCTTGACACAT
Source organism: Nansenia antarctica (assembly GCF_963989245.1). Lineage (NCBI taxonomy): Eukaryota > Metazoa > Chordata > Actinopteri > Argentiniformes > Microstomatidae > Nansenia > Nansenia antarctica. The sequence goes on along the minus strand of NC_137693.1, from coordinate 6,515,410 downwards.
ATAGGACTTTGTTTTGGCATTACAGTGTCGGTGCATTTATGCTTTTTTCACATGTATACATGAACAAAAACAGATACAAATGCAAAAACAGGACAACATATGATATCTGTAGTGAGGAATTACTGACATGTCAGGCCCCTCCACACCATCACTGGTACATACCTGGGCTTGTTGAAGGAAGGAGGCTCCTTGTGACGTCGGACCATCTTCGCCATACTGACCTTTATTAATCTGTAGACAAGAAGATACAACGTCATTTTAAGCCATAACTAGTTGCGTAAATCCAAAGAGACTAGCACCAGCAGTCAATAGTTCGTGACGTTAGAATTATAAGGTTCTATCTCCATTTTTGTCAAAATTGAGTTTTTTTTACATAATCTGATCCATTAGGTGTTTATTAATGCCTGTGTGGTGTTATTTTTTTAAATGTTGACATTTTTGAGTTAGTAATTCATAAAATACAAAGGTTCCATCTCACAGAACATAATGGAATGTAAAAACTTTGACGCTCAATATCTCTGAACTGCCCTAAACGGAGATAGAACCTTATAATTCTAAACGGAGATAGAACCTTCTCATTCTAAACGGAGATAGAACCTTATCATTCTAAACGGAGATAGAACCTTCTCATTCTAAACGGAGATAGAACCTTCTCATTCTAAACGGAGATAGAACCTTATCATTCTAAACGGAGATAGAACCTTATCATTCTAAACGGAGATAGAACCTTATCATTCTAAACGGAGATAGAACCTTATCATTCTAAACGGAGATAGAACCTTATCATTCTAAACGGAGATAGAACCTTATCATTCTAAACTCACAAAATGATGAGTAGTAGATAGCCTAACCTAGCAAGCGAACGACCTCAACTGCTAACACATGTCATTCCTTTAGCACTTGAGGTCGCAACATTGTAAGTTAAGATACAAACACACCAGGTTTTTTAGCAACATTGCAAAGTTTAGATACAAAAAACAGGTTATAGCTATAGGTTTAACTGACACCTACGACAGTGGCACATCAATAGTCTAGTCGAGCTCCGGGGAACACGTTGACTGATTGAGCTATTTAGTAGGCTAGCTTGTTTAGCTATGTTGTAGGCTAGCTTATTTAGCTATGTAGTAGGCTAGCTTATTTAGCTATGTAGTAGGCTAGTTTATTTAGCTATTTAGTAGGCTAGCTTGTTTAGCTTAGCTAGCTACGTGTGAGCAACTGTTTGGGCACGGCTGTCTTTTAGCAGGAGAGGGTCGGTCTAATTCCTGCAGAATGGAGAATCACAGTTCCAAGGAACGACGTTGTTGTTGAAACGAAAATGAAAGTTTCGCGTTTGCGTCGTGTGTTTTGTATTCTGTAGCCGTGTTAATTCCCTACGCGAATATTAGAAATGACACGTTTCATATCTTTTATATCTTTTGAAAGCACGTGTATATCTTTTGAAGGCATTTATCCGTTGCAGGGATTAGTCAGATCCAAGCTATTTAAGGCCCAACCGTAACAGATATTTACAACCCGAGCCTCGGACGGAGCCTACTTTAATAGTTGGCTTTGTGTGTAAAACATGCTCGGATTCATGTCAAATCGTCGGTAGTTATCATTATTTTATTTTTTAACACGAATTAAAACAAAATTACCTTTCAGTTTCTGTTCAGTAGTTTGTCATCGAGAGAGAAAGTAGGTCGTCGTCGTGGATCTCTCGTGCTGCTGTTCATGGACTCGAGCGTAGTGACGTCACGTATTGGCTTACATATCACTCAGGGGCGTGGAAGCCTGTGATTGAATCATCATAGGGTCATTACGGGTCGAGAATAATAATATAATGAGATTATCTTCTACTGTGTTTATGTTTGTTAATGTTTAAAGATGGATAAATTACCGATGAGAATATTGTTGTTTGTATTGGTGGTTATTCGTGACGTTAGAATTATAAGGTTCTATCTCAATTTTTGTCAAAATTGAGTTTTTTTTTTACATAATCTGATCCATTAGGTGTTTATTAATGCCTGTGTGGTGTTATTTTTAAAATGTTAAACTTTTTGAGTTAGTAATTCATAAAATACAAAGGTTCCATCTCACAAAACATAATGGAATGTAAAAACTTTGACGCTCAATATCTCTGAACTACCCTAAACGGAGATAGAACCGTATAATTCTAACGTCATCTATTGTCAATACATTTGGGGGTGTGGAGGACTCCGTGGGACTGACTTGATGATGTGTCACTCTGGGTACTAAAATGTATCTAATCTGCAGCAGGAGGTTCCATCATTTTAGACTGGTACTTGGCATTGATGGAACCGATGCAATGGTTCTACCTCGATTTGGAGTAGGCTAGCAAGCTCTTTAAGTATGTTAATGTCAATGCATGTGATAAAGGAAATACAGGCTGGAAAATGTATATAGTATTAAGAAAAGTATTCATATTATACTATGAGCTTGTCAACATTACCTTATTCCATTTACATTTCATACAACAATAAAGGCACACAAATACTAGTTTGAATGTTTATTAATAACAATGACAGGCCTACTTGCCACTTTATATGCTCATGCTACTGACCCATGCACAATGTCTATAATAGTTCAATTTTCTATTTCACTGCAGCGTCTTAAGTTTATTTAGGGATACATGACAGACAAGGGCTTGAACTGTTAACAATTTTAATTGTTATTAATTAATTTTTAGCGTTAAACCTGATTTCATATATCCCTCGTTGCCTGTCAGTCTTCAAGTAAAAATCTTGTCTGGTACTATTTGTCAGTGGAGCTCATGGTTACCTCCCACACACACATACAGTAGGCTGCTGTGAACATACACACTCCTATCTGACTGGCTGATTCATTTCAGAAGCAACACCGCCAACAGGAATCCACCAAACACGTGGCTATGTAAATCACTGTATCTAATGTATAAGTAAAGTAATGCCATATCTGAATGACAGGTTTTCGAGTCACCAGGCACAGCTCAGTACTTTGTAGATCCTGGGGGAAAGAGAGGGTTGGGTTGGTGGCAACCTAGACTATAATGAGGAATGGGTACAGCTTCTTCATGTTGACTTTGCAAGTTGCAATACAGTAAGACCTGGGTTCAAGTATTCTGGCACACATGCTACAATCCCAATCGCACAGCAGGATGGATACATACGTGTGACAATAAGCTGGAGTGTTGATCATATCCATGGAGGAAGAATTTCTGTGTCAAAACTACAGTAGGGTGAATACATAGCCATTTTAAACTGTCCCTCATTAAAGGAGCAATACTTCAGTCATTAGAGGAAATATACTGACGTAGCAAAGGCAACTTACTGATAAGATACTCTACATGGGTAGATGGGGTGGGGTCTTTCACCACAAAATGGAGATGATTTCGGAGAGGAGGTGCAATCACCAGTCGTGATTCTATTCATTCAGCTATGGCATAAGAGCCTTTGATTATTTCAAATTATAACAAACTAGTAGCTTTATATATCTTAAAGGTAGTTGGGGGACAAATATCATGGGCACTTTGTTTCATTGAGACAGACACACACATACACAAAGTCACACACGTGTACGCGCACACATGCATGCTGCATGGATGCACACACACAGACGCACACGCACACACACGAACACACACACACACACACACACAGATGGACACATTCATACACACAGTTTCAGACAATACACTAACAATTGCATTCTAGGTAATACACGGCATGACACATACATTTTCTATAATGGTATTATTAGCTGACAAGTACAGTAAGTCTTAGAATATTGTAATGTAAGTTCCATGGTCCAAGGCTATGTGGACAGATTGTATTGTAGGAGTAGGATGAATGGACATTCAAGATTGAAGACCACCCAAGGACGATCAAAAACTACATTCGGTTCACTTTCATCTCAAGACATGCAGAGAATTGGTTTCTCTCCTCAATAACATCAGAGGAACAAGAAGATTTCACTCTGCTCTCTCCATCACGGCTTACCAGCCCAGGGCTCTGCTAGAAGAAGAAGAAAAAGGTCATCATGAGTGTGTGAGAGTGTGTGTGTGTGTGTGTTGTTCGTATACTGTTCGTATACTGTTCGTATACTACTGTATGTGCATGTGTGATGTGTTTTCTCATAATGACCACCCTGACCCATGTGTGAATTTGTATGTACCTGACTACTTGATGTTGAGCTTGTGTGAGGGTGGATGAAGTGTCTGGATGAGCTTGGAGTCACCACTGGGGCTACAGACACCATCGATCAGGTTCTTGTTGCAGTCGCCCAGGTTACCCATTGGGGAGAGTTTGGGGTAGGCCACATGACCCGTCAGGTCCAGCAGATCCTCCAGGGCGCGGGAATTAGTGATAACATTGTGCTGTTCAGTTACTGGAGAAAACTCTGGGATGGAGATTAGTTCTTCCTTAGAAACTGGGCTGAGAGAGGAAAGGGAGGGAACAATATTTGTATGGAAAATACCTGGCTGCTTATGGATAATCATACATCCATGTCTGCACACTGGATGTTTATGACATTAAATCCAGAATTGATAATAATAATAATAACTTTTTATTTGTATAGCGCTTTTCCTGCAAACGTTGCAGCTCAAAGTGCTCCATTTACAATGAATGACCATTTACAATCTATAGAATTTAATGTGTGGCCATTTCATTTCATATCATACTGTCATCAGGGCAGTAGTAAAGCTGGAGGGTCAAAAAATGATTCGTAAAACGATAGTTAATCCCCCTTGTGGTCTGGAGGTGTATTACGGTAATAATCATAGGAATCCTGGGCAACATGAAACATGCCGATGTTCATATCTGCTGCCTTTATTGGTTTAATTAACTACAGTATGTATGGCGTCCTCCATATGAATCGTTGTACTGTAGGTATATTAGACATGCCCCTGCTCTGACGGCTTACCTGACTTCCATGGACTGCACCTCATCATACACCCCACTGCTCTTCACATCCAGAGGCTCCAAGTTGATGAGAGGAGGGGACTGGCGGTTCACTGGCAAGGGGGCGGTGGAGGGTTTGTTGGGCTCCCTCGCAGTCCCTCCTGTCACCCCTCCTTCAACCGTCTGTGTGCTCAACTTCACATTCATTTGGGAGCCCTCCTGCTTCTTCACCTGTCCAATTATTTGGGCGATCTCCTGTTTGTTCTCTTGGGTACTATCTAGTCTCTTTGTATTCTCCAGCTGATTCATTTGGTCAGTGGCCTTCACATTCACCTGTGCAGCACTCTCTTGCTCGTTCCCACGGGGAACCACCTGTCCCTTCGCCAAGGCACTCTCCTGCTTCAGAACCTGGGCTGAACCTGAACCTTGCCCATTCACTTGGGCACCCGTCTGCTCGCTGATTGGTTCAGCCTCCGGTCCCTTCTCACACCCGTTCTTCGGTGGAAGAATCACCTGATCAGTGACTTTTCCGTTCGCCTCTCCGCTCCCCTGATTGTTCAGCTGTGTGGTGACTTGTGCCTTCGCCGGGGCACCGTCCTGTTTGTCGCCCTGGACAGCGGCCTCTCCATCGTCCTGAGACTCAACCTTTGGGTTTTCTTGCACATTCACCTGAGCTTTAGTCTGACTGTTCGTCTGCACCTCCCCTGTGGAGAACAGAAATATCACATTGCAGAGGACTACTCCCTGAGAAAGAGCCAGACACGGCCAAGGACAATTAAAGAGCAGCTAATTTTACACAAGTCCCATGCCTGCCCTCGCATCACGCCAGAATCTTTAAGTACCATATCTTGCTTGCAGTGACAAATGCAGTGTCCTATTAGTATAGTCCCTTACCACTGCTCCACATTCGGAAAAGGTCCAATCCCTGAGCTTCATGCGCATGGCAGCCTTTCATGCACGACTGCCTTGGACAGCCAGAGGGGTTTCCAAGATCAAACAGACAGGCGGGCTTGTTATCTGTATTATAGGATATCTCTGTCCTATAATACAGCTTATTTCGTCACAAATAAAACGATTGTTCCCTCTGTTTAATTGCATTGAAACAGTCTGAATAATTTCAACCGTGATAGTGGGGGAAAAAACAAGGGTACAGTTACATGCTCGCAGGCTGCATTGTTGAGAGCAGTTATAAATAGCCCAAGACCTTGCACGAACGGCCTTGAACACTATCTACGATGCAGAGTAAATCTGATCGTCTCCCGGGGACAGGTATCGGAAAAACACTGCTGCATCCCAGCCATGCAGGACAGTCACCGATCAGGATGGAAAAGTACCAGGGTCTCTCACGCATCATGCTCTGGTAGTGCCAAACTACACAACATGCTCTTATAAGCATTTATAAATGACTCCCTTAAATCCCAAGGATATCTTCCCTGCTTCGTCATTGTCAAGAGGCACAGAGAGAGAGAGAGAGAGAGAGAGAGAGAGGGCTGGGGCGAGGGAGTAGATCACCTACCTGAGGGTGAGACAAGCTGAGGGACAGTCTCCACCTGCCCCTCCTCCTTCTGTGTCAATACGGGACAGAGATTGAATCAACATTTATTACATAACAACAGCAACTAAGAAGGCAATCAACTCAAACAGCGTTAAGTTATCTCAAATGAAGACCGTTAGCAATCAGGACACAAAACCAAAACATTAATAATGGTGTCATTTAATCATAACAAAGATCACAACACACAGACAACAATAAGAGAACGATTGGTAAATGAACGACACATTGCAGAGCGCATATTACTGACAAGTTCACAAAATCTTGTCCATAATAGCAGACAGCAGGTCACTTGCTTGAAGCAGTGCAGAGCTATGAGAATGGCAGGCATCTCTTACAGTACCTTCATCTCCGCCTCGCTCTTCCTGGTTCTCTTCATTATCTCCTCAATTCTCTGTAGGGAAGCATCAGCATGTTATATAACTATCATACACTATTATGTAAAATAACATTAATATTTAACATTATTACATTATACTATAATTAATACATTATTTAACCCCATTCAGTATCTGCAAAGTCAGTATCAATACTTGTGGTTCTATGCATATTTATGTACAGTACGTGCATCAATATCATAAGATAAGATTCAACTTTATTGTCATATTGCACAGAGTACAAGTACTGAAACGAAATGTATTTTTTGCTCTGGGCACAGGGAGCAATTAGGGGTTAAGTGTCTTGCTCAAGGGCACAACAACTTCAGCGGTAGGCACCTTAGATATGACAATAGCAACCCTCCAGTCACCAGCTCACATCCTGTTCCCTTCTGAGGCAGGGATCGAACCAGCGACCTTCCGATTGCTGGCCGGCCTCTCTAACCTCTCGACTACCTGTCGCCCCATATCAAGATTCATTCAATAACTCAATACAAACAGCGTCGTTCTATGTCAGAAATGAGAATGTAGCTTTAAATTCTCAGCAGTAAAGACCTTCTTCCTCAGATGTCTTTCCTCGTCCTCCTGCAGCTTTTGGATCTCCCTCTCTTGACGCTGGTGCTCTGTCTCCTTCTGAGCCTGTAGCTCCGCCTCTTCCCTCTGCGATTGGTCAAAATACAGAATTCTAGTTTGGAACAGTAATGTGAGACACATGCACTGTGTATAGTATACACATCATGCAATACATTAACATTAACACAGCCAGATAGCTGATTGAATACATCCCCATTGCACAGCATCGAGTGCCACAGCGTCAGTATTGGAGATACAGCAGATGACCCCTGACCTCTCTGTCCACCTGGGCCTGCAGCTCCTTCTCCTGTCCCTCCCTCTGCAGTTTCTCCTCCTCCTCTTTTCTCTTGCGGAGGTCCTCCTGTCTGCTCTTCTCCTCCTCGGCCCGTCGCGCCTCCTCCTCCTGCCGGGCCCGTCCCTCTGCGTGTCTCCTCTTCAGCTGCTCCGCCTTCAGCCTACGTGATAAAGACACACATACTAAGTCACAATTCTACATTATACAGTATGCTCTCAGTCACTTGCCACTCAAAAGGGCACTTAAGCGAGACGTTTTTTTACCGTGGGGGCACTAGGAGGGGTGGTCGCCCCCCCTGCCCCCCCCCCCCCTGAGTCCGCCAGTGCGCGCACACATGCTGTAATGGATTTTTTTCATCTTATAAATGTTTTAACATTGTATGTATTATATGTATTCATTTTGTATTCATTTTTCACACAGAATGTGACAGTATGTTTCCATGGGGTGAGTTCCCGTGGGATTGTTGTTGCCAGACGGCTGTCCTGTTTGTGAACACAGAGCTGTTTGGGCCTTGTGTTCGTAAACAGTTCGTTTAGGACTCGCTGTCAGTCCCACGGGAACTTACTCCATCAGCAGACACGTTATCAATGTTATGACTATGTTGACAATATATCAAATGTACTATGTGAGAGTTTGGTGTCAGTCCTTGAAAGCTTCCCATTGAGAAGTTGACTGTCCGCTCGAGCTGTAAAAGATCATTTTCTTTAATAAATATTATACCTAGATTTTAAGCAAGTTCCTATCTTGAGTCTCATTAATAATCCACGAAAATGCGCACACACACACACACACACACACACACACACACACTGTGACATCCCTCTCACTACTACCCATAAGACGGGGGGGTCAGAACCTCGGAGGCGGAGCCGGAGCCCGGCCCAACGACCCCGGGCAACCCCCCGACTACCCAAACGCCGAGCAGGCGTGTCCCCCCCGGTGGAAGGACCCTACGTTATCCTTTTTTAAGTTGGACACTACGGCAGTGCCATTTCTCAGAGTGGGCAGTGCCCCCCCCCCCCCTTTTCAGTTAGGAATAAATATGCTGAAATGGCAAAATATGCGCAACGTCTCATGTCGTCTCTAGCTCGAGTGTGCAATTCCCCACGGTCTCAGTGAGAGGGTTATCACAACACACACACACACACACACACACACACACGCAGTTTGCTCACCGGTCCTCCTCCTCTCGTTCACGCCGTTGTTTTTCCTCCAGCTCCTTCTGTACCCTGGCCTGACGCCTCCGCTCCGCTAGCAGCCGGGACGCCTCCTCTGCGTTTGTCGTCCCCGCGACTGCCTTCCCTGTCGGTGTCACCGGCGACGGTTCTGTCACATACAGAGAGAAAGTCTGCCAACAGAGTGCATTGAAACTGGTGTCCCCCCAGGTAATGTTACCACTAACTCCAAAGATACTGTATATAGGGTTGATGACACTGCACTAACGAACCTACACACAATTTGATATACACAGGTATAACGTGATTGGTATCAAGACTGTCACTTCACCTGTGCTCTTGTCTACATTCAGGTCGCTGCTGGTGGACTGTGGCATCTTTTTTTCGGGAGTCTCGGCCGCAGGGCTCTTCTTGTCGGGGGAATCCTTCATTTCAGACGTCTCACCCTTCGCCGTCTTACCGGGAGACTCAGTCTTGGGGTGTCTCTTTTCAGGGGTCTCCGTGTTGGACAGTTTTTTTCCTGGGGACTTCACAGGGCTTTGGGTATCAGCCACGAGGACGTTTTTGTCTCCGGTGTCTTGATTTTTGGCTTCTTCGCTGCTGTCCTCCCCCTTCTTGTTGTCGTCGGCAACTGGTGTGTTGGGTCTGTGCCTGGTAGGAGAGGCGTAGTACTGCCGCCCCGTGCAGGGAGACTGAGCACGGCTCTTCAGCATCAACCTGCAACCAGAAGCACATCTTTATCGTCTGTCACAGAAAACATGTTCATTCCTCAACTGAGATATAAGATGTTTGGTAATAAGAAAAGCATTGATTCTCCCTGAAGATTGATTTTCCATTTTTAGAAGTGTACTTTACTTTAGATGGTCTCATCACCATCCAAGCTTTTAAATACTCTCTAGATCCGTAAACATTCTACAGTGTATGAGCTAAAGCACCTTGGACGAAAATAATAACATAACTCAAGGTACATTCAACTGTCAAACTAGCTGAGCAATGGACAGACAGCTTTAGGGACAGACATGGTTAACAGCAGCAGGCCGGGGAGGCTCACTTAGGGGTGGCGGGGGAGACTGAGCGCCTGGTGAGCATGGCGGGGGATTCTGCTCTTCTCACTGGAGAGCCTATGGCCGGGGAGGCCGTTCTTCTCTCTCTGCGCAACCTCTCTTTCTAAAAAGTTCATGAGAGACAAGAGAGTTTCAGTGTCTAAAATAAACATCGCCTGAGAATCAGAGACACCGGGTCAGATGGGTAAGATGAGGAGTCTAACCTTGGGGGTATTAGGAGTGGAGAACGATCCTCCACCTGACATCTCTGCAGACCCCAGGACTCCTCCGTTAGGCCTCCGTCGATCGGCGCGGCTGGGCGAACCCCGGTATGGTGACCTGTGGGGGCTGCAGGGAGCTGCACAAGGACAGACAGGAGGACACACTCCAAAGTTATGAGGTCAAAAGGTCAAGAAATAGACAGAGGAAGCTGATGCTGAGAAATTGTCGAAAGTGATACAAAAATTACAATGACATATTCTCCAACAGTACCTTACAGTATAGCTATTCAAGCAACACCCGTTGCCTTATTGCCCGATATCAATAACACCAACTACTTGGTCTTGTCCAATGGAACATCCACTGCATTTTAATCGGAGTAATGTGCACAATCACAACCCATAGACTTCACAAGCACAAAGTAAACAAAATAACACGTGAGAAAGAGAAGAAAAACATCCACACACTTTTTAAGACGCCTCAACAGTACTGTATATGCTGAAGCACCACTGAGTTGCCATCACGGATCTTGGTCAGGCATCAACACACTTACAGTAGACTTGACTTATCTGCATGTCGATATTTTTCTCCTCAAAATCCAAAACACAAACACTATGAGTCTATATGACACACACAAAGAGCATGTACATCTACAAACCTCAAACACACACACATTCACTAAATCGCTGACACTGGACGTGGACCACATACTGTACTTAGCATTGTAGCATACAATCATTCCAATGAAACTAATCCTTTGGTTCCAAGAAACCCATCACGGGTCACGCTTGGTGGCGTAGCACACTAAGGCGTCAGCCATGTAATCACAGGGTCCCCGGTTCGATTCTGTCCATCAACATATCCTGCATGTCATCCCTCCTCTCTCTCACCCATCCTTCCTGTCAATCTCTAAACTGTCTCTATCCCATTAAAGCAGAAATGCCCTAAAAACAAGGGCATGTTGAAAAAGAAACCCATCACAATGGAATGGAGAATGAAATCATGCAGTCCCCTAATCACTACATCACTAATGCTGCACCATCTCCTGTGTGGGATGGCTTAGTGGTGCCAGTGTGTTTGTCACGTCAGTCCAGATGTGTTGTCAGTGTGAGAGCGTGTTACCTGTGCAGCGGTGGCAGGGCACATGGAGGTCTGCTGCACTGTGGCACCTGGCCATGGAGGAGTGAGTGGGGGTAAGGAGGCGGTGGAGGCGGACCCTCAGGTTCTCCAGAGAGTTCAGGTGACAGTGCTGGGCTGATGGGAGGGATGGGTGGAAGAGGGCAACGATGGAGGAAGAGTTGGGAGGGGGGGGGGGGGGGTGGAGATGAGGATGACAAACAAAACAACAAAACACAAATGACCATGAGATGGACATGAGACGGAGAGGAGGAAATGAAGGAAGGCTACAAAAGGAAAAGGAAGGAGGATGGAGGCTCAGAATGCACAGTGCTGCTAGGAGACCAGCCCGTTACCAGGGAGATTGGACAGTTGGAAATGGATGGTTCTGACAATGACAGTGAAATCTGAAAGTGCAGCATAAGCAATGGTAGGTGTACTGTAGTAGGAGAGGTGGTAGTGGTGAGGAAGCAGCAGGGATAGTAGCACTAATAGTGATAGTGATATAGAGTAGTAGTAGTAGTAGTAGTAGTAGTAGTAGTAGTAGTAGTAGTAGTGGTAGTAGTAGTAGTAGTAGTAGTAGTAGTAGTAGTAGTAGTAGTAGTAGTAGTAGTAGTAGTATATATGTTACGGTACATGTGGGAATACGGTACATGTGGGAAAACTAGGGTTAGCGTTAGGTGCTAGGGTGACTTGGTACATGCTGGCATGTCTAACCCTACGCCTAACCCTAACCTTAACCCTACATGTACCGTATTCCCACATGTACCATAACATATATACTATACTATAATCTACAATAGATATTCACAATATATAGAAATCAGCGGGTCACCTGCATGTAAACTGGGGGACATGCATCTTCTCCCTTCCTTCTTTCTGTATCCCCAAAGCCTGCCTCTCTATTGCTCTCCCTGTCTTTAGCTCGACCTGTAGGGACTAGCTATTACCAAAAGACATCAAAACACTTAAGCAGAGCACACACAGCACGCACGTACATGTACACATACACATACACATACACATACACATACACATACACATACACATACACATGAACATTTGCACAATGATAAAAACCAGCATCATATGTGCAAAACAACCAGCATCATATGTGTAAAAACATATGTGCATGTTGGGCATAAGTAATTGTGGGTAGGACAAATGTACTCTTCACACACGCAAACATGTTTTCCACATACACTTTCTGGTTGAGCTGTTGCACATGCACTCTGGGAAATATACTTAACCTTTGGGTTGCCATGACATTCATTTCCCTCCAGCCAAAGGCAAACTTGCAGCAGTATGTCAGTAAGTGGTTACAGAGCAGTGGGCCACTATGGGATGGAGGAAGGCTGGGTTGGGGGGGGAGGGAGGGAGGGGGGGGGGGGGTAATTGGACAGAACGGGAGGGGGTTCATAACGTTACCGGATTCGCTGGCAGCAGGAAGGGGGGCGGCGAGGTCATGGGGAAAGGCGGAGGCGGCAGAGAGAGGGAGTGGGGCATTCTCACAGTCACCTAGGCAACGGGCGGAGGAGCAGAGCAGAGCAGAGAGAGGCAGAGCGTTATGAACCGAGGCCGCCACTCGTGGCTTTTACCTGAGGTCTCCCCTGACACACCTGTGCACACATGCTCACATCAGGGACGCTCCTGTCGACCACCTGGGACCGTTCCTGTCGAGGCATGTGTGTGCTGTATACCCATGCACACCTGAGCAGCAAGGATGGGGGGGCGGTGAGCAGGCCAGAGAGGCTCTCTCTCTCTCTCATTCACACGACCACGGTCACACACATACCTCGGTCTATATCACTCTTTGACACAATCCGAAATCACACGCACAAGCAGTATTAAACATTCAGAAAACAACAACGGGTGAGTCTGTAACACACCAGCATTTAAAAACACACGTATCTAGCAATCCTATAATCCACCGCAATCCTATAATAATACATGCCATTTAGCGGATGCTTTTATCCAAAGCGGCTTACGTTGCAGTGAGTGCATACATTTGTCAGTAAGTATATACGGTCCCAGCGGGAATCCAACCCACAACCTAAGCGCTGTTAGCATCATGCATCTACCAACTGAGCCAGAGAGACAGAAGGGACCACAGAGGGATCCTCAAAGGACCTCAAAGAACAGTCACAGGGCCTCAATCCACATCAGACCATTTGTACATGACTCAGGATTTAGTCCTGAACTAGAACCTTCAAGCGGCGAGTCTAAAAACTATCTAGTTTGCTTCCCCAGGGGCAGACAGGACTGATTAATATTTCCATGGTTTCCGACAGCTCTGGGACAACCTCACAAAAGAGGACTCACGGCCTGACCTTGCAACTACATCGGCGGAGAACAAAAACATTGTACAGTACAGTACTTGTACAGTAGCTTCCAGAAAAACACCAATCGTGTAATCGTATCTGACATGTTGCCGTTATTACTTTAGGAGCCGCAAAAAGGACACGCCAGATTGTATTAGAACACGTCCCTCTGTCCCTCTCAAAAGTCCCCCTGCCCTCCCATCATCCGACTTACAATTTAGAGAGATTCCGGGATCAGTCTCCCTGGAGTAACTTTAGGTGCCTTACTCAAGGGCACACTAGTGGTGGTGTTCCCAGGTGGGATTTGAAGTTGAACTCATGACCTTCTGATCACCAGTCCAACTCACTATCCACTTAGGGCACCACTACCCCTACTCCTCTACAATCCCATATCCCTCCATCCATCCCTCCATCCATACCTCTCTTCATCCTTCCATCCCCAGAGCGGACTCACCCTGTGCCCCGGCGGGGCCGCCCCAGACCCAGCGTTTGCTCCTCTGCTCCAGTTGCAGGCTGCGTTCCAGGGAGCGTTTCATCAGAGCCTCCAGCCGCTCCTGGCGATGACCATCGGAGGAGACCGGGAAGACAAGGTGGACTCTGTCACTGTCACTGAGCTGCTCCCCTGGCCCCGAAAGGACCAGACTAGCCACTCCATATAATAACCACCTCTTTTCTCCTCGTACACACACTACTTTATAATACATACATTACATACCAGGGCAGGCACATATAGGCACTGCACACACAGAGATGCCTTAATGAGACTCCAACCCTCCACACACACACACACACACACAGACACACACACACAGACACACACACACACACACACACACACACACACACACACAGACACACACACACACAGACACACACATTCTGAAATGAGCAACGGTAAGGATTAATGACAACCCCCCCCCCCCCAGCAGAGCAGGACATTCAAGGATACAGTATCTGATCTATTGGGTGATTGATGAACCATCATGTGACGTTGCCAACACTTCAATTTGGCCCTGCTCCTTCCTTCTCTACATCTCTATATCACTTCTCTTCCTTTCCATCTTTCTCCAAGACACAAATAAATAAACGCACACAAATATTGACAAATGGAACTACACACACACACACACACACACACACACACACACACACACACACACACACACAGATGAGGCCAGCTTTAGACTAAAGCATCAAAAGCAAGTAGGACGTAACGCTGCAGAACATAAGCTGCTGCTGTCCTATTAGTCAAATCCCCAAATCATTCTAATTCTACATCCAAGGCAAAATGGGGAGATAGGATGAGCATAAAATATGATCATAAACATGTACAAATCACAATAACAAATGACAGTCTCCCGAAAGTGCCAGTCAGTGTGTGTATGTTATAAGAGCTTTGGATTGGGTGGCAGTTAAATCCAGATATTTTCGGACGCATAGAGAAGATGAGGACAACGGGGACAAGGATCAAGCGGAAAAAAACAGCAAAGGGACCAGCCAAGAGAGTCATTGATTCGTCTGCTGAGGTCTCTGAGATTTGCCTAGATCAATGCCAATACCAATGACATCAGCATTCCAGGCCCCAGTGTTTACTGGAGGGCAGGGTGGGACTGAGAGGAGGGGGGCTGAAAATCCCCTGTTACATAACTGCGTGGAGGTCTCTCCAGTATCTGATTGGGAGACTTTAAGTACGAACCATACCATGAGTAATGAAATGCAGGGTTAGGGTTAGGGTTAGTGAACTAAAGGACATATGCCCCTGCTTATCTCTCCGCTGAGATCCCAACATCTGGCTATTGGGAGCTATTGGTGCATGTGTCCAAACACAGATATTCACATGCAAAAGAGAAACAGTGCATACAAACAAACTGTTTAAAATGTATCAGGGGAACTCTTTTTTTTTTTACCCTAAAAACAAGATTTTGGGCTGAAGCGCAGGTCGAGGGGGGAGAGAAAACATGTCATGATGTTGCCGACTGACAGGTGACTGAGAGAAGAGACGTCGGTGAGTGCGAGGAGAGAGAGAGACTAGAGAATAAGTTCTGACCTTCTCCTCCTCCAGTCGCAGCCTCCTCTTCTCCTCCACAGCCGTCCTGCGTAGCTCCTCTTTCTGCCTCTGCTCCTCCAGACGCCTCCAGCGCTCCTCCACCGTGCGCTCATACTGCAGCCGAGCCCGCTGGTCCTTGTCCCTGATCGCCTGCTCCCGCACCGCTGGGAAACAGGTCACGGCACCAGTTACACCTAAACTGTTACACTTACTGTACCAACACCATCACAGAACCGACACAGTTACAGAATACATGCAACACTCAAATTGAAATCTACACTTTCACTCAAACTATTTTACTTAGCAACACAGAGTTACACAACCCTATCAGTATACAGTAGTAACTACCCCGAAGGAATTACGTTAAAACATACCTAACATGCAATTAGTAAACCAACATCATACTAATCATCATAACTCAAAGGCCAGTGAACAAAATCATAAAAGCACATGGACATGGACATGTAAAATAACAACACCATTGTAACAGTGGTGGAATAGTGTCAAGGAACTTTTAATGACAGCAGGCTCTGCAGGCTAAATTGTAGATACTTACTGCTAAGCCGCTAGGCTTCAGTGAGATTTCCATTAATGTTAATGCTCAAATCCCAGGAACATCACTTACCCAAACCTTTCTCTCTCTCCTCACGTCTCTCTTTGGCTAAACGCATCCTGTCATCTGTCTTCAAATAGCCTTCCACATCTTAGAGAAAACGAGATATAGAGGGAAAATAAAGATGTTAGAGATGAAGTAACAGAGAGAGAGACGAGAGATGAAGCGAGTTAGACAGAAAGAAGGTGAGTAGAGATGGAAAACGAGATACTGAGGGAGAGATGTGTTGAAAGAGAGGAGGCTTCAAGATCTTAAGCAGCTTTATCAAGCGTATCAAGAAGAGGGAGGGGCGTGTGGGGAAGCTAACAACAACAGTGAGAGTGGGACTTACGTTGTTTACCTGCATGGTTATTATTGTTGTTGCCTGGTAGACGTAGAGGGGAGAAGTGCCCATTGGTCTGGGACTTCTTCTCTGTGACCGAGGGAGGGGACATCACCTCGTCTGAAATTGAAGAGACAAGACCCCCATGACTTACTGGAGGAGAGTGCAGCACCAATGCCATGGCACTGAACTGCGGTATCATTTCTCGACAGCAGAGGGAGATAGTGCCATAATCCTTGCTCAGTGGTAGGCTGATTTCTAGAAGGTGGCCAGTCGCAGGACTGTACTCAGTGTAAAAGGTCGATGCACAGTTGCCAAGCAGTACAAGGACGGACTGCAGTAATATACTGTACGAGGGTGTGCCATGTTTTAAGATGTTCTGATAAAGATTGATTTGAAATTGAACTAACCACCCAGTTTAACTGAGAATGCCTTTTTCAAATATGTTTTCAGTCCAATGTTTTTCTTAGATCACAATTTGCTTGTGGTGCATCAATCACTTTAGACTGACAGTGAATCAATATTCCCACCTCAAACTTGACTCCCCCCTACTGTAGATTGTGGTTGTGGCTATTGTAATTATGTAAAAGTGATCATGTGAAGTAACTTTCCAGTTCAGGTGAGCAGCAACTAAAAAGCACTTTCAACGAGCATGTGAATGTGTGTGGAAAAGCTTACTGTGTTTTCCAGGACTCCCAGGATGAGTTACCAATCGGGCCGGGGAACCGTTGACATTGCTCAGTGTTCTCTTGTCAACAGCCAGAGCAACTGATGGTTGAGTCATACCTTGTGTCGAGGGAGAAAAACAAGAGTAGATTAATTTCTCCTATAAGACAATCTTTGTAAACACACCATCTTGAAGTGTCTTGAGTGACCCTTCAGTTATGGCCATTTAGTCATTGTTTGGATAGTATCTTACTTTAAACCATAAACATTTAAGCAAACAGCATACAGATGTTAAATGTTATGTTTCTGAGTCAGGGGCAATCAGCATGCTTAATAACAGTGATGAACAGTAAATACTATAGCAATAACAAATCATCACAGTCAGCATGGACAAAAGGTAAATCCAAAAAAGCTAGCCGGTCAGTCTAGGACAGATGGCAGACCCATTGATTTATTCTGTACTAGATTAAAAACAGCAGCCATAATCTGCTCCCGTAGTGCTGCATCACTCACCAAACTCAGCGCTCTGGGTCCAGGAGCGAAAATAAATCCTAATATGTCATTGCGCGTTTGTGTAGTGTTGTGTGTACCACATTAGATTAACGGAACTGAACCTTGGTAAGAAAGGGGCAATAACAGGGTCCTGAAAAATATTGCTGACACCTTTCGCCACCGGGCAGATCAATGATGCGTAATCTGTGCATGCTGAGAAATGACCTCGATGTCGCCAGTGTCTATTTTGACAATACACACACGCACATAATACACAGCTGACACCCTTGCAACAAGGCCTCGAAAACAGATTGTTGTTGATGCATTTGAGTCGCTCTGTCTCTCACTATGATTTTCATAACTTTTTGGACATGATGTTCTTATGTTATTAGCAGGGTTTCAAATGACGCTCCTGGTGGGCTTTATTTATAGGCACCTTTCTGATCACACTTAGTTGCACCACCATCAGATCACATTGCGCCTTTTATATCGGTCCAGCAATTTAATGCGAATGAATGGCATTATATTCGACAGACCCAAGCCAGCTTGTATGTGCACCTATACAGGCTATTCATGTTGTAACGTTTGCCTTTATCTTTATGAATAACTGACATTCTTATGAATAACGGTTTACAGACCACCACAAATGCTATGTATGAATGAATACAATAACATGCACGGGAGATGCCGCGATTCTGCTGCGTGTGTGCCAATGTCACAACGACGAGCTGCATGGCACAAAAATGATAAACTGAACAATGGACCGTCTATATTATATCTCTTACCTGTCATGACACAGGAGGCAATACATGCTGCCTTCTCCTCCATGATCGCGGCCACCGGCGGTGGATGGATGCCTCCCAAATGTACGGGCGCAATGTCACCAACAGCCGCAGAAAAAATTACTCTCGAAATCAAGCCTAGGGAAACAGCATCGCCAGCTTCTGCAGCAGCCGCAGCAGCCAGGACATACGCTGTGCTATCGGCAATGTATCCGTTTTCCACTGTCTCAGCAATATGCATGCACTTCCACCGGAATGCAAACGGTGCACGGGCGAACCGGTGGTCAGAGCAGGAGCAAGAGGATAGTATAGGTCCTAGGATGATGTTGTCACTGAATGAGACAATGCACTGGTTTATACTCGACTCTTTTGAAGGTCAAGACAGAGTGATCGTCGTTTTCCCTCGGACAACTCTTGGGATGGATAGACCGTAGAGGGAGGAGAGAGTAAGGGTTTGGTCAGGGCGCACTAGTGAGGAATGATGAGCGAATGTTCGACAGCGCGCGCAGTGCTGCGCATTACATCATAGATAGCTGTACTGTAATCAAATGCACATCATAGGCCAATAAGTAAAACGAACCTCTTAGGTCCACAGCACAGATGATAGAATGAAGACTGGTAGTAAATGTATGTTTTGTAGGAAACAAATGTGTCTGTGTGTTGTATTGCCTACAGTGGGAATTAAGCTCAAAAGCACGTTGCGTTCATGAGTGTATAGGCCTAGATCGTCTCATAGGACCCAATGACCTGTAATTAAGCTAAATCACAAATCTAAAATAAAAGACAAAAGGTAGGTAGCTGTTACCAAAGTTTTAGGCAGACGTGCCTTTTCAGCCTCTGTCTAAAGATGCCATGTGAGCGCAGAAAACGTAAAGTGCGCAACATCCGAGTCAGGTCGTAGAGTGGTCTTGACCGCCCCTCACACGTGCTGACAGTGCTGTCAGTCTGATGTTAGAACAAAGCTAAGTTACAGGCCTAAGCTCATCGCTCACGCATGGATTCGATGAGACTGTGTCTTGCCTGAGTTCACCAACGATAATGTTGGGTATAGGGCATGGAGCTCTGGCAAACTTGCACTGCTTGGGGGCAACTGCCCACACAAATATTTAAGCAGATAGGCATATCAGCATTTTCTGCATGCAAGGATATCAACAGAATGTAAACAATGGAGGAAAGGCATTTTAATATCCTATGATGTGCTAAATGAGTTCTATAAGAGCAGCACAATCTTCAAACATCATTTGTTTAGAAAAACACAAAAAACAGACAATAGTAATATGTCCTAATTGTGTTGGTTATGAGGTACAACACTTGACTCAATGTATTTATGGGCGATATTAAACGAAGGACGATATTCTATTCATTTTCCAGTTAATCAAGATAAGTGATTGATTAATTGGGCTCTCAACACAAAAATACATACAATTGACCACAGACATGTAAAATAGGCTGTTTAACTGGATTGATAATAAAAATAAAGAAAAGCTAAGACCGAAAAATGCAGGTGGTGACAGATACTGATGAACAAATCTCAAGACCAAATATAAAATGGTTAACGTTTTTATTGTAAATTCAGGTATTTCCGTGATTTGAGCCTACATTCCATATGAGTTGGAAGGAAATATAAATACGTTTAAACTATAACAAAAATATGCAGTCTGAAGTAGGTGTGCTGAACTCTCAGTGACAGATTTCAGGCTTCAAGCCGTCTCAAGAGAGGGGAAATGGCATGCCTCAACTGACTTGAGAAAGCACAAGGTTAACGACAGGGGTGGCAATGCCCCTGTCAGTAGATAGTCCACAATAGTCCACTTTCCTCTGCATCAATGATGTGGCACACAAGAGTACTGAATCAGATCTGGGAGGAAAAGTAGAGATGCATTAATCTGTGTTGTCTGTACCTGACCCAAAAGCACCCACTGGGGCCCCAATGCATTAAGCTACAGTAGGTGTAAATGCAAAGTAGCCGGATCTGATCGTTATCAGATCATAGATTGTCCAATCACAGGACACATGTTAATGTAGGTGGTAAATGGCTAAGACATTCAAGCAACATGGATAGTTTCACTACAAAACACTTCACTAAATGTTGTTATATGCTTTCAATGAATCAACCACAACTGTTACCCATAGGTGTCTTTCTCTGTCACTCGCACCATGAAATCTCAACTTACATCGTCAATGTCCTCGTCATCATCTCCAATGTCATCAAACTGAATGTCCTCATCGTCGCCAGGTCCAAACTGGTCAGTTTCATTAATTTTAGCTGGAAAGTTACAAGACATATTCCCCATTAATCAACATGTATATATTAAACACATACTCTTACCCTGAGGCACTAGCAGACAATGCGTTGAGTAAGGGCTGAACAAAAGGATGTATACAACGACTTTGCCCACTCTCGGTCAGGGAAGTTGTCATGGAGACAACTGCTGTGAGGTTCCAGATACTCACCATGCTCTGGTAGCTCCCCATAGGCCTTTAGACTCCTGGCCTCGTCGGCGTTGTACTTCAGGATGACGTCAGCTTTGTTGTCCTACAAGAAAGAAATGGACACCATTGAACAATCTACGGGCTAAATTTCACTGGACTCGCCAACCTCGGTGGCGTGTGAGTTTCATTTCGGCGCCTGTGTTAACGGGTTAGAACAGCCATACAACACGCGTGAGCAGTATTTTTCCGGTGATATCTTAATTAAGTTAACGAAAGGGACAGAGAAGGTGAAAGAGGGGGGAAATAGGGACAGAATGAGAAGGAGAAAGAGAGGTAGAGTGCACAACTAACATAACTGCCATTATCAAAGGCAAACTCGTTTGTAAAAAGATAGGGCTGGCTGTAGCAGCTCCGCAGCAGAGCCACAGTAGAAACGCTTCCAGTAGGGAAGACGGGACAGAAAGTGCAGCAGCAGTTCCGCCACGCACACGTGCCGCTGAGGTTGGTGCTGGTGGTGAAATGTAAGCGTGAGTCTTTGAACCTCTCTAGACCTCGGGACTTTCATTCATATCAAAATGATGCTGAAAAACATAGTTCTACCTGGTAATCTCGGAGTCCCACCAGGATGATGTCGGAAGCGTTGATCCAAACCTACCATGAGACGAAGGGCAAGAGGAGAACAGCAATTACATTTTCAGCAATAAAAGTTAGAACTGTAACACTGCCAGCAAAGGCATGGGAAACAGTCCAGATGGAAGCATAATGCAACCCAAAGCATTACGTAACCGGTGTGTAAAGGAATCCAGTTACAAAATGATGATAATACGAGTCGATAAAAGCTTTTTATGTATTGCGAAGAAAACTCATCCTTACAAATTGTCACAGATGTATTACTTACATTTTACAAAAAATAAAAACATGGTGTATGTTGCGACTGGAAGCACTAATGCCATTTATTAGATTACCTTTTTACGTAGCTTTCCTCGGATGTGACATAGTCGCTTGACTCCATCAAAGCACATTGCTTCCAACCGTCCGTTGCCCAACATCTTGATCACCTGTGCGTATTCTACATTAGGATACAGAAGAACAGATATTTAGCATAGGAATTATCAACCCATGAGACAGCATTCAAATAAACCCTAAACTCTGAACTGCCCACTACACAAGAGCATCTTTTATTATGTTCAGGCTTGGTTACAAGCATGGTAAACACAAACCACAGAGTTGGGTTGGGGGGGGGGGTTGAAATGACCTGAGATTGAATGTGACCCCATGAGGTCAAAGTAGAACCACGACTCACCTTGTCCATCCTCTTTGAAAACCAGTTCTCTCTTCTCCGACTCGTTCTCATTCTTACCACGTCGCCGATTCTTTCCTCCCTTTCCTGAAATTAGAAGGGAAAAGCAGGGTGAGTTTGAGTGAGTGCCTCTGTGTGTGTGTGTGTGTGTGTGTGTACACTCTTAGAACAAAGGTTTAGAAAAGGGTTCTCCTGTCCATGTGGAACAACCTTTTTGGGTACCATGTAGAACCCACTGTGAAAAGAGGGTTCTCCCAAAGGAACATTGTTGGGAATGAGAGCGAGGGGAAAAACAGGCTTTGGTGATCACTTCCTAATGTATAAAATGTTGTGAAACGTTCAGAATGGGTATTTCTCTAACATTTAATCGAGAAAGTTGGATTTCGTAACCTAAAACAACCGATAAGAACCACCGAGGTCTGTTGACAGAACAGTGCCGTTGTCTTGCAACAACTATTGAGGATGTACATGTAGTGGTGGTCGTCTTCAAAGTTGTTTCCACAAGTCACAATATACTAAATAAGCATGACAGGAATTTTATTAAATGTGCCTTTAAAATAGTAAAGCCTTGCGGTACTTCTTTTGTGAGACATAGAATATGAAAATACGACATGTCTTGTCTCAAAGTTGAACAAGAACAATGAATTAAATGAGAAGTGAGCAGGTTAGTAACCTAGTAAGGCAAGTTACAGTAATAGCCTAGGGATGCTATTTTTCAGATATTTGACTACTTTGTTCTATGATGGCCTCCATTGATTTAATCACCCTATTTCTGTCCATCCTTCAAGGGTAAGCACTCCAATAATTTGAAAGGATTATGACAGACATGCGATTTTGATTATTGGCTTTCTTATGTTTAATCTGGACAATTAACATATCATTTTTATTCATTCATTGGTCAAAAATATGCATTTTTGAATGAAGTGAACACCCAGAGAGCCAGATGTTTAGTTTACCATGACAATATCAACTAAAACATCCTCTCTAAATTAGAGATGTGACTGAATAAAGGCTAGAGAGGCTCGGGGTTAAACACAAGCCGGCAAGCTACCCAGTTAGCTAAGCTACACTGGCTTCACTAGCTTCACTAGCTAGGTAGCTCGCTAGCTCATGACACTGGGCGCAACGTGACACATTCTAGACATAACTAAGAGACAATCACACTAACTGACAGCATTATTCCACGTGTTTACTTGTGAAACATGTGATAATGTGATAATCTTAACTAGCTTTTGGACTTTCGCTGCTTTATTAAACATTCTCGGAGCCTTCTTGGGTCACGTTGCCAAGCATGGGGGCCGGCCGGGTGTAGCTAACGTAGCTAGCTTACTACCATCATCACTATCTGGCATAAAACTTCCACATTGAAATGCTTTGAGTAAGCTTACCTTTATTCTTGGGCATGTTTCTAAACAAGCAGAGGTGGCTAGCTAAGCCAGGCTGGTTTGGTCCTGGTCGAGTTTAGTGTTATTATATGAAAACAGAGAGGATAGGACAGGTCTGTGGCGACGTCGCACTCTGCACAGGTTAGCATGTAGCCTGTTAGCTGAGCTTCCACTTCCTGTGTACGCCTGGCCCTACGTCATGGGCTCCGTTCGAATACTTCAAATTCTTCCTTCGTAATAAAATTACTGATCTTTAATCGGGTGACATCAGAGATTATTATGTGAAGGAAGCAAGGGTGTAGTTTTAATATATTCGTAGAGGGAGGACATTCTCAAATAATACAATAATAAACAATATTAAACTTTAAAAAAAAAAGTTCCAGAAGAAACTTTCTGGGCTTGCTTGTCTTATTTTAGTAGCGAATAAAGTTACAAATGGTTTGATTGGTGGTTTGGATGGATGGATGGATTGCTAGATGGTAGATGGATTTGCAGGAAATCATTTTAATTAATATGGCCATTTGCTCTGAATGTGGAAATGTAAAACTGTAATAATAAGTATTATTATAATAATAATAATATATTTTATTTGTATAGCACTTTTCCTGCAAATGTTGCAGCTGAGAGAGGGGAGGTATAGATAGATCAATAATGAAGAAGTTAACCAGTATTTATGAGTTATACTGAGTGAAGCAGTGGCAACGTAGTTGAACATGCTTTTCATTGGAACCACTGTTAATTTATGCAACTTTAAAAGCCTTTAAAATGTCTAAATTGTGTAAAAAATCGGAAGTCATTCTACACATTTTAAATTTCAATTGAGTTGTCAAGCTTAAAAGATGAAAAAGGAGATAGCTGCAACATTTGCAGGAAAAGTGCTATACAAATAAATTTTATTATAGTTTTACATTTCCACATTCAGAGCAAATGGCCATATTAATTAAAATGATTTCCTGCAAATTCGAGTAAAGCTCAAAAAGTATTAATACTATAATGAAAGTTATTTGAGTGAAGTCAGCCTTCACATTTTAATAGGATATGCACCAATACAGAAAGTTAGAAGTGTGATGGTTTTAAGTGGATGAATGAGTAAAGAATTACTGTAGGCCATTTATCATTGATTGGATATTATTTTTTATTCATAACAATAACTTTTTTCATTTAAGGTATCAAAAGAAGCCGCAGTCATTTTCCTGGACCACATAGACAATTTGCTTGTTAAAACATGAAGAATGCGACAGAGGCCAGAGTACCTCCATTATATTCCATGTTAGCCTACATTTCGACAGCAGCTTCTTGGATAGCCTCTCACCTCTTTCCCCATTAAAACAAGTAAAACTGGCCTTACATACCAGTGGCCTCATCAGTCATGCACACCAAATAGAAAATGTCTGTTCATCCACATACAAAAATACATTCTTATTTGTCTCTTAAAATTTGACTAGAAAAGTAATCTTAATTGCTATAAGTATATATCCCTTGTTCACATATTTCCCTTTTTTAATCATAATATGGACACACATACGTAGATAGAAAGACTGAATAAAGCAAGAGAACCCTTACTGACCCCTAGGGCCCCGTCCCAACACAAAGATCTGAGAAGAAAGTGCAGCAGCAGATACCTGGAGTGAGGGAGGTGGTTACCACACACTTTCTCCCCCATGTTTAACAGTCTCGGCGGGCTCTGATTGTTGTAGAATTTGGGGATTTGTCAGAATATGAGACGGTCGCGCTTCTCGGCAGGAGTAACTCAAACTAAGTTAAATCATCTCGCACCGATTGCAACACTTTCCAAACCCTGCAACTCCCAGTGCTTAACTGAAATCTCTGTATAAACATAGACCTAAAGGAAACCCGTATACATTTGATGATATCTAAGTAAATATCTCTAATTTTCATATGATAATATATACAGTTACAAAAAAAAAAGAAAAAAAAGAAAAGTTAAGTAACACTTGATTGGGAGGCAGTAAATGATTGTACAAGCAAAATATTTTGTCATTTCTCTCAGTGTTTTGTTACAGTTCTTTTTGGTTTTACACACACTGTTCTTTTGACGCAGTCCCAGTTGGAACTCATCCTCATGCACTGGTAGAATTACTTGGGGTGAGATACTCATGTGGGGATGTGTCACAGCGCCGTGGAGGTCAACTTCTTCACTCCTCTTCGTTGAGCTAATGTGGAGCGCCCCACAGGGTCCAGCACAGGAGGCACGTTCATGTTCAGGGCAGAGTAAGTGGCTGCCATCGCACCCTAAACGGGGAGAGAGAGGGAACAGTCTTTCAGTTATTTGGTCAACTCGTGACGTTAGAATTATAAGGTTCTATCGACATTTTTGTCAAAATTGAGTTTTTTACATAATCTGATCCATTAGGTGTTTATTAATGCCTGTGTGGTTTTATTTTTAAAATGTTGACATTTTTGAGTTAGTAATTCATAAAATACAAAGGTTCCATCTCACAAAACATAATGGAATGTAAAAACTTTGACGCTCAATATCTCTGAACTGCCCTAAACGGAGATAGAACCTTATCATTCTAAGCTCACGAACTACTGAGTTGAAGGCAAAAGAAGAGTTTTGTGCACTGATGAATGGGGGTATACTAGGTCTGAGGAAACAACAGGTTTCAGAGATACCTTGACCAAATGTGGAGCGTCGTGTCTGTTTAGCTGGTACTTGGGTAACTGGTCCTTGTGTACGATCCAGGGGTGGCGCAACACCTGGGCCGCAGTGAGTCTCTGGTGGGGATCCACATGCAGCATCTTGGATACCAGGTCCTAAGGGCAACACGGTCAAAGTTCAGAGCTCCTTATTCGGTTGTTAAGTCGTGACGTGTTTCCTGGGTCCAACGTTGGCTGAGGCGCTGTCTTCGAAATGCCTCAGTAATAATAATAATTCATTATATTTATATAGCGCTTTTATTTTTTCCGAGGCTCAAAGACGCTGACAAATATGGGAAAAACGGGAAAGTGCTGTCCCTTGTTGTATGAATAGATCCGAGTCTAAAAAACGATTGAACTGTCATTCTACCGCTGTAGTACACTGGTACTCTGGTGCGGAGAATTTCTGGTTTGGACCCGGAAATTGCTAAACGTCACGTTTGACGTCAGACTTAACAACCGAATAGTGTATAACTCTTCTATTTACCACTACGTGAAATACAAATACGAAGCGCTGAAAAAATAAAATCCAAAGTTCAAGGAAAAGCCTTCCCGTAAGCAACTACTCTAACACACTCTTAATTCCACACTAAAGAAAACTCAAGACCCACCTTGGCCTCGGCTGAGACTGAGTTCCAATAGCCGCCAGTCAGAGAGAACTTTCCGCTACCGACGCGAGCCAAGATCTCCTCTGGGGTATCCTCTGGTCCGTTGGCAAAAGGGGTACACCTGAGTGTCATGGGAAATACATGCTTGAGAAGTACTCATTGATTCTGAATAAAATGAGTTCGTTAATCGCAATTTTTTTTGTTAATGTTATATTTTGATGAACATAATTCACTGCTGACCATGGCTCAAAAGACAAACCACCTGCTTTCTTAGTAGACTCAACCTACCCTGTAAGCATAGTGTAAAGCAGCACCCCCAGACTCCAGATATCACAAGCTGCATCATAGCCCTGTTTCTTCAGAACCTAATAAAAGCACATATTGGACACTGCATTAGAGAATATGATGTGCATGTGCAAGGTACTGTTCAAATACATCTAGATGTGAAAACAGTTAAAAAACAGACAAATTATTCTAAAGCTGACTAGCTAATATCTGCAACTCTGGTATAACCTACTGCAATTTAATAAAACGAACAAACAGAGAACGCGGTACAATCATACGACTGGGATCTTCGCCACGTCCATCAGATCCCCCCCTGTTTGCACGTCATAATAAATCAAAGCGGTACCACATTTTAGAGTGGCGGACATTTCTTCCGAAATAATAAAATACAATATAGAGGAAAAGGCACCTCAGGGGCCACAAAGTTGGCAGTGTAGCAGGGAGTCATCAGGAGGCCATTCTCTGCTCTCAGCTGTTTGGCGAAGCCAAAGTCACAGATGCGGATAGACTCCGGGTTGCCAGACTCATCCACATACAGTATGTTACTGGGCTTCAGGTCCCTGTGAACCACCTGAGCAAGGGGAGACATAACCAATCCATCAGTGACCGGAGTAGAGGGAGTCATATTTCATGGGATGGCTAACAGAATCATACCTATTGCCTGTACAGGTAAAAAGGTGTAAACATGCCAAAGGCAGAGTGCTGTGGTATAGTATTAGAAACACATAGTGCCATACACACTGGGACACAATCTAAAGGGTATATTACAGTGATGGTGAAGGCTTACCCCCTGTACATGCAGGTACTCCACAGTTTTGCTGATGGTGTGGAGAACTGCACTGGCCTCCCTCTCAGAGAAGAACTTCTGTCTGAGAATCTTATCCAGCAGCTCTCCTCCTTTCATCAGCTCTGTCACCAGGTATACTGAGCGCCCGTCATCATACACCTGCAGGTCAACATAGCACTTTACCTCCCACTGTCTCACAGAGAGCTCCTCACATAGACATATATACAGTGTATATATATATATATATATGTTACGGTACATGTGGGAAAACTAGGGTTAGGGTTAGGTGCTAGGGTTAAGGTTAGGGTTAGGGGTAGGGGTAATCAAATCAAATCAAATTGTATTTGTATAGCGCATTTCTTACAAGATGCAACTCAATGCGCTTCACATAATGAACATTCTCAGTAGGGTTAAGGTTAGGGTTAGACATGCCAGCATGTACTAAGTCACCCTAGCACCTAACCCTAGTTTTCCCACATGTACCGTATTCCCACATGTACCGTAACATACTGTATATATATGGCTCAAAAACAGTGCTGGCTCAGTTGTAAGCTGCCTTGCTGTAATAATGGCTCACATCTTTGAGAGTGATGATGTTCGGGTGCTGTCCATAGTGCAGAAGGATCGCCACCTCCTCTGTTGGGTCCCTCTTGGCCTTACTAATGATCTGGAAATGGCATCGGTTACAACAGTTACTCACACGCTTCTGAGATTGAGTAACTTGAGTGAGGAATTGGGGCAGTGGTACTGTACTCACCTTTACGGCGTACTCCATACTGTTGCTCTTCTGAACACAGCGTTTGCAAATGGAATAAGAGCCGACCCCGATGTCCTCCTTCACATGGTAGACATCGCTGAACTGCACCGCGTTTCTGTGGAGTTGCTAGAGAGAGAGAGAGAGAGAGAGAGAGAGAGAGAGAGAGAGAGAGAGAGAGAGAGAGAGAGAGTCACATCCATAAACACACACAAAACTGTCATTACCCCCACACCCACAAACCAAATCACAAAAACAATATGTGTTAGTACCTGTACTATGGAGGTCATGTTGGTGCTCTGTGACGGATGACTCTCCTCCTCTGGGTCGATGGCAACAAAGCTGAAGCCTCTGAACAGCTGGTGGGCATTGGCACTTGGGGGAACGCCAGGAGAGTCTGTGAGAACCAAGACAAAGTTATCACATAATTCCTGCTAGGCCCTTTGATAATGCGTACATTCATACGGCTGTTTATTACTTTTGAAACGCAATAATCTGATCTTTACCCTGTGGAGTTTTTGCAGTAAATTCTGAATCGAAGTAGATGGTGTCATCAGGTCTCCCACTAGCAGGTTTAAAGGGAGGTTGGATTTCTCTCCTGAATAGTTTCTAGAAGCATGCCAAGAAAAAGAATTAGCATGAGAATAAAGCCAACCACAGTATGTACAGTTCAAATACACGAGCCAAAATCCTAACTTGAGATCCATACGCATAACGCAATGTTAGGTGCAAATCTCTACATTTACCTCAGTTTGCGATTTAAGTGAGTTACCCCTGCAACTTAGGATTCAACCCAAAGATAATCAAACAGTACACACGGACACAGACACATCGATGTGAAAACTTACATTCCAGTCAATAGTTGAAAAAAACGGATGTCTCTTAATCTCTTCCACTCCATCCGGGCCGGCCCCTGTGAACATCAATAATAATAATAATAACTTTTAATTGTATAGCACTTTTCCTGCAAAAACTGCAGCTCAAAGTGCTTTAATCATTATATAATCATAATTGAATAATCTAGTCATTTAAAGGCAATATTAAAAAGATGGGTTTTTAGTGTTGACTTGATTCCACAATTTAGGTACATAAAATGAGAATGCAGCCTCACCAAATACCACACACATTACTTGAGGGCGGCTCTAACATGTAATCCACTAGGGCTTGCAGTTGCTCAAGCGTTCTGTAGGTTCAATGTATGTTTTCAGTTTAAAAACCTATTTAAGTAATGGTACCAAATACCATTGTGTAATGATAGAGATTACCTAGTCTGTTGCCTGGGTTGCGTTTGAATAGATTACGCAAGAGAGACTGCGCCTCGTTGCTCAGGAACTGTGGCATTCCCAGCTTGGCTCTACGGTACAGACAAAAACATTCGAATTTAATGGAATATCGAGGACACAGTTTTATGTATAATAATCTTAATGGCTTTAGAAAAAACAGACTCACTTCAGTATCATGGTCATGGTATCCTTCCGATCCTTCCCTTGGAAAGGCAGTGTTCCAGTGAGCATCTCAAACTAGGGGAAAAAAAAATCAAAAGGAATTTAGAATCACATCCATTCAGTGGCAACTCACCGTTTGCCATCGGAAACATCGGTCAGATATTTCCACACACATCAAGGAGCACAGGAGAAGGGAGGTTGACTGCATCCCATCTACTCTTGGACTCATTACAATTATATGTTTACCATTTAGCAAACGCTTTTATCGAGAGAGAGAGAGAGAGAGAGAGAGAGAGAGAGATTACAGTCTCCCTGGAGTAGCTTAGGGCTAAGTGTCTTACTCAAGGGCACACTAGTCGTGGTGTTCCCAGGTGGGATTTGAACTCATGACCTTCTGATCACCAGTTCACTAATTCACTCACTATCCACTAGGCCACTAGTGCACTGCACTTTATATATATAGCACTATCCAATGCACTGTTGTCTGTCCTGTGTTGTCCTGTTTTTTGCATTTGTTTTGTTCATGTATACATGTGAAAAAAAGCATAAACGCACTTACTGTAAAGCCAAAGCAAATTCCTATATGTGTGCATAATAGCAATAAACGTTATCTGAATCTGAATCCACCACTACCCAGGCCCCTCTCACCATGAGCACGCCGTAGGACCACCAGTCAGCGC
This sequence comes from Nansenia antarctica, assembly GCF_963989245.1. Taxonomy (NCBI): domain Eukaryota; kingdom Metazoa; phylum Chordata; class Actinopteri; order Argentiniformes; family Microstomatidae; genus Nansenia; species Nansenia antarctica. Next base: position 6,484,602 of record NC_137693.1, on the reverse strand, counting down.
TGTGGGTGTGTCCCCTGCGGTTCACGACCTCCGGTGCCATGTACTCAACTGTCCCGCAGAAAGAGTAGGCCTTGTTCTCGTGATCAATGGACTCTTTACTCAGTCCGAAATCTGGGACAAACAAAGGATGGCAGAATGCAAGTCAAGCTGAAATTTGTGCAAGCTCCCCAAGAGTCCCTCCCATGCGCCCCTGTCTTATGCATACTCACTGTTGAATACCAAGGCTCAACAATGCAAAACAGTAGAGTGGCTGAGTCAGCCAGAGTGTGAATATGAAATATGAAACATGAATATGCAATAGGTGCAGGGGGATTACTCACCAGTGAGTTTGATATGGCCCTCCTCATCCAACAGAATGCTGCAAGAACAACACGCTCAGTCAGCAAGGCAGCAACCACCAGCAGACAGAGTAACTCCAAAGTAGGGGTGGGCATCGACGATCGATAATTGATCGATAAGGATCTTGGTCGATCACAAAATAAAACATTTGGTCGACCAAATGTTTTATTTTGTGATCGACCAAGATCCTTATCGATCAATTATCGATCGTCGATGCCCACCCCTACTCCAAAGCTAAAAAATCTAACCTATAAAAAGTTAATATTCATAGTGGTCTTAGATTATGTCATTTCCTGTATTTTCCAGGTTGAAGATAGGAAAACAGGAACCAACACCAGAAGACAGGGCTCTAAGACTGACATTATGGTATACGCTACCCTAACATGAAGTCTATTGTTTAAAGCTCCCTCTGGGTGATATCCATTAGCATTAGTGTGATAGGTTACTTTTCAGGTTTAAGGTCTCTGTAGATGATTCCCAAGCCATGCAGGTGGTCCAGGGCCAGAGCCAGCTCTGCCAGGTAGATCTTCACATCCTCCTCTGTGAACATCACCTGTGTGATGGAGAAGCGCGGACCGGTAAACACAACACAACGCAAACACACACAGCGCTTGGGCTAACATCCAAATATCGGTAGGTAAGAATTTAAGGATTCGTTGATTCCAGAATTTTCCCTCACCTCTTTGGACAGACGTGTGAACAGATCTCCACCCCTGAGGAAGTCCAGAATCAGGTAGAGCTTCCCCTCTGTCTGGAAGGCTGTGAAGAAGAAATCGTGACGTTAGAATTATAAGGTTCTATCTCCAATGTGTTTTTTACATAATCTGATCCATTAGGTGTTTATTAATGCCTGTGTGGTGTTATTTTTAAAACGTTGACATTTTTGAGTTAGTAATTAATAAAATACAAAGGTTCCATCTCACAAAACATAATGGAATGTAAAAACTTTGACGCTCAATATCTCTGAACTGCCCTAAACGGAGATAGAACCTTATAATTCTAAGCTCACGAAATGTTACATTTGAAGGATATTGAAGGAATTTTGTTGACATCAGATGACTCCTCCAAGTGAGTTTTGGACGGTGCATCTGATATCTTACCGTAGTGCATTCTGACGATAAACGGATGGTTCACCTCCACTAGGATGTCTCGCTCCATCTTCGTTCTGACCCGGTCTCGCACTGGTGATATACAGATACAGTATACTTATTAAAACAAATGCCCTCACATGCACACACACGCACACGCACACACTTCACAACTATAGTCTCATATTGACGCAAGAAAGACATTCGCTGAATACAAATTCACCAAATCACTGCAGACCATCGTGTACCTTTCAAGGTGGCTTTTTTCAGCACCTTCATAGCATAAAGGTGCCCAGAATCAGGACCCGTTATTTTCTTTACGAGAAACACCTGAACAGACACAGAGAGAGAGAGGGAGGGAGGGAGAGAGAGAGAGAGGGAGGGAGGGAGGGAGGGAGAGAGGGAGCGATTAGTGAGGTCCCTAATAATAGCGAACACACCAAAGTATGATAATACATCATATCCAACATTATATCCAACATTAATCCACATATATAACACGATTTAATCTAGCACAGTTATTTACCTTCCCAAAGGAGCCCTGTCCCAGGACCTTGCGGAGCTCAAACTGCCGAGGATCAGCCCTCTCCGAACCCTCTTTCACGAGGTGTGTGATACTGATCTCCTTCACAGAGGGATCATCATCCTGAGAGAGACACAGTCAGAGACAGTCAGAGCCAGGTACGGCTCACAGCCACGAGAGTAGAACACAACATCACAACATCGATACACTACACTTGAGAAAACTGTAAACAAACACAAACCGCATGCCAGGACAGACACAAACAAGCACGCGCAACAAACCGCAGAGCGGTACAGAACGAGGAACAATACACGAGGTAAACAGATGAGTCACAACATTCTAAAACGCTGATGTAAAACCCTAGCGAAGAGGCACAACTGTGTTTCAGCCTTCTACACTCAGAGCAGAGAGGCAGATAGGCTACGGTGGGAGGACAGAGAAATAAACTCCTATGCTTTCCCACCCCTAACACCACACCACACCACACCACACCCACGTACAGCACCCGAGCTCTCGGTGAAGTCCTTCTTTGGCTCTGGTTCTGCCAAATCTCCCATCCCTTCTTCTGGGCCAGCGGAGCTCCACTCTTCCCTGTGTCTGGAGCAGCTGCAGTGTGTGTGACTACAGAGACCACTGTTCTCTACTCAGATCTGCCAGGGGGAGGGAACTCTACTGACTGACAGCAGGCAACCAGTTGCCATGCCGCCAAGTTACAACTCCCACTGCATCAGAGGAGGTGTGGAGGAGGATGACTAAATACACAGCATGCTCCCTCTTTCCCTTTGACTGTCGCTCTCTCGTGCTCTTTAGCTAAACCGCCAAAACCTTCTTTCACTTGTGTTTGACTTCAACCCTGCACTTTCCATATTAATTGATACTACTTTGGATTGTTGTGGAGGGTGCTAGAGAACCCATAGATCTCTCTCTCACTCATATATACACACTCACACACACACACACACACACACACACACACACACACACACACACACACAGTGAGACAAAGACGAGACAGGAAGGGGGAGTCTTTTTTTTAAAACGTACTGTACACGCAGTGTCATCATCCCCCATGGAATCTTCCATAATCTGTAAAACAAAGGAGAAAGCACTCAGGGTATATCTAACACACAAGCACGCCGAACGCTCATTTTCACATTAAGAGCTCGTGCGATTTTGATAACTGTCTGTCAATCAAATGCATGCATGCATCCATAGAAAACTTTGTCTATATTTGTACACGTTAGACAACACAACTCGTCCAAGAACTGTGGAATGGGAAATGGGGGTATAATTGCATATTCTGTTCAATAGATTGTGCAACAAAACAAACGGCTATTGTTACAATGTATCCGCTTCCCTTATCAGGACAGCTGATATCAGTTACAATCAGTTTTGGGCCAAACTGAAATAAGTGCATGATTCTGTACGCAAAAGGTTGTTAATGTCACAGGATATGACCACTGTCAAGTGTCTCTAACAGTTTTACCTCGCTTTCCGAAGTCCCCAAGGCCATTTTCTGCCAAGGGTCTGCAAGCTGTGCCAAGGGCATCTTCGACGGGAGTTGAGTTGCTGTGTTGCGCCTTGATGTTGTCGAGGGTGTGGGGATATAAGCGCTAAACAAAAGTGTTTCTGGAGGAGTGACCCCTTCAACAGGATGAACCAAACAAAAAGAAAGTGCAATGTATCAAACGCGATCGCAACTGTAAGCTAGTGATCGACAACTTGTTTACTTCTTAACAATGTTTCCGTGAAACTCCCATTTTCACACTTTTCCGCAACAAAACCCCAATCACTTCCGTTCTCTCAATATGGCGCCGTGGCTCGGGTTTACCTGTCTGTCAAAACGAGGCTGAGGAATCCGTCATGTGTACGTCATATGATGGGCGGGACCAACAGGGGACAAGGGACCACCCCACAGCCCAGGGCCAGACAGGTGAAGGAAAGAAAAGACCGTTAATACATGTATCACTGGTGATATACAATTATAAATGCGAGATATGAATAAGTAGTGTTTATCAAGGGGCAAACAACATCAGGCCTACTCCAACCCCCATTTATAGAAACCCCACTGGCCACTGCATGACATTCTGCCTGCCTTACCTTTTAGATCAGTAGGCCTTTTTATAGATCAGTGGATAGGCAGCAACTCAATGATGTGCAATGTTTATGTGAACGAATTCCAAATGGCATGGGCGAATAAGTTAAAATAACTAAAAGCCTATGCCCATCAACTTGAGATTCATCTCAAAAGTATGTCACACACAAACAGAAAGACATCCAAACAGAAATGAAGTCAAACAGACATCGTAATAATATTTTTCAAATATTTATTTATTTTGACAGACTGTACAAAGACAATCACCGGCATACAAGCATCTCCTGATGTTTTTGCCTCAGAGTGAATAGGACAGTGTAGCGGCCCCCCTTATCAGCACTGCCCATGATACACTGTAACAGTCACCAAGACTCCCATAATAAACATTTCCCAAGTTGGAAGATTGAATACACTTTGCTTTTTAAAAAAAGTATATTCTCAGCAATAAATAAGATTGGCTGATATCTAAAAACCTTAAAAATAATAAAGATGGGGATCTTTCTTTTTTTTTTTAAGAAAAAAAAAGTTAACACATAAGAAGGGATGTACAATATAAACAACAGACAGTGAAGGCATGAAGCCAGCAGTTACATTTTGTATGATTTGAAGAACCCCTCCCTGTTAAGTGCAGTATCATGTCCCTAGTCAGCCTTCGTCCATGTAGAATTGAAGTGCTTGTGTTTTGAGCTATGAAGAGCCACAACCAAGAGACTTGACACTCACATTCACCTTTTTCAAACATAGGCACAGATCTGGTTTGGCAAGATGAAAAAACATTATGTAAATCCCTTTATTTAACATCCCACTTAAGTTATATATTTGAAGGAGGGGGGGAAAAAACATGAAAAGTAATAACCAGCCATGTTGATTATATAGACAATGGTCCTTATGTCCAGGGAAATGGTTAATGAGTCTCCTCTTAGTTTTGACACCGAGTTAAGAACTATGTCCAATTAAGTATGAACTCCACCAACCAGGTACTAACGTTTTAGGTGCCCAGGCGTTTTGATTGGCCCAGGCGGAGTGCTCGAGTTAAGGGTGGTTTGTGTGTGGGGGTGTGTTGGGGGGCCATTGAGATAAAAGTCCATAGAGGCCCTTGGCTGAGGGGGAGATGGTGATGTAAGCCAGGACTAACGTGTGCGTTGACGGGGGGGACGGGGCGGGGGGACAGAAGAGTGGGCCTAGAAAGCCTTTAGCTGACAGACTTGAGCTTGGTCCATGGATTGACGCCACGCACCTCCATGGGTGGCTCGTTTTTGAAGATGTGGTTACACAGGTCGTCCAGTGGGGGCTCGGGGTCTGTGGTGGCATACTGTGCAGCATCTTCGATCTCTTTCCTCACCTCGATGTCAATCTCCTACAACCAAGCATAAAGGGACAATGGAGATTGGCGGTCAACAATTTCTATCTGTCAAATTAAATGGGAACAAATACCTTTACAATAGTAAAAACGTACAATAAGTGTAGTGCAACGTTACCTTGAGCTCCTCCATGCTGGCCATGGTGTTGCTGAGCATACGGTCCTTCAGCATGGAGATGGGGTCACTCTTGCTGCGGACCTCCTGGATCTCCTCACGTGTGCGGTAGCTGAGGCAGGGGACAGAGCAGGGCAGGGGTCAGCGGTCAGCGGTCAGGGGTCAGGGGTCATAGTCACTAAGTCGGGTGTGAGAGTGCAGGGAGAAAGCTACTACTGGGGGAAACAGCAGGGTGCAGGGGCAGCAAGGTGGTGCACAAATGAAAGCACACATTGAAGTATATGATTATATATATAACAGCATATTAAATAGTATATCAAATCCTCAAGTCAGCATTGGTCTCTCAGAACACACAGATGTGACAATAATGATGTCAATGTCATCAACAACAGTAGTTGGATATTAATGACAAAGATGCGGATATTTACCTGACCCCAGGATCGCTCATACTGTGTCCGTGGTAACGGTAGGTCTGCAGCTCCATGAGCATAGGGCCCTGAACACAGGTGGGGAAGAAACAACACAAGGTTCCTACAAGTTTCAATAAGTCAAATTTAAGACCTTTTTAGACCTTTTATAGACCTCTTTGAATAGAATTTTAGAGCTATTCGCAACACCATGTGATAGCTTTTTGTCATCCTCGAGGTGATGAAATTAGGGATTTCACTGCCATACAGACAAAAAAGGAAGCGAATTGGCATTTTTTTGGGTTCCAGCTTGATTCATTTCCACGTAAATAGATGTGGTCGGACTGATTTCCTTGCAGGATCTCATTTTTAAGACCTAGCACCTCATTTTTAGACCGAATAACTGAAACTCTGGACCTTTTTAGGCCTTGAAATTTGGTTTGCTGGAATTTTGCCTTTAAGGCTTTTTAAGACCAGCACGGGAACCCTGCAACAAAGTCTCAGCTGTGCTACTTAGAAAAAAGAAACATAAAACATAGAACCAACCACCTTACACACTGAAAGCTTGATAATCACCTTTCCAGCCCGGCAGTGATCCGCTGCAAACTTGGTGGCCTCTCTAACACACAGGACGTCCATCCCATCCACCTGGACACATTGAAAGACATTGGTGAGAGCAAGAGTGAGTGTTGAGCCTGCATAACTCTAATATTTTTGGGGGTATCTTTGTGTGTGATAAAATAATTAAATATGTTTTTTGTATTCTCTTTGGGCAAGGACCAAATGATCAACTGCCCCATGTGGGATACTGAAGCTGTATTGTATTGTGGTAAGTAAGTAAGTAAGGTAGAGTGCCCTACCCTGAGGCCAGGGATGTAGTCTCCTCTCTTGTAGTAGTCGGTGCTGGCAGAGGAGCGCTCTACTGAGGTGCCCATGCCATATTTGTTGTTCTCACAGATGAATATGATGGGCAACTTCCAGAGAGACGCCATGTTGTACGCCTCGAAGATCTGACCCTGTGGAACGCATTACAATTCAGATAGCCTTCCTCAGCAGGACAATTACCGTAGGGTTGGGTCGGAAACATGGAATCAAATCTTTCAGTGTAATAATCCTATTTTCATATTAAATCTCGTTCACGTCAATGCACACGACATACAAGTCACACACATTCAGAATAAACTCGTTATTAATATGAGAGGCACTTGTATGTCACCTGGTTGGCGGCTCCATCACCATAGAGACTGACAGCCAATTGGTTGTTTTCCAGGTACTTGCAGGCAAGGGCTATACCAGCTCCAAGAGGTACCTGGGGAAAATATACACAGGGGTTATAAGTGAAAAATAAATAAATAAATAAATTAATTCCACAATGCCATGGTGTGAAAACACTTTATTTTTTATTTTATTTTATGTTTATTACCTGAGCTCCCACAATACCATTTCCTCCATAGAAGTTTTTTGTGTACATGTGCATAGAGCCTCCCTTGCCCTTAGCAATGCCTCCTCTACGACCTGAGAGACAGCAAATGAAGAGAAGAGACATTTAATAAGTATATATAATAATTTACCCTTTAGCAGACGCTTTGCTTTTTCTTCTTTAAAGTTCCGTTTTTTTTTTTTGTGGGGCAGTCCCACTCATATTTCACATTTTATTGGACAGATATAGTGAAGACAGACAGGAAAGTAAGGAGAAGAAGGGAGAGAGGGCATGGGCCGGATTCGAACCCATACCAACATGGGCATATGTGTGCACTGTAGACCGCGGTGCTGGACCACCCCAGGCCACAGAAGACGCTTTTAATCCAAAGAAAAAAATTAGATTACAGGGACATTCTCCCTGGAGTAATTTAGGGCTAGGTGCCTTACCCAAGGCCACACTAGTGGTGGTGGTGTTTCAGGCGGGATTTGAACTCATGACCTTCCGATCACCAGGTCAACTCACTATCCACTACCCCACCACTACCCGACAAATTGGAATTTTTTGGGATTTTGTAGGATTATCTATTGAATGGAGCGTCTAGTCACTTCACCTATTTGCCCGTGTGCACTCACCAGTGAGCTCAGCCATGATCTGCCTGACGGACCCGCCCCTTGTGTAGGTGTAGCCATGAGCCCGATACGCCGTTATCAGATGATCTGACAGGTTGATACCCCCCTCAATGCCAACCGCGCAAGCTTCCTATGATGAAAACACAGAATCTTTGTTGTTCTTTTTGTAAGCAATGTATACATGTGTGTGTGTGTGTGTGTGTGTGCGTGTGTGTGTGTGTGTGTGTGCAAGTGAGTCTCTGCATATCACATTTACATTTGACATTGTAAATGTGACACAGCAAACACCTTTCATCAAAGCGACTTACAACGATGATTCGAAGAACAATGAAGAATGATTCACTTACTTAGAAAATGTACTTGTTGTAAGTAGCTTTGGAAAAAGGCGTCTGCGAAATGTCAAATGTAAATGTGATATGCAGCCTCACAGAGTCTCTCCATCAGTCATAGGAAGAAAAACAAATCTATGCCAGGACCAGGAGCCATTGGCAGTTATTCCTTCATTCCCTCTTCACAGTTACAGTTCTGCGCTGCGTGCCAACACACCTTTTGAACACGTCAAGTACTGCCAACAATGCATTGTATAAATTACTGTGTTTGTGTCTGTGTGTGTGTGTGTGTGTGACATTTACATTTTTTTAATTTAGCAGATGCTTTTATCCAAAGCGACTTACAACAAATACATTTGCCTAAGTATGTGAGTCATCGATTCATCAGTCATCATAAGAAGAGACTCTGCATATACAGTACATGTGTACGTCTTCACGTGGGACTGAACGTGTGTTGATAAAACCGTGCAGAAGGAAGTGACTGTGTGCTAACCTGGCCGTCGTACAGGTGACAGAAGCCTCTGATGATCTTCTGCTTGTAGAGCTGATCTGCCTTCAGCTCCATACGCCTCATGATCTGCATGGTCCGGTAGTACTTCAGCCCTTCTTCGCGGGTCAGAGTCGCCGTCAGGGGCGGGCCCTCCTCCAGGCGGTGGACGTCACATTTCTACAAGAGAAAAACATCAATCATCAAACATCAGGGGGTGCTTAGGTGGCGTAGCGGGTTAAGCGTCGACCATGTAACCGCAGGGTCCCCGGTTCGAATCCGGCCGGGGACATATCCTGCATGTCATCCCTTCTCTCTCTCACCCATCCTTCCTGTCATAATCTCTACTGTATCTGTCATTTAAAAAGAAAAATATGAGTGGGACTGCCCCACTCAGAAAGAAATACTAAAAAAAAAGCAAAAAATATAAAAAAGCATCAATCATCAAACATCAAACTCGTTGTGAGAATAGTTAACTGTGTAAGAGGTATGCAGTCAGAACATTCACCGTGAAGTATGAATGGAATCTTACCTTGATGTCAAATGTGGCCTGGGGAGTGAAGTCAGCATATGTGCGTGTGGACACCACGACTCTGGCCCCCTGGAATAAAAAGAGAGAACACTTAGCAAAAATGTCCTCTGAAAGCATAAACGAAAGGAGACATGACAGAAATAAACAACTATGAGACAAAAAAATAAAAAAATAAATCATAACATAAAAATCAACTGTGCAAGACTTGTAGCTAAGCAAGCCAGCAGAGTCAGCACAAAAGCAGGTTGAAATGATCCACAGTACCCGCTATCCTGTATCCTGGCAACCAGCAAGGAAACAATCCCAAAACCCCTGAACTACGGTAATAAGAATGCCTCATTGACTGAAAAGGACAGAATCATTCCCTTCCCTCACTTCAGAAAATCAAAACGTGAACGATGGAAAGTGAAGGTGATGGGGGGGGAAAGAAATATGTATTTCTGTGTCACAGACCAAGGATGGGAGAGTTCATTTTAGTTTGGGCAGGTTGCATGTTCGAACCCTTCAGGGTAACTCATGGTATAGTGTGAGAAAAACAGACACCTTGTAGCACCTGTATTACAAGAGGATCATGCAGAGTTCAGTAAAAGCATAGGTGGGGGGGAGGGGTGTAAAATATGGAGGGACTGCCAGTACTCACAGCAAGCTGTGACTCTGGTAAAGGAGTGTCTTCAGGCAAGCTGAGGGTGTTCTTGGGGTGTTGAAGCAACGTTATATCAGCGCTCTGGCTCCCCACTGACAGCTGAGGCTCAGATATGGAAGAGTCAGGGGCGTCTGTGTTAATGCTTCGGTCTGGTTCTGAGGGGTCTAGTCCCTGAGGAGGTTGTTCTGTGTCAACAGGCAATTCTGGTGGTATTAATTCTAGGGTTAATGGGTCAGTGTCCACAGCTGCTTCCTTCATATTCTGTTCTATTGGAGGCTCTTGTAAAGTTGATTCTGGGGTCTGAGGGTCCAGTAGGATGACTGATTGTTCGGGTGAGTTAGATTCCGGAATAGGTAGGTTTGTACTCTGAAACGGTTCTGACAACATTAATTCTGAAAGAATTGGGCCTGTATATAACATGGGCTCTACTTCCCTCAGGCCTATGATGGGCTCATCACGGGCTATTGGAGGCTCTTGTAAAGCCGATTCTGAAATGTGAGGGTCAAGAACGATGTCTGACTGTTCAGACGAGTTAGAAGCGGCATCTAATAGGGGTTCTGGTGAGGTAGAGGAGGTGATTGACTCTGATGAGGCCAGGTCTGTTGTAAGCAAGTCCGTTTCTACAACAGGTTGTAGTGATGTTAGATCTGTGAGTGGTTTGTCAGTGTCAAATGACTCCTCCTCTGGTTTACTCATAAAGGCAGGGGATGGATCTACTATGGTAAGCTCTGGGGGTGCTTCCTCGGGAGTTAGCCTGCTGCCAATAATCGTAATTTCTGGGGTAAGTCCAACATTGTTGTCTGTTTGGGTAAGTGTTAGTTCATCAGTCTGTGGTCTGTTCATCTTGTCTACCAGAGGACTGTGTGAGACTATGTGTGAGACTAGGCCTATGTGTGAGCCTGCATCTGGCCTGTTGGGTCGTAGTGCTGGTTCTGGGTCTGGCGGTGACGTTATATCAGCATACTCGCCCTGGACAGCCAGCAGCTGCAAAACAGCCCTGCGCATGGAGTACTGGGGAGAAAAGAGCCAGGCAGATAAGTCACTACAAAGCCTAGAGGTGAAAAGGTTCCCACATTACCCACTCAAGGGTAAAAAAAAAAAGTAATAACTCCTTGATCCAAACCACTGATCTAGGCTACTGCCTTTACGCCGAATAATTCCACTCCCATTTAACCTTCACTTGGGGGTTAGGCTCTGAGTAAAGCTACTGTATCTACCCCTCTGCCTCTGGGTAAGATTGGGAGGAGATTGGAGAAGGTCTAAAAATCCATAGAAAACAACTGCCAAAACATGACACCTCAATCTAACCTACAAAATAGACCTCATAAACTCATCTCTAATCTGACCGCAGTCACCACATTAATTAAGATTATATCCTAATTAAGTCACCAACCAAACTGCTTTCCACTCCTAACATAATACGAAGAGACACAAAATAGCCTAGTATCGACCAAACACCTTCAAAACAGCAGTCACAAGTTACAAACTAGGCCCTTGAACCTCTGATACCATTGCAGTAACAGAATGTGATGCAACTACTGTAGCCTTGATATAAGGGAATTGTGTGTGTGTGTGTGTGTGTGTGTGTGTGTGTGAGAAAGAGAGAGAGAGAGCCGTACATGAATGGTTCTAGTGTATAGTCAATCTATCAAACAGCCAAAAACTTGAGGGATTGATTAGCAGATAGCAAAGCTTGAAGACAATTGAGAAACAGTGGTGATGGTAAATGCATGAAAGTTGCACAAAGAGGCAGTACATGGACATAAAAGAAAAAAATGTACAGATGGTCTTTGTTAGTGGTCTCAAACTCCTATCATTGGCTGAGTGGGAGTATGGCACTTGCCATGTAAAAAGGAAGCGAAATCATTAGGCAAAAGCTGGGAAACAAAGGACATTGGCATTGCGCGTCATCACCTGTCAAACTACAGTAAACCCACATCTTACCTCTGACACAACCTGGGCTCCCTATCACGCAGCCAATGGGAGAGAAGACCAGAGAGGGCAAGAGTGAGATAGAACACCGGTAGAGAGAGATGGGCTAGACATCGATGGATAGGAGATAGATGGAGATAGATAGCCAACGTTTCTACTGATGAAATGATCATAGCCTAAAGACGGAAACTCTCGTCTACAATGTTCCTGTTCTTAACACACAAGTGATCATTGTGTGTTGTTTTTTACCTATTGTATTTGTAAAGCACTTTGATTTAAAGTGCTATATAAATAAAGTTATTATTATTATTATTATCATGAAAGGGAGCAATCATCTTGAAAACCCCAGATTTATTCGAAATGATGATTCTGTGCCATAAAGGTTTGACTTCCACGGTGTCCAGCTTTGCTAAATTTGATTGAATGATTATAATTCATTGAACTCAATTTGAACATTGTCCAGACTCCAGATGTGCATACAAATCAAAGCTGGAATATTTTCCTGTGGGGATGACCTTCCCTATTTATTACACAAGTGATATTTTGCTAGATTGACAATTAATATCTAATACAGTGATGGTTGACAATTATCCTGATGGCACTGTTACAATTACAAAACACTTTTCATTCAACAAGCTGCGATGGAAAGAAGGCTCGTCTAGATTGCCCACTATAGTTGCTAACGTTAGCAATCTTGCAAGCTAACACAGTAAAGTGATCAGTGATGGGTTTCGGAGGTGAGGTCAGGACATCTTATACTCAATATGATTTTCCAGGATCTTGGATCCTAAATTGCAGAATCTAGACTTATAAAAACGTCCAGACAGATCAAATGGATGATGGCTTAGCTACTGTGAGTGCAGCCTTACGACCGAGGCCTTGCTGTGTCTGGGACAAGGTCAGGACGCAACTGATCTCGTTGGGAAAAACAGGATGACATGACTGGTTATGCATGCTTTTTTCCAAATCGATCCTGTGTCAAGATGTAAACTAACATACTAGAAGCTTTACTTACATTTCTGCTTGCGCTACCCCTCAACACGTTGGAGATAATGGTCAGCATCTTTTGCATGCTACTTCTGGGCCACCGATCTGTGGGTAGGTGTCTCTGCCTTCCGTCCTTCTGTCAAAACACCGAGAGTCGACGAGAGATGACGAAGTTCCTTGTGCACGAGCATTGAGATAGGGTGCACGAGTGCAACCGGAAAAGTGGGAAAATCTGGTAGGGTGGGAAAATCCGGTACCGGCGCACGAGCTTGGATCTTGGTGGGATGTTATTTCCAGGCAGTAGGTTTATTTCTGGTACACAGACAGATATGCAGGCCCGTTTTAGTTAGCGTCTGTTGACAGAGTTGTGATAAGGCAACAAAGTGCACACAATAGTACGTGCGTGGCTTTAAAAAAGTGATCAAATGTCTGGCTGGTCTAATTCTTGAAAACAATGTCTTCATTTTCCTTTCCCTCTCTGTTATGACCAAAATAAGAAACATATGGTGCAAAAGAACGGAATTAATAAAACAACATTGTCACATTGCTCTTATTGAATTAGATTAGATTTGATTCAACTTTATTGTCGTTGCAGAGTACAAGTACTTATACAACGAAATGCAGTTTAGCAACTAACCAGAAGTGCAAATAGTGATATTGTGAAAAAAACATGATAATGATAGTGATAGGTACAGTAAGGCATGTACGGTAGTTTAGAGGTATATACAGTTATGAGCTATGTACAGTTTTTAAAACAGCCCTCAAATCCCACCTGTTTGCCAAGGCCTTCGGCCCCTAGTTCTGTTGACGCACAGGTGTATAAAAAGAAGCTATATCAAAGAGACATGTGCAATGTGCAATATACAGTATGTGGAAAGGTAGCATTGTAAACATCAGTTTAGTTTAGAGGTAGTTATGATCTATGTACAGTTAAGGTAGCTTATACAGTGTGGTAGCTTATGTACCGTAATGTGCACATGTATAAAAATAAGCTATATCAAAGAGGCATGTACAATGTGCAGCGGGGTGTGTGGAGGGGGGGGTTGTTTATCAGAGTGACAGCTCTGTGAAAGAAGCTGTTGTGTAGCCTGCTGGTACGGGTCCTGAGGATCCTGTACTTCCTGAGTCTCTTAGATGGTAGGGGGTCAAACAGACCGTGGTTGAGGTGCGAGGTATCCTTGATGATACTTGCCCCCCTCCGCCACCCCTCCGTCACCAGGTTCCCTGGAGGGACTCGATGGTAGGGAGTTTGGTGCCAATGATATGCAGGGCGGTTTTCAACTGTGATGCAGTTGCTGCAGATGGGGGGAGAGTACACAATGATCTCCTTGGTCTTACTGGTGTTGAGGGCCAGGTCGTTGTGAGCGCACCACACCTCCAGATGTTGGACCTCCTCCCTGTAGGCCGACTCATGCTGCTGGGGGCCTAGTTCGGGAGAAAGCTGAGCTTTTAGGCGGCCCAGGAGTGTCTTCTCAGAGCACCTTGCCTTGAAGCACTTGGAGAATGGAGACAACTGCCTGGGCCAGTGACAGGTTGAAAATGTCAGTGTAGGGACGCTTAGGTGGCGTAGTGGATTAAGCACAGACCATGTACCGCGGACATATCCTGCATGTCATCCCTCCTCTCTCACCCATCCTTCCTGTCATAATCTATACTATATCTGTCATAAAAAAATAAATATATGAGTGGGACTGCCCCACTCATAAATAAATAAATAAATGAAAATGTCAGTGTAGACCGCCTCTAGTTTTACCTGAGTAAATTAACCCAATCATATATGGGTTATCAGAGACAGACACATTACACTCGGCCAAGAAGGAATCTCAAAATACTTTTCCTCGATTCCTGCGTCATCTTTGCCTCCTTCTAAAAAGGCATTAAGAGAAGATCTAAGGTTCCTCCCGTCCTGCATTTGTCCTCCTTTTATCTAGGGGCGAGGATGCGACACGAGGAACCATAACGAGGAGGCGAGGAAAGACTTTTGGGGATCGCCCCCAAGAAGCTGCGCGTGCACGCAAAAAAAAGCTCTGGCTTGTAGTCCTTCCTGCAAGAAGACGTGCTTTTAGCCAGACAGAATAATGGACGTCATGCTTCATAACAAGAGGATGAAAGACATTTTAAACGTGCTTTGCACACTTTGTCTTGTTACCAAGTTTGTCTCTGCAGCTGAGGAAAGTTCTAACGGGAGAAAGGAGCAGGAATGTTATAACTACGCGGGAGGACACGTCTACCCTGGAGAGGCTCGTGTGCCCGTGTCTGATCACTCCCTGCACCTCAGCAAGGCAAAGAGTGGGTTTGTCTCATGCATAATAATAGTTTAGTACAGTATTATCACACTAGTAAAGGCTATATCAGAGTGCATTGAAGTGTAGCCACACAATGGTTATTGCAGTGTATTGTAGTAAGTAGCACCGACCTTGCTTGCTTCATGACATCGTGAAATGAGCCACAGCTAATTATGCTTCCGCACTGCTTGCCCAGTTATGGTCTATTATGTTATGCATCTCTGCATAATTAGCTAATCATAAGCAAAATACTGTGAGCAGCAATGAGTTGGAAAGAGTCAGATAGAGAACGCCATGCATACTATTTAAACATGTATTGTAGATTTATAGATAGACACGTCATACAAAAAAAAACTTGGCTCCAACTATCGTATCCAGCTCCAAGCGCGCGCCACACTTATCAATTCGTGACGTTAGAATTATAAGGTTCTATCTCCATTTTTGTCAAAATTGAGTTTTTTTTACATAATCTGATCCATTAGGTGTTTATTAATGCCTGTGTGGTGTTATTTTTTAAAATGTTGACATTTTTGAGTTAGTAATTAATAAAATACAAAGGTTCCATCTCACAAAACATAATGGAATGTCAAAACTTTGACGCTCAATATCTCTGAACTACCCTAAACGGAGATAGAACCTTCTCATTCTAAACGGAGATAGAACCTTCTCATTCTAAACGGAGATAGAACCTTATCATTCTAAACGGAGATAGAACCTTATCATTCTAAACGGAGATAGAACCTTCTCATTCTAAACGGAGATAGAACCTTCTCATTCTAAACGGAGATAGAACCTTCTCATTCTAAATGGAGATACCGTAGAACCTTATCATTCTAAGCTCACGAATTTGTAAATTCAGTGGCTTCCTTTCCCTCATACCTTCCCATTCATAAGTTGTATCCATTGTAATTAATTTATCCCAAAGGTATCCATCCACCAAATGACCAAAGAGGGTTAAGATAGATAGAAGAAGGTTTAGAAGATGGGTAAGATAGAAGGTTTTCCTCTGTGGTATTATGTTCACATAGGCTACCAATCTACCATATGGTTACCAAATCAATAGAGAAGTGGAAGAGATAGAATGTAGCCTTTTTAGACCACTCTCCACTGTGAGCCTGCACATTGCACCAACTCTACCAATATCATAAACACGTTTTCAAATCATTTTGGTCAAAATTGAGTTTTTTTACATAATCTGATCCATTAGGTGTCTATTAATGCCTGTGTGGTGTTATTTTTAAAATGTTGACATTTTTTTGTTAGTAATTCATAAAATACAAAGGTTTCATCTCACAAAACATAATGGAATGTAAAAACGTTGACGCTCAATATCTCTGAACTGCCCTAAACGGAGATAGAACCTTATCATTCTAAGCTCACAAAATACTAATACATACGTGCACATTGTTGGCTAATCATACCAAATGCTTAGGTTCTGGGTTGTTGGTATGTATAGACATTTGGGACAGGCCTAGTAGGGTGTTTTCCTTAATTTGCTCGGAAAGTGATTTCATTTTCTATACTTTGAACATCGTTAAATGTGTTTTCATTTATTTCTTATCTCTCTTCTTATTGATCAGTTTCAAAACCGGCCCCCCTCTGGGAAGGAACAGCTGTCATTGACGGTGAATTCAAGGATTTGAAACTGTCCGACTACAAAGGAAAATATCTGGTTTTCTTCTTTTACCCCCTGGACTTGTGAGTACCAACTCAGACCGGCCTAGTTGATGTCCTAAGACATATCACTGTTAGTTAGTATGAGAAACTAGATTGAGATCAAATCTATCTTACTTTTTTTTACCAGATTTAGCCTATATTGTGTTGTGTTCTACTAGTATTGCTGTGTACCATATAACCATAACATAAGGAAAATGAAATATACAGTGCCCACTGTAATCACGACAGTTAAGCATTATAAAAAGCGTCACTCTCAGTAATTACAGAGGGCACTCAGTTCTCATTTAACTAATGACGATTATGTGCCCCCTACAGCACATTTGTCTGTCCCACTGAGATCATTGCGTTCAGTAATCGTGCCCATGAGTTCCGTGCGATCAATGCAGAGGTTGTTGCCTGCTCTGTCGACTCGCAGTTCACCCATCTGGCCTGGTAAGATTTGAATCATCGCACCCCATTTCAGTTGAAAATAATGCTCTTTAACTTGCATGTCACAGGGTATGAACCACACAATGTGTTCCCCCATCTCCTCTCTTGTTTATGTTATTTACAGGATCAACACACCCAAGAAGGAGGGTGGACTTGGACCAATGAAAATCCCTCTGCTGTCTGATCTTACACACCAGATTGCCAAAGACTATGGAGTCTATCTTGAGGACCAGGGACACACACTCAGGTATAGTACACGCACGCACGCACATACACAGGGGCATATTAACGATTTAAAGAAAAGAGCCCAATGTTGAAATGTATAAACCAAGCTGTTAAACCTAATCATGGTAGAAGAATATTAATTTGACTGTTAATATAAAGAATGAGGCAATTTACGGTACTGCGTTTTGAAGCTGAGAAAGATCAGGCAGTTTAGAAGTGAAGCAAACTTGTTGTCATTACGGTCGTCAGGGGCCTCTTCATCATCGATGACAAGGGCATCCTGAGGCAGATCACCATGAATGACCTCCCCGTGGGGCGATCTGTAGACGAGACCCTGAGACTGGTCCAGGCCTTCCAGTACACTGACAAACACGGGGAAGGTACAGTTCACCCCTAAACCTCATCCAAAAACATACACTGCAAAAACACATATCACATGCACAACCACTCATACTCATTGAGTTACAACTGTTCTCTTACAAACCTTTTATAACATAAAACTTGTAAAGTGTTTGCAAAAAAGCTTGCTTCCAATCTAATTGTATCATATTATGATGTTATATCTGTATTGCCTGTGGTTTGTGTGTAACTTACTGTAAATTATTACTCTTGTTCAGTGTGCCCAGCAGGATGGAAGCCAGGACAGGACACGGTGAGTCTCACAGCGCTGTTGTTTGTCTGACCTTCTATCAGAGACAACTCTTTGCACACTAACACTGTATTTCTCTCCACAGATTATCCCAGACCCCTCGGGCAAACTGAAGTATTTTGACAAACTGAACTGAACTGTCTTGTTTTCCCAGCCTGCAAAAGCCATTTCTCTAAACATTTCGGTTGAAGCTCGGAATAAAAACAGAGTTTTGATAATCTGCTTTTTGTCTCATTATTTTAGGAATGTAACGGCATGTTTGCTACAATTTAATATAATCACATCCCATGTTCCAGTGATTTCCAAGTCAATTTTTAGACTTTTTTGACCACAGGGCATCTTGTATGATGCCACAATCAACAAAGAAATCAACAACAGGCAATAAACTACACAACTGACAACTAAATGGAAAATAATGCTTAAAAGGACAGCTGTTCTTCCAATATTAGTGTCTTACACAGAGTATGTATTTTCTTAAAATGATTATGTCTCCATCTGCAGTAACCAATGCTGCTAGTGGAAAGCAAAAGCTACAGTTCAGATTGATTGACACTATCATTACATTTTGGTCAATTGTTAAAGTGGACCCTACAGTGATTCATTTGTTTATTATGACACATTCAGACAGGAAACATTAATAATAGGCCCATGACAACAAAGAGACACTAGAGGGAGGTGTTTGTGCAATTTTGACGAAAGAATGATGCGTCTTTCCATGGAGATGCTATAGTGCTATAGTAAACAACAGAAATTCAGAAATGACACTGATTGGCTGTGGGGGGACAACATGTTTACTGTAGACTAGCTTCATGGTGAACCCTAAAGTAACACTCACTTCAGGAATTTGTAATTTACAAGGGAAAGTGGTCGTTCAAGGTCACAGGTGTTTGTTTCTGCTAAACTGGAAAATGTCGCTGAAGTTTGGGTAGTGAATCTTGGTCATTACAGTCAGGAGCTGCATACCTCCCCTCCTTATCTAGGGTAAAGTGTAACTCCCTGACATTTTCAATAAACTCTAAGATATGCAGTAACCAAAGTTACCCAAACAGTGCCCAGCAGTTGCCTAACCCTACTGCTGCCAAGAGCCAATGGATTAAGATTAGAGTGAAATTTACCAATCACAAAGATGTTAAGATGGCTATATAATGGGCATGATTGTATAATGTACAGTCATGCATGGTAGGGTGTATGTGTATCTTATCTATGTATGCCAGACCAATTTCATTTAAATGAAATGAAAAGGAGATGAAGAGCCATCAAGAGCACTGAAATATCAAGTGTCTCCTGTCCTTTGAAGATCATGCAAACAGTGTGAAATTACTCAAGTGTCTGTTTCTTGGCTCTTTCATAGCTACAACAAATAAGGGCATGTTTGCATTCTGAGTTCCGGCCTGGACCAAACCTCTGCCTTGGGCTACTGGCTGCTCTATGACTTCTCAGTCAGATCAGTATAATTGCACTGTGCACAAGCTTAGGAGAACTGAATTTTCAGTCAACACAAATTGTTGTAGTGTAAAATGTATATTGACAGTAACCAAAGTCACAGCTATATCAAAAGTATAGAGTATGTTGAAGAACAATAGTTGGACTTCCTTAAGCAAGCGATTATTATTATTATTATTATATAATAAGAGTTAATATTATTAGTAATAAGCCAGTCGAAAAACAATAGTTGGTCTTGCTTAAAAGCCCACCTAATAAGTATGTTGAAGAACAATAGTTGGACTTGCTTAAACAAGTCCACATAATAATGTTAAATTAGGCTACTAATCAGTCTGATGACCAAAATGTTCCATAAACACAGTTACCATAAACCTAGCAGTATAATGAGTTATATCAGTCCCATCAGACACACTAATGTAAAACAACGTTTCATCAGATCTAAAATCTTTGTTTAAAGTTTTAGTTTCTACAATAATCTGCTGTCGACAAGAGTGGCGACGTCCGGCATAACATGAGTAATGGGAAAGAGAGACCTGATGACGTAAGAAGTTATTTGTTGGCCCTAATGTTTCCGTTGGTCTTACCGGACATGATTGCGACATCGTTTGAGGCTGTGTTCGGAATGGCATACTAGCATACTACTCATACTAGATATGACGTAGATTTTGAGTATGCAGTGCGTTCACACTGTAGAGTAATGTGAAATTTGAGTATGCAAGAAATGTATACTAGATTTTCGGTCGGCTGGTATTGGCATACTTATTATGAATGTAGTAGGTAGTATGCAGTATATACTAATTGAGTATGCTAGTATGCAGTATGCTAGTATGCCATTTCGAACACAGCCTGAGCGCTTATAAAGAGGCTGAAGCGCTCCGGGACGTTACTGCGCTACAAGCGACTGCTGCGAATGTAATTCCGCTTGTGGGATCCTAATTTACAGCGGGGGGTAATCTCCTGAGAAGCGGATGAAGAAACAGATTTTGCTTCTTTTTACATTCAGAGGACTGGTTAGAAAAGGGAAAAAGAGTAAAAGAAGAAAATGGCCAATTTCATATTACGGAAAGCCGGACCCAAGGACGTGTCAGACATATTGCGACTCATAAAGGTAAAAACGCCCAGGCCCATGTCCTCATACCGGACGCTTTCAAAGTCCATTTAGGCATATAACGCACATTTTCATAGGTTACATGACATGTTATATGTGATGTCTACATCCTCATCATTAATTTATCTTTTTTTCATGTTCACAGGAACTTGCTAAATTTGAAGAAATGGAAGAACAGGTTATATTGACCGAGAAAGGTAATTGAATTGTACTTTAAATGACTTAATTCAATCATAACTTGTCATTATTATTGCCACCATGTTAAATGTTTATTTTCATGGAGAATGAGAAACCTTGAATGTGAAAAGTTGTATTTATTAGTCTTATTAAAGTCTTACAATTCTCCCAACAATGTTCTTTCAGAGCTACTTGAGGACGGCTTTGGAGATCATCCATTCTACCACTGCGTCATTGCGGAAGTCCCCAAGGATCAGCAGAGCGTAGATGGTACATGTTGTGAATTATTTGTACTATTCAGAGTCACAAGTGTAGTAAAGCAAACTATCATTTCAACTCATGGAGACATACCTTTTAGTGTCATCCTTCCCTCGTATGGTACGCACTTGGCGAACCTTTTGCTCAGTCCGGACAGGTTTGAATACTCCACCTGAACTTGGGAGCGCAACAAACAATCCTAACCACCATAAAGGGTGATCTAGGTCCCCTTCCATAAACAATTTGTGGATTAAAGTTAAAAACATGTTAAACAAAGTTGCTCCATTGTTTCTTGTTGGCAAGTCGTGATCTTAGAATGATAAGGTTCTATCTCCGTTTAGGGCAGTTCAGAGATATTGAGCGTCAAAGTGTTTACATTCCATTATGTTTTGTGAGATGGAACCTTTGTATTTTATGAATTACTAACTCAAAAATGTAAACATTTTAAAAAAATAACACCACACAGGCATTAATAAACACCTAATGGATCAGATTATGTAAAAAACTCAAGTTTGACAAAAATGGAGATAGAACCTTATAATTCTAACGTCACGAAGTGTGGGATTTCATAGTGTACGATTTGTTTATTGAACCCCCGGTACATTTCTGGCCAATGAGCGAACGATCCTGCATCAGGACATTATTTGATAGAACTGTGCTGTGGTGCGCTTGCAATTTAGCAATGTGAAAGGAACCGGACCAAATGAAAAAATACAATGTAACAACCAAACGAGTCGAACTTTACCATACTAACTAGTTTTGAAACCGCCTCTAATTCTCTCAATGTGCGGCATCATAACACAAGTCCAGACACAGTTATAAGCAGGGTGTTGTAGGGGTGTAGTTTCAATATAATCCTTGCACTCTTTTTTTTTATGTGGATTGAAAACAATGATACATGCATTGTATTTCTTCAATGGACCATACTAACTGTCTTTGCAATCATTCTAAAATCATGTTTGGACCATGTTTACCTTTTAGGATACACTGTGATTGGGTTTGCCATGTACTACTTCACCTACGACCCCTGGATTGGGAAGCTGCTCTACCTTGAAGACTTCTACGTCATGAAGGAGTTCAGGGGTAAGATTGGCAGGTCACATGTGTAATGTTTGGTGGTGCGATGAATCTCCTCTTTGGGGTCAACATAAAGTATCTTGGATGTGTTGTGAGGAAAGTCAATCACATTACTTTAGTTCTAAAGCAAGACCTAAAAGTTCATATTTATGGTCATATATGCTAGCTCAGCCATACACAAACTACTCCTGAGTGCCATATGACATCCTGCTGTGACAAGGTCACATGCTTGCCTTTGTGTCGGGTAAGGGTATTTGCATTGAAGGAGTGGCTAGTTGAACAGAGGAACACCTATCTTTTCATCATGTAAAATGCTATATTAAAATATAAATAAACTTAGGCAGCATTTTATCACATTGCTTTATTAGTTTAATGGAAAATTAAACTTCAACTTTAATGTTGCTTCTACATTATTGTCCATGTTTCTGTGACTTGTCTGTAATCTTTGGCCCTTTTTTTCAGGTTTTGGCATCGGGTCTGATATCCTGAAGTTGCTGAGTGAGGTAAGTTGATATAGTTTAGATTTCTTCCAATCCGTTCACTTACAGTCTAATTCTACCACTCTAAGTCTATTCTACTGCAATGCCTTAAATGATGACCTGGTCTTATCTGGCTTCTCGTCAGACGGCAGTGAAGACCCGCTGCAGCAGCATGCACTTCATCGTAGCAGAGTGGAACAAGCCGTCCATTGAGTTCTACAAGCGGCGCGGAGCCTCGGATCTCTCCCAAGAGGAGGGCTGGCGTCTCTTTGCCATTGAAAAACAGGACCTGCTGAATATTTCTGCCAAATAGAGCTGAATGAGGCAGACGACTACTGATATGTGACAAATCCCCCCTGTTTGATGCCATTGTCAATGTTCTTTTTGTTATATTTCAATGAATAAAGTACTGTAGTAGACAAGTGTTCACAGTTTTTATTCCTACCGTTAGCCGTTAACCTTAAGCTAATGATGTTTGTATGGGAAGTGAAACGCCAAACTCGTTGTAGGGGATGTGAAACTCTAAACACATTGCTTCTTTAAAATCTGCTGCTTGCAAGTCAGTGAGTTTCACCCACTTGTGTCTGATGATTACTGTTGACCACACTACAGAGAGAGAGATGTAGAGAGATGAAGGGGAAAAGGAAAGAAGAAGAATGAACTCTGCTGACACCAGACAGTCACGAGCTGAATCTAACCCTGAGGTGCGACAGTTTGACGTCATTGTCAATGTTCTTTTTAAATTATATGTCAATGAATAAAAGACAAGTCAAGTGTTCACAGTTCAACTCTTAAGAAGAATGAACTCTACTGACACCAGCCAATCACATGAGCTGGCCATAACCCTCATAAACTTCAAGCGGAATTCAAAAACTGTAAAGTTAGTTAGTTCTCACAAAGTCTATATAAGATATAGACATGTCTCCTTGTTTTTTTAGAGGAGGGGAGGTCAGAGCTTGTGAGTTTCTTGTGAAATAGCTTTGACCTGAGATATGCCTAGCCCTGCTTGTGCAATACTATACTTTGTTATTTAGTGTCCTATGGCATTATTATTAGAAACCATGCTTTGAAACTTTATACAATATAGATTTTATTACGGTCTAGATAAATACATTCAAAATCACAAAGCTGAACCACAATCAAGTTTAAAACCAGGCCCTGCCCTCTTCTGAGAGGGGGACAGAGCTAGTGCAAAAGCAGGTCACGAGGATGTTGCAAATGAGAGTGAGTCCATGTCCATGACATACGGTAGTATACACCTGCAATAC
The DNA here is from genome assembly GCF_963989245.1 of Nansenia antarctica. Taxonomy (NCBI): domain Eukaryota; kingdom Metazoa; phylum Chordata; class Actinopteri; order Argentiniformes; family Microstomatidae; genus Nansenia; species Nansenia antarctica. The sequence goes on along the minus strand of NC_137693.1, from coordinate 6,460,638 downwards.
CTGGGAAGACTGTGAATACTGTAATCCTTGTTAAGATGACCCTGGTACCGTACCTGCAAACATGTAAAAACGTGTGAGAATTTTTTTTCTGCCAATGTTTTGTTAAAAACTGCCCAACATGCACATGTTTTACAACTGTTCTGTCAGATTTGTTCCTTGCTGCGCCAAAAAATCAGATTTCATCTCCTTACTTTTTTTTCCCAGACAGTTTACTTACACCATGTGTATGAAACTGAAGTTCAGAGCAATAACATACTATGAGCACAATAGTACAATTTTCAGCAAAACAGTTAATCATATCTCATTGCTTTCACACAAAATGCAAATCTTAACCATCTTTTTGCCAAAAAGTTCACTCTGCATAAGACACAAACACCTATTGAATAAGTGTTGACAAACAAAACTGAATTATTTCCTTACAGCATATAGATATTCCTCCCAGTATAGTGAATCTCTCTACTCCATACATTATAACTCTCATCGCTCAACAGTTCAAGTAACAACCAGTCTAATCACAAATGAATCAGTAATGTCATGTGACAGGAGATCATAGATCACTGTAAATTATTTTGTTGTCAAGTTTTGCTGTTGTAACTACCTTCTTGAATTTTAATATTTTAGATTAATTTGATTTATATTTAGTAAGTAATCATATTTTCTGTAACAGGTGCAATACTACCATAGTACAACGTTTTTCTGCTGAGACATTGCTGAAATTCGTTTTTTTTCCACCTTTGTTTTAAAATGAATTTGAATTGGTAAATGTATAAATGATTTATAATCAATAAGATTGTGTTTTAGGACCAGGTTTTGTGGTGTTAAATACATCTATAGGTCTATACAGTATATGTGTATTGAACCAAATATTGTGTTGAGTTCTGGTATTGTGCATTAATGTTAAGCTGAACATGAAGGTTGTACCTGCTGTGATCAGGGTTGGGCTTCTGCAGTAGCGCTGTTCTCCTCTGCGTTCTCTTTGATCACTGACTGTGGGAGGAACCATGACAGGATGTGACATTCCAAACTGGACACTGCACATAGACACCACACATAGACAACCTTCATCCAGGTTGTGCTGATCAGCACACAACTGTCAATCAGTAAGAATCTCATCCTCTTATGTGATCAGGTCAGGAAGAGCTCACCTTCTCCACCACTGGTTTGCTGGCGGGCTTCTTCAACGCATTCTCTATGGCAACATAGCCCTGTAGTGCCCAATCGTACACTGAGTCTCCTGTTTTCTGTTCAGGGAGGGGGGGAAGGGAGCAATGGGGAAAAGCATGTTTAACCCAAACAGAATACAGACACATTAGGAGCTCATATCAGATTATCATTTCATGCCACTTCCACACACACTGTCAATATCACAACACTGGGAGTCACGGTCACTCACCTTGGCCATGCCTGCAGCCTGCTGGGGATAGTACATGGAGGCACCAACAGCTATGAGCCCGGTCGGGTAGATCAGCTTTTTAACTCTGGAGCCTAGGGTAAAGCACAGCCACAGATAGAGGACAGGGATTCAGAGGATATATTTCCCACTCGTTCCGGATTGAGGTAACTCTTGTGAATTGGAGGGGTAGCAATAGTGTGCTTGTTGTGGGTGTGGGTGATAGGCTACTATACTGACTATTATTGTCCATTACTGACACGGTTATTATAGATTACCTGACTGAAGTTTTTTTTTTAATGTCTGTTTATGGTTGTGTTCTTTTATTTTTGTCACTCTTTGTAAGTTGTTTTGGTGTTTAGTATTATGTCATTCGTCTTTTTTTCTTGTCTTTTCTATTGAGAGTATATGTACCTTTTTATTTTTTATAAATGCTATGTTCACAATTGTATGCTCTCGAAAAAATCCAATAAACAAAGTAAAAATAAATAAATATATATACATAGGAGAGACTCATGATACAGAGAGATTCTGTGAGATCTGATTCAGAGACATTCACCTTCTTACCCCAGGAAGCTTTACATATGTGATTACAGAGGAAGACATTTGGACAGAAAGAGAGCAGTATGCTGCTCTGCATTGTTTCTTGTTCCCCAATTTACCTCTGGCAAGAAAGAGTCCCAGGATACCAGCAAAGCCGATGACCCCAGCCTGGGGGTAGAAGTCAGCAGGAGGGTTTTTAAGGTATGTGTAGCTGTCTGAAACAACAGGAAATGTGGGTATTACCAGGACTTGCAGTGCAATGTCGATATGCGTTTGTATGATTTGATATGATATGGATGTGTGTGCAACATTACAGTGTATGTGTATTTATTGAACTATCATCAGCTTTGTGGTCTCTTACCATTTCCAAATTGGATGACACTATCAACCTTTGGCTTCACTGTTCCGTAGGCGCCCTGCATTCCACAGGAGAGGACAGTACAGGACACAGTTACACCTTTAACTCATTTACTGCCCAGGATGAATAAAGTCGCCCAAATGGTCACGAGCGTTCTGGAATTCTTTGGCAGTCAGTGAGTCAACCGCATTGCACTTTGTATACTTAAAGTACATCATCTCATATTACACACTACAAGTCCCTTGAACATTAACATTTTATTACAAAGGTAAATTTCATGATATGAACTTGAAAGTGGAAGTGAAATGGTGTGATAACACCAACTGATAAACTCAATTACTAAGACATTACAAAGCAATTAATAATGTATGACGTTGTCAGAGTTGCTAGAGTACTACAAGTATTGGGAACTTAATGTAACTTGTGACCTCATTGAATGTTTAAGAATATATTATATAACATTGTTATTTTTTCTCTATTATATACATTTTTGCTACTGCCATATTGTACAATTATGCTCACACACTGTAAGCTGAATTTTTCTTAGCCCATATGGGATTCTAGTAGGAAATATCAAATCAATCAATTGAACATGTTATTTACGTTTCAGGATTTACGTATGTGTATTGAATGAAAATAGTTGATAGTGCAATACTGAGTATTCTTCCATTAAAGTTGACCAGACTAATTGCGTGCTAGTGTTGTTTCGTTTTCGTCAGTGCTTGGTACTGTTTTGACTGTGTGTGACTGGTAGTATGACATGTCATCTCCTTAGCAATCACACCCAGTTATGTAGCTTTGTACACTTTAATTTAACTTTATTTGACCTGCAATAGAGTCATAATTACCACAGTACAAAGGTTCATTTTACTGCTTATACAATCCCTATTTCCAAATGGGTCTTTAGTACTTAAAGCACAGGTCATTCTGTCATCCATTTACTGGACATCAAAAGTTGGTACATTGTGTACGTACGTACCTCTGACCGACTGTCAGATATGCTACTGTATGCTGTACTAACTACCAATAAAGTTTTCACCATTGTGGAACTGTAGTGAAAAACACATGCGCTGCTTATTTTTTTCACATAAAGGGTAGTAGAGCCAATGGGGAAGAGGTTTGAGCTCATATGACTAAGTAGCAATGATGACAGGAACAAACACAGAAGCGTTTGACGGAGAACAGAAACAAGAACAGAGACTGGCAGAATTACAATGGCTGAGTGGGTTTTGAAAATTGCCAGTCTATTAGGCTGGATCTGAATGTCCCTCTGTAAGGCAGGCTAATACACAAGTGTGTGTGTGTGTGTGTGTGTGTGTGTGTGTGTGTGTGTGTGTGTGTGTGTGTGTGTGTGTGTGTGCGTGCGTGTGTGTGTGTTTATGTGTGAGTACCTGAACCTTTTCCACTGCACTATGGCGTGTTTGCTGAAAGGGGAGCAGAGGATGTGATGACAGAGGCAGATGCAGAGCAGCACAATCATAACAGAGACATCAAAGGAGACATGTGGAATGATTATTGATTACAGCATTGGAACCACAGTGAAGTTCTAGTGGTGCCAAAGTGAAACGCAATAAAGATTCTACAAGTTCCACTAAAAACCTGTATCAACTGGTCAAAGGGAAACCAACCAACTGATCACAGAGAAATGCAGTGACACATCGACACACCAAATATTTACTAGCCACAACGAATCACAGTCAGTCTTTGCAGATGACAGAAATGGGGATAATTCTAAATATGATGAAGCAGCTGTGATGATGAAGCAGAGCAAAGAGCAGAGCATGCATCTCACATAATCGAGGCCTTTATGAAGCTCTATTATAACCATGCAGTGAGGATAGTGTCAATATTGGACATTGTGATGATCAGTAATCAGATTGACGGTAAGTCTCCCTAAAGTATTGAAATTAACACCAAACATCTGAGTGCGGAGACTACTCCTGATGTAAGTAGTCACAAATGAGTAGTGTTATCAAAGTACCTGACACCAGGTGGCATAGGGCTCAACCATGTTCCCAAGAGTGGTAAGGCCTTCTTCCAAATGCCCTATCTCCGGCTCCACATACCGAAACTTCTGCTGGGGTGTAGTGTATAGAGAGAGCTGTAACACACACCATTTGACATGGGTCAGTTATTTCATGTAGGTTCATATAGTTCTTCAGGATTGTTACAGATGCTGTGCATAATGCAGTACCTCATCTGTGCTTAGATTGACCGTCGGCTTGTCCTCGGCAGCAGCAAATACAATCCCTGACATCAGGCCAAGAGCTCCGGGCACAGCATTCACTGCTCTTACCTGGGGGGGGGTGGGTGTTCACAATCAGCACTCACAGTCACAAAGAGAGACGAAAGATCAGAAGCTGTGAGCTGTGTGTTATACCTTTTATGTGTTTCAATCTAGAGCATATACGTAACCAATATAATGTGACACAGGACCTGCAAAGGGCAGAGTGGGTGAAGAAGAGTGAGTGTGATTATGACTTAGGAATTTGCTTCTACCTAAATGAGTTGAAATAGTGTCTCTCAAGACATACAAAGGATCGATGGCTCCATCTAGCGTCAAGAAACAGTAACGGTTAATCATATTATAAAAAGGGCATGTGACAAACCAAACGTGTCCAATTGCTTAACCGCTACATAATGCCACAAACAAGATAATCCGTTATTTCTTGTACATCAATAAACAATGGTATGCACTACTGGCTATACAATTGTTTATAGATTTCGCTTCACATGGTAACTTCTTTCAATGTCCTTGACAGGTAAGTGACTGTCCTTAGAAGCCCTCGCCTTGCGTCACCGGTAGACGGACCCAAGTTTAGTGCAATTGCATTCAAATAGTACATGACATAGTGCATTCAAATAGTACATGAAAGAAATACGACAACAAATCCGAATTGCCCTGAATACGATTAAATTAACGAAGGCCTTAACTTAACGCAGCAGTAGATAGAAACTCAAGTTTAAATGCTCACCTTGTACATTATCTTATTAATAGAATACAGCCAATCTCAAATGCCTTACGGTGTCCGAGATGGGACAGACACGTTTTTCAAGCCGCAAAGAAGGACGTATTCCAATCCGACAAAATCGCTTCCTTCAATATGCCCTACTATGCGATCTCTGAGGAATAATACACAGTATTGTATACAAAAAACAATTCACTTCTCAAAATATATTTGAGATTAGGTCATCGAATGTTCAATAAAAATAATAAAATATAAATAAAATATATTAATAATAAAATAAAGTCAATGTTCGGCTGCATTGAACATTGACTTTGGCACACGTGTAGTCCCAGTAACCTTAGCAACTCTCCCCAACAACACAGATACCAGATCCAGGTTAATATTTAGGGTATTTTAGGGATAATAAGGGTTAATATTTAGGGTATTTTACTGATCGGCAGGTAACCAGGTCACAGGAGGAAGTCTGTGCCACTGTCAGCTACAAAGTTGCTATGGAATATGGGTAGGGTGGTCTCGAAAGAGTAAATCATTGATTAACTGCGACTGCCTTTGCAAAAAATGTGTTTTTTAAAAATATATGTTTTTGATACACATGTTAAAATATGTTATGTTATGTTAAAATATATATTATTATTTTTTATATGTTTTTGATACACATGCCTTTTTTTTTTTTACTCGAATTTCTGTTATTTTATACTGGAATTTCTTTACATCAAACAGCTTCGATCAAAAGCAGCATGTACGTGCCACTGCCGCGAGAAAGATCCAAGCGTGTTGGCGGTCATACAACGACCGACGACTCTTTCAACTGATGTTGCAGACCGTCCGTGCTGCTGTGAGTGTCTGTCTGTCTGCCTGCCTGCCTGCCTGTCTGTCTGTCTGTCTGTCTGTCCGTGCTGCTGTGAGTGTCTGTCTGTCTGCCTGTCTGTCTGTCTGTCTGTCTGCCTGTCTGTGCTGGGCAGCGTTCAACAACACCACCCGTCACACTCACACCATCACCATGCCCAAACATGTTTCAGACAGGGGTCATTGGGTTATTTCATAGCTATAGACCTGACTTAATGTGAAGACATTCTGGAGATCTGTAAATGATTTAGATTCAGATCAGATTAATTCAGATTTAGCATCTATTTTCATCTCATTTTCATATTAAAACATATTTATTAGATAGCCTACTGTGCTTTTTAGATAGCCTACTGTTCTGCAACTTTGCTTTGCTTATCAAAAATGTTAACTGATTCACTTCTTGGATGCACTATAGGTTTCATTGTGGGTTATGAAGTTCAAAAGTGATGTGGTCATCTGTCTCCTTTTGTGATGCTATATTATAGGAGCACTGCCGTGCGACTGCTATTCTCCGCCAACTCAGCCCCAGAGAAGTTGATCTGGTTGGAGATCCAAGCATGCACTGCAGTGTCAGATTTAGGTAAGTGTAATACTGTGGGTTATCCAAAAGGTCCCAAGGTATGGTTTAATACCACCAAACTTTAGAAAGGGGTCAAATGAATAAAAGACAGTAGAGGGAATTGAAGACACCTCAACGTGCTAGGTCTTGCCTGGAAGAATCCCCTTCTACCCATAAGCCCATGCTCATTGGAAACACAACCAATAATAATAGTGCCAAAATAAAATTGCTGAGTGCCAAAATAAAAGCCACACATAAGCTTGTAGAGGCCATACAGCACAAAATATAATAAATTGTACATGGTGTACATTTACAATTTATTTTATTTTGTGCTGTATGGCCTCTACCAGTTTTGACAGCAACAGTCGATGGAGCATTTTATTCCTAAATGGCACCTGACTGACTAGTCATTGGTCATTACTTTGACTGACAGGTTTACAGGTTCTCAGTTCCCCCCATTGATAGTCTTCAAGATCTTCCAACTTGGGAGAAGAGGACAGTATATCTCTGGAAGGAAAGTGTTCCGACCGTCTAATGAGGTAAACCTATAAGTTAACCCTAAAATATGACTCAGTGTTACTATGTTATTACTCTTGTTCCACAGTCTATAAGCGTTAACAGCATTTGGACTCTCCACAAAATTATTTGGACTCTCCTCAAAATCTATCCCTATCTGGCCCAATGTCTCATAGTATCACTGACCAATTTGGGCTTCCCTGCAGGCCACAACAGACACCTGCAGAATGATGGGGAAAAGGACATTCTTCAATCATATTATTGCTGACGAGATCCAGAGGCAAGGCAGGGTGGTTGCAGACACATCCGATATCACCTGTATGAGGGACTATATGCAGGTGAGGGAAACATGGTGTGGACAATTATGCAGCCAAAATATTTTTGACCAATGACCATTTTTACATGGAAAATTCATTAGACATTGCTTTTTCTTCCCACCATTGCTTCCATAGTACTCCAGTCATCTTGATGAGCTGCCTGCCTATCTAGGAGGGCGAGAGAACAGCTGGAGGTCCCTCTCTCTTCAGGGACTGTCACGGGACGTCCTTCGCTGGGATAGCTTGAATACAGATGGGAAGGGCACTATGGCCGATAGACTTAGGCAAGAGCTGCTGCTGTCAGTGCTTCAGGGGCCTCGCACTCTAGTAGGAGGAGGGATAACTCGGATGCCCAGGTAGGCCCAAAGACAAGCTGGAGGTCCTCTTTTTAAAGCCCCTGGCTCTATTAGCTTTAGTGTTTTTAGATCTACATTAGTCTATGACTGGCCTGTATGTAAAGAAAGTAGCATTATGAGAGTAACTATGGGTTTATTACCTATGACAGATTGATGTTTTTTAGGTTTATCTGTCTCTCTACTTGATTGCAGGTCTCCTGCTACGCCCCCTTCTTCAAGTCGGCGCTCAGCCCGTGCACGCAGCACTGCTGCCCGCATGAGACAACTGTACATCCAAGCTAAGGATAAACTTGGGGTGAGTCCTCATCCAATCCCAATGTATGATTTTAAGTCATGGATAATACTCAGAATTAGGAGAAGTAATGACTTAATAACAACTGTATTGATAGTTAGGTGATTGGGATATGGACCTGAGGGGTATTCCATCAACGTCACTAAAGGAAAATCCAGGCTTATTTTCATAAGTCTCACGAGATTTATCAAAAGAATGCTGTATTTTAAAATATATCTTGCGCAATTTATCAAAATAAGCCTGGAATGTCCTTTAGTGACGTTGATGGAATACCCCCCTGGTTGAGTAACCTTTTTAAATTTTGTTTTGTTATTTACAAACGTTTTTCCTGGCTTACTGTTTAACCTAAAGGGACTGGATGAGAAAGCACTAGGGCTGCAACTACACCACACCTTTGGTGTACACTGGCACTGCACACACATAATGGTTTACTTATTCCAAACATGTTTTCATAACATGGAGAAGGACACCACTTGCAAGTAAGGTACACCCTGACCTGATCCAGTCCTCTCTACTTATTTCAACAGGATGAGGATAATGAGGTTACAGAGGAAAACAGCAACCAAGGAAGACAGGATCCAGTGGAAAACAGGAGAATGCAGGAGAATAACAAAGCGAGAGGATTCACAAAACCTAAAACAGCAACGATAGTTGTACCATTGGTGCAGGAGGAGGAAGACTTGAGAGAATATTCCCTCTCTGATGATTCTGAGTGGGAGGAGGAAGCAGAGGAACTTTGCTTGTGGTCAAAGCAACTTGCTTTGGATGTCATCGACACTGGGCCCACCGCAGAAACATAACTAGAACATTAGCTTGAGAAAGACACAAAAGACACTGCTAACAACGACGACTATTGTTATTATTGCATTTTCACACAAATATGGGTGTTCGTCATTCTAAGAAGATAATAGATAAAATGACACAGAATGATTAAATTGTAGACTGTCGTTTATTGCTGGGGAGACATAAGGCAAATGAGTGAAAAGTGGATTGTGTTTGATAGAAATAAACATTTATGGTAAGCCTTAATGCAGTATCATTAAAGCACCTCTGGCTATACATTATCCATACATTATCCACTCAAACACCTAAATATGAACTGAAGTGCACCCCAGAATGGTACACTGAAGCTCACCATGATAATAGAGTAGACATGCACAATAAGACCTTCATCAAATTCTATTGTCCCCCAATTCACATCAATGATAGCCCATCAAATCAAATTCATTTATATGGTAGGCTACATTAGAGTAAGGTAAGGGCAACTGGATCCAAATAGATGCCTTCATCTTCTGCGAAGATCATCAAGCCATAAAATGATCGCCAGGCAAGAATATACTTTTTTAGGCCTATGAGATTTTGACTAAAGCCTGCTGCAAATGTCGCTGAAAATACTAAGGGTTTGGTAAATAGCCTAACATACTGTATATGAGGGAAATGAAGCAAACGAACAGAACACACAGTATTATAATGGGCATGCAAACTAACTAGTAGTCGCAGCGACAGAGTCGTCTCCATAATGAGACTCTGTCACAGGTTGCTGTTTGAATGAACTCTCTAGTCTAGATCATGGGCCTGCCTGTGACTACCAGACTTGTTCCGCATTTTCCTAGGACTCTCGGGCTGTGACGTGTCGTGCTGACGGCGGCCTCGGCGCTGGAGGAGCTGGGGGCTGTGGAGCTCCGAGAGACGCTCGGCCCCTCCCCTCCCTGCGCGAGGCGGCCCGCCCAGCCACTACAATACTCCCGACCGAATCCTGCCCGAGACTGGGGAAACCTGACGGCCTGAACAAATCGAGAGTAGGGGATTTAAGGCCACTCCGTGCAACCCAACCAAACTCTGGTAAGCAAGGTTATTTTGCGAGATGCACCTTATTTTTTATGCAGACTTAGAAATTGCATGGTATGTGGAGAGATGCATGTTGAATTAGTCGGGGTTTCTATCTGAATAGCGTAGAGATACGAGAGGCTAATCAGGGTTGGGCCTTGCGTATGTTTAGGCCCGGGCCTCAAGGAAGGCCCCATTATATTATAGGCCGCCCAGACAGACACATTTGAAGGGACTAACAAAATAATTTTAGTAAAATGATCGCCGTATGCAAAAAAAATATATGCATTGAGATTCTAATCACAGTGTTGCATTTGATCAAGACCTAGTAGACAATGGACCCTAACGTAGCCGAAAATGTTCGTCCCTGCATCTCAAAATGGCGCACGTATGGAAGTGGAATAAAGCGTTTAGCAAGGAAGGGGCTCTGGTCCGAGCGGCCATAGGCCATTGATCTGAGGTGCCTCTAGCGCGTTTCAGGGTTCAGGGGGGGCCTGCGAGGGAAATGTTACTGTCTGCGATGTTTACAATGTATCACGGGTGTGTGTGTGTGTGGGTGGGATGATCAGCTGTTACAATGTTACGCATGTGTGTGCGCGCGGTTTGTTTCACACCTTTGTTGTGACAGACAGCGATGGCCGTATTTTGCCACATTTAGAATATCAGACTCTTGCTATAATATTGCAATGCTTTCGAGTTTTGCAACAATTGCACAAAATCAAGGTCGCCTCATAATTTGGTAAATGTTCTTATTTACCGACCTTTGATTTGTGTCTGTTGTCTTTCTGTGCTGAGCCGTTTAAAAAAAAAAAAAATGTATCTCAGTTTTAGTAGCCTATGTCCCATGACATGAATTTGCATGTGAGTCTGTCCCCTCCTCAGTAAAGCATCATGCACCAAACGATGCGACGTCCACTCCCTCACCGCTGTGCGCCACCGCTGCTGTCAGAGCTGACCATGGGGGGTGGGGGGATAGCATGTACAAATGCAATGAAATGAAATGCAGTCTTGGCTGCATCGCCCCACCGACGCCTGTACCTTTGTTTACGTTGCGCTGTAATTCGATGGATAACCGCTCGTTGTCTCAGCAGGACTGCAGGACTGTCTACTGTCCACGATCACATTTGCATAGTCGAAGTCGGCTCTCGTCAGTTCCGTTGCTACATCAAAATATTGTTTTGTGATTCGTGTATACCTATGATGATCTATCCATTTTAGTTAAACAACTACCCATCCTCTTTGTGCAATGATGGCCAATCAATATAGGTGATAATAGGCTTGTCTAAATTGCCCTCAAATAAGAATACAGTTTTAGGACCATTTCACAGAACCCCATGATCATATTAACATTGTTACATTAATTACTGGACGTCCTCCTGTTTTGTATTCTATGATTCTATAATTAGAGGCTGGCCAGTAGGCTAATTGGCAGGCTGCTGGTTGGATCCCCACCCCAGGAGGGAGCTAGATGTGAGCTGGTAACTGGAGGGTTGGTGGCTTCATATCTAAGGTTCCTACCACTGACATGGTGCCTTTGAGCAAGGCACTTAACTGCTCCTGGGTGCTGATTATTGCTCACCCTGTGCCCAGAGCTCTGTTCTCCCTGGGGTGTGTACAGTGCATGTATGTTGTTTCGGGGGAGTGCAGGAAGTACCACATTCCAAACAGTTGATTGATTGGTAAATAAAACATTTTTTTGTTTGTTTAATAATTGGGGCTCTTGCAATTTTGCGACGACCACAACCTGATTGCATTTAAAGAGAAATGAAAGAAAAAGATTGAATGTGAATAGCCAGGTTTATGCCCCAAAACCCATGGGGCGAATCGAATGATTTTAACAGAGGCTATGGTTCACATTTCGGGTAGGCCATTATTAGTCTGTGATTTAACTGGTCAATTATGTCTCTAGCTTTGCAGTGACAAATGCAGTGTAAGGAAAATGGATGAGGACGAGACAAGGGTTGCACTGCGTTCTCAAGAGCCTAAAATCATATTACACGGATCAGGTAATTTACACTTTGTGTGTGTGTTCTGTGTTCTGTTGTACTAGTATGTTGTATTTTATCTATGCAGGGAGATACAAACATATTATTTCTATTTTTAAATTTTTGTACGTTAGATTTGTGTTAAATGTATTAATGAATGCCAGCAGCAGGGGTTTCCATAGTAAATCCTTCACTTCCTGTTGTGTCCCAGATGAGGGGGGTTCTGGAGGGGAGGAGTTTGTGGTAGAGCTGCAGGAGACAGTGCTGGTGTCAGGGGTGGAAGGGGAGAGGATGGCGGTGCACAGATTCGCTCCAGAAGAACTGGTGATCCAGGATGCTGTTGAGGACGTGGTTTCGGAGTATGTGCACTGCGATGAGGAGGAGGAGGAGGAGGAGGATGATGAAGAGGAGGTTGCCGTGGAGACCTGTGTGATGTCACTGGAGGGGGATGAGGAAGGCGTTGCCATGGGGGACATCCCTGAGGATGTGCTCGAGGCAGATGGGCCTGCTCAGGATGGACTGGACCCAGAGCAGGAGGAGGAGGACACAGACGCCTGCGGAGACTATCTGATGATATCCTGTGAGTACCAGCTGCCACTCTCTCCGCCTCCTCACTCCTCGCTCCCCTGGCTCTTCCGCACTCTTGTATAGAACTCTCCTCATGTTACTGAAATCACCTCGAAAATCGCAGACAGACTTGTGATGATTAGTAGTAACCCACTCTCTCTGTTTCTTTCTGTCTCTCTCTCCCTATCTTCCTCCAGTGGATGAGGCGGGTAAGATGGTGTCAGACGACGGGACGGAGGTGACTGTGGACGGGGGTGCGGAGGACCAGGAGGTGGAGAAGGACGAGGATGGGCAGGAGGTGATCAAGGTGTACATCTTCAAGGCCGACTCGGGGGAGGATGACATGGGTGAGAGCAAAGTTCCAACTAGACCCTTCCGGAACGATTCTGCCACTGTAAACGATCAGTAACGAGAAAGCGTTTGTATATCTTCACATTTTGATAATGCTTTATACATTGTTATCTTTGTTCTGAGAGAGAAAGCGTGAGAAAGGTATATTTATTGACTATTCTGACTTGTATTGAGTTGGGCCAATTAGGTAGTGATGACCTTATGGTCCTTTTGAATGAATACCGTATAAAGAAGAAAGCCTGTACTTAGAAATTCAGTTGGCAGCCCATTCTTTGACCGTTTGTTGGTGACTGATAGTAGCATCAGTAGGGGCGGCTGTGGCGCAGGAGGTAGAGCCGTCTAATGATCGCAAGGTCGGCAGATCGGCGGTTCGAACCCCCGGCTGGCCATATGTCGAGGTGTCCTTGGGCCAGACACTGAACCCCTAATCGCTCCCAATGAGCGGGCCGGCGCCTTGCATGGTACCTTGCCGCCATTGGTGTGTGAATGCGTGTGTGAATGGGTGAATGAGAGGCCATTGTAAAGCGCTTTGGAATAAGGCGCTATGAAAAGGTCAGTCCATTTAGCATCAACTCAGTGTGGTCGTCTTTGTAGGAGAGACGGTGGACATCAGTGACGGTGACAACGAGGGTGTCGCACTGACGGACTCCAATGGCCGGGCCCTCAGAGAGAAGATGGTCTACATGTCAGTAGGGGATTCACACCACACTCAAGGGGACCATGGTAAGTAGTTAAAACACAAAGGCACTTGACCCCTTGTTTTATTTTTTTCTGCACTCAATGTAAGGAAAAGCAAGTATACTTAGTTTAGGCGGGAATGAAGCTACATTGTTCTGTCTATCATCTTTGTGTGTATTGGCGGGCACATGCTTGTGTGTGTGTACGTGCATTGTTCCAATGTTGTGCTGTAACCTGTGCTGTGTGTCTCTGCAGCTACATCAAAGATATCTGATGAGGTTTACATGGAGGTGGTGGTCGGGGGGGAGGAGCCAGTGAGTCACGAGCGGTCGTATGACAGCACTGCTCTCAGCAAGGACTTCATGCCTGTGGCCTGGGCGGCTGCATATGGTCAGTACTACCACACACCCTAACCCTACCACACACTAACATAATTTTGACTTTGGGTCTAAATAGAAATACCTTCTTTTTTTTTTTTTTTTTTTTTTTTACAAAATCGATTGTTTTCAGCCCCGAATGGTTGTTTATTATTGATATACCTATACTTGATGATATGACGATATTGACATGGTGGAGAGTGCCATGCTGCTCTGCCGTGGTGATGAGGGTCTAAGACGGTGTGAATGTCATGTCACTCACAGGTGCTGAAGACAGTGAGAGTTGTGAGAATAGGAACGGCGCAGCCAGCGCTCTGCTGCACATCGACGAATCCGACGGAGTCGACAAGATCAACAGGCAGCGGAACAAGAACAAGAGAAGGGCTGAACCTCGGCAGGTCCAGACAGGTACAGAATTGTTCAATAGCACAGAACTGGTTTTGGAAAATGGTCAAATTTATCCAGCACACAAGTCTTCACATGTATTTTTATTGCAGAATTACAAATCCTGTATTATTATTTTTTGTTGTGTTTTGATTTGGTCTATTTCCTCATTTTGGGCTTTCTCCCTCTTTCTGTTTCCTGTTCTAGCCATCATTATTGGGCCATATGGTCAACCTCTGACAGTGTACCCCTGTATGCTCTGTGGGAAAAAGTTCAAGTCGCGAGGCTTCCTGAAGCGCCACACCAAAAACCACCACCAAGAGGTCCTGACCAGGAAGAAGTACCAGTGCACCGACTGTGACTTCACCACCAACAAGAAGGCCAGCTTTCATAACCACATGGAGGTGCACACGCTGAGCAACAAGGCCCCGTTCGAATGCGAGATGTGCGGGAAAGAGTTCCACCAGCAGGCTGCGCTGTTCTCCCATCGACTGCAGCACCACCACCGCGAGCCCAAGAACCCCCCCGTGTCTCCCCAAGCCAACAAGATGCACAAGTGCAAATTCTGCGACTATGAGACGGCCGAACAAGGTCTGCTCAATCGCCACCTGCTGGCCGTCCACAGTAAGAGCTTTCCTCACATCTGCGTGGAGTGTGGTAAGGGCTTCCGGCACCCCTCTGAGCTGAAGAAACACATGCGCACGCACACAGGAGAGAAGCCTTACTCCTGCCTCTACTGCGACTACAAGTCGGCCGATTCCTCCAACCTGAAGACGCACGTGAAGACCAAGCACAGCAAAGAGATGCCCTACAAGTGCGAGCGCTGCTTCCAGACGTTCGCGGATGAGGAGGAGTTGCTGCAGCACGCGACGACGCACGAGGAGATCAAGACCCACCATTGTGCCCACTGTGACCACAAGAGCTCCAACTCCAGCGACCTGAAACGCCACATCATCTCGGTACACACCAAGGACTACCCGCACAAATGTGCCGTCTGTGGCAAAGGCTTTCACCGGCCGTCGGAACTGAAGAAGCACTCGGCGTCCCACCGCGCCAAGAAACTGCACCAATGCCGGCACTGCGACTTCAAGAACGGGGATCCTTTTGTGCTCAGTCGCCATATCTTGTCTGTCCACACCAAGGAGCAACAGCAGGCCAACTCTCCTGAAAAGAGTGAGGTCGGTCGGACTGTAGGGGTGCCCACCCCTGACCCGGTGGAAAAGAAGGCCTCGCCTACTTTGGCCATAGCCAAGGGAGGAGGAGGAGGAGGAGGAGGAGGAGGAGGAGGAGGAGGAGGAGGGGGAGGAGGAGGAGGAGGAGGAGGAGGAGGGCCCAGAGAGAGGCGGGTGTACCAGTGTCAGTACTGTGACTATAGCACTGGGGACGCCTCGGGATTCAAGCGGCACGTGATCTCCATCCACACGAAAGACTATCCACACCGCTGTGAGATCTGCTCGAAGGGCTTCCGCCGGCCTTCAGAGAAGAACCAGCATATTGTACGCCACCACAAGGACTTGGTGGAGGCAGAGTGACCCTGACTGGGGCCAAACCTCATACCACCACCACCACCACCACCACCACAACAACCACACTAAGGCAGCCACGATCACACCATAATCACTGCAACCTCATATATGGAGACTGGTCACATAACATGTATGAGAGAGAGAGAGAGAGAGAGAATAGAGAGATGCGTGTGTGTGTTTGTAGCAGTAACAGGGAGCCGATTCTGTTCTTTTCCACCTTTTTAATTTTGCAACAGACATTTTTCTTTTTCTATACATACGTAAAGGCCTATGGAGTCAGGTGATGACACCCTGTACAGACTTTGCACTTTATCTGCATGTTCCCCTGCTGGTGTCAGTGTGCATGGCAGAATGTGCAAAGAGTCTCAAGTATTTGTAGATAGTAGTACATCATTTCTTTGTTACTTCACAGCCAACAATCAGTTGTTATGAAATTCTTTCGATCCTTTAGTCCTACCCTTTCTTTTGTTTTGGTCGTACAACAAAGACGAAAATGTGATTTACAAAAATGTTTGTAATGTACATGCTGAAAAAATGAAAAATGATCATGGTCATGACCCACTGAGCGAGAGAGTTTGAAGATCATGAATTCAATTTTTAATAGCACTTGCCAATTTATTCTTGAGGATTATGAATGCAGTAATGAGCTTGTGAATCGTCATTACGTTTTTTTTTAACGCAGAGACTGAGAGTATGTGTGCGTGTTGTTGAATGTGTTTGAGTGCCTGTTTATGTGTTAAGAGGGATATGTCAGTTTGGACACTATAGCAATGTATCTATTGTGCTTCCTGGTGCTCTGACCCCGCCCCCCTGTGTCATGGTACTCCTCATAAACCTGTATCATCAGACACCAGATCGATGTCTATGGTAGTGTGCAGCACCAGGCCTTCAGAGTGAGGATGTCTATGGTAGTGTGCAGCACCAGGCCTTCAGAGTGAGGACTATGGTAGTGTGCAGCACCAGGCCTTCAGAGCGAGGATGTCTATGGTAGTGTGCAGCACCAGGCCTTCAGAGAGAGGATGCACGAAGTAGAGGGTATATCTGGTACCACTGACATTATGGCTCATGAACAGAGAATACTGAACTCTCCTGTACTCACACAGATCAACTTATGCCAGTGGAAAGAGGAAGGTATTGTAGAGATGCAAGAAATAACATGGATTGGTGGTGTGAATTGTACTCTGGCTCTGACAGTTCCCCCCCCTGTGATCAGTTCTGTTTTTATATTTATTTCATTATCATTTTGAAATTTGTTGTATAGTTCAGTGTAACTAGAATTCTATGGGACGTAAATTATTGTTTTGTACACAAATCTGTAAAAAGTGTGTAGATGTAAACACTTGACAAAGAAAAGGAGAAAACTGAACTGTGTTGTAATGGATGTACTTGACGTATTTGTTAAAAAGGAGAAGAAAACGATAATAAAAGCAAAGTATTTTACCTGCATGTGTGTCTCTTTATTCATTGTCTCGGATGTAATGGGGTAATGTCAAGTAGCTCAACTGATCACTATTGAACTGTTACCCATCGTAGACATAGTGGGGGAGGTGGTGAACGTGAGGGAACATTTATATTTTAGAATGTTGGGTTCACATGGCATCTCATTTATTCAGGCCTTCTGTGGAGCTAGGTTAGGACCAAAGGTGTTTTAACTCTGCTCATACTGGAGTCAGCTGAAGTGTGGAATGACTGACCAACTGAAAGCACCACGCAGGGTTTTATTGCAACAAATCAGGGAAGGGAAACACGCAGAGGGTAGAAGATTGCCTAGCTAGCTAATCTTGTTGACAACACAGGGTTAAAGTAATGTCGCTGCAGATGGAGGTGTCGGCTGATGGGGTCGCTGCAGTTAAAGGTGGTGTCTGGTTGCCACAGGTGTCATGGGGCCTGTCCATCACGTTGCAAAGCCATGAAGGATCAGGAGAGCGTTGGTTTGGAGGTGGAAGACCAGAGCTGCAATTAAGCAGCGGGGCACTCATCTGGAGTAGAGGAAAGGGTTCATATGAGACCTCCAACGAACACACCATAAAGGGCTCTGCACACAGCGTGCGATTTCTGTTGCGCGTCAACGTTCCATAATTTCCATTGTTATGAATGGAATCGAATTTTCGCCGTGCGGGGCCGTGTGCATTGCGATGCGATGTTCTCATAGACTTCCATTCAAACTTCAAAATGGAACGTTGACGCGCAACAGAAATCGCACGCTGTGTGCAGAGCCCTTAAGTCTTATCAAGAGATACTGTCCAACTCAAACATGCGCCACAGAAACAGACGGGTACATCCTCGCATACCCACTGGATAAAAGACATCCTTCATTTCCTTAAGTTAGAAAAGTGGTTCCTCCAATAAATGAGAGAAATGATGGGGTCCTTTCTTCCTATTATATTCATTCAGAGGATACATTGCCCACTGATTCCCACGGACTGAAGTAGCTCCTACGGTTTAGAGGGGGTAGCAATATTGTGCTGGTTGTGGTGTGGGTGTTATACTGTACTCTATTAGTATCCATTACTGACACGGTTATAGATTACCTGACTGATGTTTTTTTGGTTTTGTTTGGTTGTTTTAATTTTATTTATGTCTATTTATGGTCGTGCCATTTTAGTTCTTTTAGTCTTTGTATGCTGTTTTGGTGTTTAGTATTAGCATTTATCAAAAGTCTTTTCTATAGAGGATATATGTACCTTTTTACTTTTTTATAAATGCTGTATTCACGATTGATGCTCTTCAGGAAAAAAAAGTCAAGAAAAAATAAACAGATGGGTATACCATTCTTAGGGAGGACAGCAATGTTGTCAGGCAGAATCCCTGTGTCTATGGAGAACTGCTTAAACTTCTCCAGCACACCGTTGGTCAGGTCTGTTCCACGGCCTGTGGACACAACACAGACAAGTCCATAAGAATATGCAATGCGTTCATGGCTGACAATACAATTAACGTTCAAAGGGAGGAAGAGATCAAAGAATAAAGTGTGGGGATGGTGCCATCGTTACTGTGTTAATGTTATTCAGTCTATTTCTGCCACTGTAAACTTATTAGAAGACCCAGGTTATGAAGGTCACAATGATACAACACACACCTCAAAGCACCATATACACTCACCGAACACTTTATTAGGAACACCTGTATACCTGTCTACAGTTCAATATGGTGGAGGTGGTCTAATGGTGTGGGGAATGTTTTCTTGGCACACTTTGGGTGTTAACGTTATTATTACCAATCACGGGTAACGGGTAACGTTATTACCAATTAATCATTGCTTGAATGCCACTATGCTGAATGCTACTTCCAGCATGATAATGCACCATGTCACAAAGCAAAGTCGTCTCAAACTGGTATCATGAACATGACAATGAGTTCAGTGTTCTTCAGTGTCCTTCCCAGTCACCGGATCTGATCCTTTGGGAGGTGGTAGAAAGGGAGATTTACAGCTTGAAAGTACACCTGAAAAATCAATATTTCCAAAATAATAATAAAAAATGTGCATGTTGCAATCATGTCATCCTGTACCAGAATCTCGAAGGAATGAGTCTAACATTTTCCAACATCTTTGGAATGGAAGAATTGAGGCTGTTTTGAGAGCAAAGGGAGGCACTACCCAGTATTAGTATAGTGTTCCTAATAAAGTGTTCAGTGAGTGTATGTTGACCAAGAAAATCCAACGGATTCCTGGGTCCAGGACGACCACACTTCAGTTCTCAGGAAGGCTCTATCACTACAGTTATCCCCTACACTGGGACGATATGATGGAGGAGGGGAAAGGATCTTACCATATAGTTTATTGAGCACAGTTGAAACCCCTCCTTTGGTCTTGATGGTGTGGATAAGGGCGTACTCGTCATACTTAACATCAACCACGCGCATATCGTTCTCATTATTCCAGCCTGGAGAGATGAGAGAGATATGATGAGAATTTACAATATAACACTTACACTAACACTATGTACTCTATATGTGTGCATGCGTGGGTGCGTTCGTGTGTGTGTGTGTGTCTGTGTCTGTGTGTGTGTGTGTGTCTGTGTGTGTGTGTGTCTGTGTGTCTGTGTGTGTGTGTGTGTGTGTGTGTCTGTGTCTGTGTGTGTGTGTGTGTGTGTGTGTGTGTCTGTGTGTGTGTGTGTCTGTGTGTGTGTGTGTCTCTGTGTGTGTGTGTGTGTGTGTCTGTGTCTCTGTGTGTGTGTGTGTGTGTGTGTGTCCATGCTCGAATGTGTGCTCTACACTTACGCTCGCTCTTGAAGATGAATTTCCCAGGAAGATCTGTCTTCTGCGCCAGGTGGTTCATCCTCCAGCAGGAGCCGTCAGGGCTACAGAGAAACACAGTCGACAGTATGAGACATCAACATCTCTCCCCTCACCCCATATCTCTCTGAGAGTGTCTTCTGTCTTGTCTCTCCTGATCACACTCACTTCAGGCTAGCGTACGCCATGTCCAGGTTTCCGTCGCCAGTTGGTGTCAGCATGGCAGTGCCCATCTTCATGTTACTCCTGTGGCTGACGAACCACTGGGCGTTAGTGGCAAAGCCGATCAGATACCACTTTCCTGCCACCTGTGGGCGTACATGAACCACATCACAGGCAAAAACAGAAAGGCTTCAAAAGTTTCTTCCCCCAGGCCGTCCGCATGCTAAACGCAAGCCATTAGAAGCAGAAGGACCGCATCACACCTTTTTATTTCTCAAATTATTCTAGATTCTTTTAATTGGTTCCTTTTGTTACTTGCACTAGGCTACTGCCTTTTTAGAATTTGGTTTATTTATTTAGTGCAGGATACTGTTGTTACTGCACAGCACTCTATGTTCAGCACTTTATGTCCCTTATGTCCTGTGTCTTTTATTGTTACTATTGTCTTTTCTTCTCTGGCACAGTGTTGAGTGATAAGTGCCATTTCATTTCACTGCATGTTTTACTTTGTATTTCTGTGCATGTGACAAATAAAGTACCCTTGAACCCTCACCTCCACATTCATGTCTCTGTTGGGCTATGAGACGCAGATACAATTGCTATGATACAATTGCTATGTTACAGTTACCATGACAAACTGAGTAAGAACAACATTAATTAATTAATACATGTGATGTAATCAGCAAAAGACCATATCCAATATATACTTCGTAAATCACACATGATATAAACACTGTTCATGTGATCAGAAGTAAAATAATTTAGGTCAGCATTGCTTGTAAATATTGATATACATATCAAAATTAAAAAGTTTCCAGATATGTATTATATTGTATTATAAAACATAATTTGTCAAAACCTACAACCCCTTGTAAATATGAAACCTCCAAAACATATACTTGTAAAGGAATAATGAAAATGAATGTCATTATAACCATGAACAAAATGTTAACATGCATTCCTTACATACTACTACTATGTCATGTTAAGCTCCATATTTTCAAGGTTAGGCTCCAGGTTTAAGTTCAAGTTCCAGTAATATTTTCACATACCTTTTGTTAACCCTTTTTTGCCTCTCATCTGAATTATTTCCTAATTAAATGTTGCACTGCCATCCACCCATTCCCTAGTAGCCCATCTGAAAACATCATCACTAAATTACCCTTCTCTCCTTCTTCTTAATTTCTTGTTTTAACTTTATTTTCTCATTTATCAAATTTCTCTTTCAGTCTCTTTTTTTTCTCTTTAACCATCGTTTTGAACCATTATTCTATTTTCATCCCTTCATCCCTGATTTCTCTGGTTTTGTTTGATCCCTGATTCCTCTATGTCTCCATCCTCCTTCCATCTGTTTATCTCTTCATTCTCTCTCTCTTACCCCCGGTAGATTGAAGTCTCCTTGGGGCATGACCTCCGCGGTGACGACCGAGGAGCAGAGCAGTGCTCCTAGCACTCCCAATAGCATGCCCGTCATGGCCTCAGCAGAGCAGGGTCAATCTCTAACAACTGGAAAGGAGAAGAAGCTGATGGGAGAAGAGAGCCGACCTGGATATCTGCTTTTCTTTAACACCTATCACCCCTATATATACCAGAGCATGGGGTTACATAAAGTCATACCCCTCCCACTCACACATGCACGCACACTCACACATACACATGCACGCACGCGCACACACACACACACACACACACACACACACACACACACATATACACACACACGCATACACACACAGCCAGGTACCTACCCCTCAGTCATTCCCCCCCCCCCCCCCCCCCACCATGGCCCCACGTCACACGAACACCCATCAAGTTACAAAAGACCCATGGGTAGAAAGAGGGCTTCGTAAAATTGCTTCTTAATATCGACCCCTCCCAAAAAAAAAACTTGGTGTTTGGACTGGGGCAGGTTTCAACAGGAGAGGGCGTCCCCAAGACCTCAGAATCTTACTTTGTTACGCAGGACCATGAAATCCTTTAAAACCACATAGTTTGAGTAAGTGAGTAAAGCTCACATTCACTTGAATGATATGCGATACAGATCTTATATTTATCATGAGTCTGTATGTGTACATATGTCATTTGTGTAAGAGTGTGTGGCAGTCTGCATGAAACGTCGCCTGAAAGCTCTTGTGAGCATCAGCCAATCAATTTAGAAAATGAAATAACCACAGCAAAAAGAACAAACAGACAGTCATAAACAAAGCTGTGGCTACCCCTCCAGTGATTTCTGTGGGCTGAAAACTGGTGAATCAAATTCAACTGTCAGCACTTTAGATAGTAAACAGAGCTTTCACTAATACACACACGCTTGTCTTTCCCTGGTGCGTGTGTGTGTGTGTGGGTGTGTGAGTGTGAGTGTGTGTTTGAGTGGGGTTGAATTCTGTTTGATAATCTTGCACATCTTGGGCATATTATTGCATCATTGTGCATAATGTTATATCATACTGTAGGCTATGTATTGTCTTGTCTCATTGCCATGCTGTATAGGAATTCAACCAACTTCAGTTATGTGCCTAAATGATCTTGTATCTTGTATTTTGTATAATAATAAACCCTCGCTTGATAAGTAAAAGGGGCACCTCATTATGAGTTTCCAGACGAATTTCGGTTCGCTGTCTGCTTTTATCTCATTCATGGCAACACACAACTAACATACCAATACACACATCCAACTGCAGTAAGAGCAGAATGTTAACCACTGGCAAACAGAGTTTACTGAAACTTTATTTGAAAATGATGAAATGCCTTGAGCATTGATTTGATTTACTACAGTGGAATAGAGCAGACACTTGGAGGTAGACCACCTGAGACAGGTGTGGGCAGGTCCATGTCACAGACTCGCCTGCAGCCCGCATACCTTGCCAGTTTAAACAGGTAGGTGGTATTGAGACAGATCAATATCAATCTGCATATTGAGAAATACGACTATGGAAGATTTGCACAAACTGATTACACATCTGTGGGTTAATTTCCCCAAAATGGATCAAAACAAAGACATGATTGAGGATAATAGACAACATAGTTTCTCACATTCAGAACATTCTATAAAAATAACAGAGACAGGAAAGAGCTTTTAATGATCTTGACAAGGTTACTTCTCAGTTAGGAATGAACACATGTTCCATTCAACATTTCAAATGGAGCTCAAAGCATTGTATCAACTGAACCACTTCACACGTTTATCAATGCCATGATACATTTCTGTCCTTATACTTTCTCTAGATAGATTATGCTTTGAGTAGGAGAGCTGACAGTCATCAGTTATGGTAGGTAATGTAGGAGAGCTGACAGTCATCAGTTATGGTAGGTAAAAGTGCCACAATGTTCATATTGTTAGATAGCAGACTCATTAATTACATTCAGAAATATTCTTTCCAGTTCTTGAAATGTCCTTTCCAGCCTGCCACAATAAGACTGTACAACTCCGGCTGGCTCGATTGGGGTGATCAGAGTCAGGCCGGAGGATGTTAAATCATACTGGACTGTTCTTACTTTATATAATGTTCCATATTTGTTCAGATGTCTATTTTATTTTCGTTTTATTTTATTCTATCACTTTATTTTGTTGTTGTTGTTGTTGTTTGTGATGCTGCTGTAACACCCTAATTTCCCCTCGGGATCAATAAAGTACCTATCTACTTTTCTCTCAAGCTCTAATGCTATCCCAGATGCACCGTAGCATATTTCATAGGAATGGTGCCCTCTGCTGTCCATCTACAGTATTGACACTGTGTTCCTAAATTATAGAGAGAATAAGAGTATGAGTTTTTATTATTCACACTTGGAAAAGGGCCTATACGTTATTCTACATACTCATAGATACTCTAGTGCTATACTTCAAGTGCCTTAAAAATGTGTTTTATACTACTAGAGCATATAAGAAAATTCCAGACTGATTGAGGGTTGTACAGTATATTTAATGGATGGATGAGGAGGGCGTTCTTTGCTTACTCATCCCACAGCCATGACACCTGCTTTAGATCCTTCAGAAATGTCTGACTGTGGAGATAAAGGACATGAAAGAGATAAACGAGAGAACAGTATGTGTATTGCACTCTGGCCTCATAGGATAATAACAAGAATCCCTTAGCTATGAAGTATTTAGTTTGTATTTGATGGAGTATTAATAGCAGGTCTTTTGCAACTACACAATGCTCACCTGTCCTGCAGACCCCGTTAGCAATGCCTTTACCTAACAGAGATAATTGTGTTACTCGCTGATGGATGGACAGAAACACAGTATAGACAGAGAGACAAACACACAATAGAGATCACTCACCTACGTCAACCACTTTGTGCAGCCAATTCATCACTACAGAAAATACATCAAATAAATGTAAAAACAAAACACTGTACTGCATGTATGTATGGTTTCCATTACAGTGACACAACTCACCTTGGGTAGACACTAGAACAAAGAAAATAAAGAAACGCTATTAATAGTCGGATCAATAGCATCATAATAATTGTGCTCTCTATCATATGCTTTTCATTACATTATGCAATGCAACATTGTGTTACTTACATCTCAAATGTTCATTCACAATAGTGTTCTCTGTTATTGTCGCTGGGGAAAGAACAGTAGTGAATGTGTGGTTAATATAATATCATTTAATTCAGGTATACCAGTTGAGCATCATGGTATACAAATATCTAGAGATTATTAAGAAGGACGTAATAGATGGGTGGGGTCCACTCTAATGTTGAGTATCGCTTTAAAGTCCTAAAAACAGGTTAATCACGGTTTAATGGACAGAGATACAGTACATGTTGTGTAATATGGGGCACTATCCTCACCCAAATCTATCAGCCCACTGTTTTCTGTATTTATGTTGCCAGCAAACTCTGTAACAGACACAAACATGAAGGAAACTTTATAAGACGGACATAAAAACGTAATAGAGGCTCTCAAACTAGTTCAAATCCTAACCCAGTGCCACATGCAATCACATGGAGTCACATAGACAGAAAGAGGTTAAAAGAGGTATGGACTGTACTGTAGGTATTTGATGAGGTGTTTGACTCACCGAAAGCCTTTTGAATCCCATTTACTCCTCTGGGCGCTGAAATCTCCTTTTTCTTGTTTCTGCTTCCTCTGCGTTTTCCATCTGAGGATACAACACAGGGGAAGGGGGTCACTGTCAATTGTCAACAAACACTGACAGTGTAATTAATATTATTTTAAATGTACAGTATTCTAATTTACAGACTACATAATTTATTCATCTTCGTTTTTTGCTTATTGTTTTATACTATGCACCAACCTCACCAAGTCAATTTCCTGTATGTGCAAATATACTTCTACACAGAATTCTGATTCTGATTGTGTCTCACAATGCCACTTTACATTAAAAAAACGGTCACCTTTATCATCTGATTATGCTCCTCTGTGCCCATTTACACCAAGGCCCTGACATGTGTCATGCCATGTAGGCTATATAATAAGTGTACTGTACACAATATGCACCTTTACATATCATAAATACTATGGAATACCGATATATCATCCACCATACTCACCAACTTCTATGATGAGCAGACAAACCACCAAAACCATAACTAACAGCGGTGACCTCATCCTGGAGTCCTGATCTCTTGCTCACCTTCTCCTCGACTGATTCTTTCCTCCCTCCTCCAGACAGAACCTCTCCTTTCTTATGTATTCCCCTCATCAAGGCCAAAGAGGGAGAGATAACTATCTGTGTTTCGGTTTAAAATATGTGGTATTCACAGGTAAAAGCTGCCATTAGCCTATCTTGTGCTATCATTACAGGTGGCAACCACCTCTCATCACTGGGTGTGGCCCCCTATTTTGGGTGACATAAGAACTGGGCACCAAATGTGGGAAGATGTTTTCCAAAAGAAGAGGTACAACCTGATGCTCCTTCATTTGGTTGGGTTATCATTTTTAAATGTTGCAGTATAGAAATGTACAGTAGTATAGGGCTGAGATTTTTCCCTATTCTATACGAAAGAGAATAATGTCTGTTCTGTGCGGCACATTTCTATCTGAGTGTACAGTAATATATCTCCTTCCTTAATATTGCTGTAGGAGCCATGAATATGTATTGGGTTGGGTATTTAGTATTTAGTACAAAAGCTAATGGGTTTATTATGATTTGTGAGTTATTGTCAATGTCAACTGTTACTTGTGATGGATGTCAACTGTTACTTGTGATGGATGTCTGTTCATTGTCTGGTTATTGAAAATAACAAAAAACTATTAATCATTAAAAAAAAAGATTTGGGAGTTATTTGATTTGTTTGTTTATTGTTTGATAACCCTTCCGGAAGTCACATGATTATGGGCGGGCCTACCTGAGGTTAGTTTAAGCACCTGTTTACCTGTATGGCGGGAGTGGAGAGAGAGGGGGGACAGGGTCGCTGTATTTTTGTTGACCGCATTTCATTTACGATTTGTTTGATATTCTTTGTTTTTGATCGCTTATGGATTTATGTAGCCTACGTCATCGAGCTTGATTGTTTTATATTCAATAAATGCCTTAAACGTACCTTTTTATCTCAAGCGAATTGTTTTAGCGCGTCACACAACTTCACCCAAACCCTGCTCGCGTCTCTCAGCAACTTTGGATTTTTGGCTAAATCTAGTCGCTCCAATATTACACTGAAATGTTTACCGTGTAAACTGATTCTTTGATTGATCAATGTTTAATGTTGAATAACTTGTTGAATAATCTGTCGGCCTATGTCTCGGCGACATTGGACATGAGGGTGACCTCGAGAATAAATAAAGGTTTGAAATGAAATGAAAAGAAATAGAGGAAATGATACTTAAATTGAGTCATCAATGATTTCCTTTCCCACTTAGGTAGGGCGGAGAGAGAGAGGGACATGCACTTCGACACGTACGCTTGTGGCTGACTACAAACCTCTGGACAATGTACCGTTTAGTAGTGTTCACTGTTCAGGTTTGAGGATGCAGGCGACACTGTTCAGGGTCTGTGCGCTGTCGCTGCTGGTGCCACTGGCCGCGGAGACACGGGACGCGAGTTCTTACTGTTCCGGCGCGCCTGACCACGCGTGTACTTTGACTTCTGAGGAAGTTTACAAGGAGCCTTGGACCACAGGTAGCTGATTCAGCACACAGTTCGCTGATGTTAGAATTATAAGGTTCTATCTCAATTTTTGTCAAAATTGAGTTTTTTTACATAATCTGATCCATTAGGTGTTTATTAATGCCTGTGTGGTGTTATTTTTTTCAATGTTGACATTTTTGAGTTAGTAATTCATAAAATACAAAGGTTCCATCTCACAGAACATAATGGAATGTAAAAACTTTGACGCTCAATATCTCTGAACTGCCCTAAACGGAGATAGAACCTTATCATTAAGCTCACGACTTGTTAAAAAATAAATAAAATGTTAATTACCATCGCCTTAACTCATATCGTAATAACGTTGTTTTTTCATTGGGGTGTTATGTTGTGATTATATAATAATATAACAAAAAATATGAAATGAATTCGTGCTCATAGATGGTGCTATGCCTACTATACTAGTCCGTTAAAGTGGCGGAGAGCAATCTTAGTTTATAGATGTTGTTACGGTAGGTCATCGACCGTTCAGTCAATGTTTAACAAAGTAAAGACCCACAGCAGTCAGTGACTTTAGCTCAAGGTTTCAACACAGTCGAATCTACTTTGAAACATGGGCACTGACACTGTACATCCCATAATCCCCAACAAGATTGATGCACACTTTCTTACCGCAATATTCCATAGTTAGTTATTCCTTAGTTTATGGTTGATGATGATTATGATTGACTGTTAACTGTACCAAAGGTGCTTTCTACCTACCCACTTTTACAGACACACAGAAGGCCTACTATATGCTGTTAAAACCACTAGATCTTTATTCCGATCATTAACTTGAATAGCTAACTTGAAATAGATCTTATTGTAATGTCCTACAAGCAGTGGATGCACACGTAGGGTTTAGACAGAGTTTACAGTCATATGTAGACAGTAGAGATATAGGCCTAAATAGAGGTCCGATACGGTATACTTATTATTAGAAGAAACCCTATATTAGAAGAAACCCTATGTTAGAAGAAACACTATGTTCTCGAATGTTCATCCTACATATTGTCCTTACTGACATTGCTGTGTGTAGGAGAAAAGTATTATTTCAATAAGACATTTTTCTACATTTAAGTAGAAAGACTTAAAACTCCCAACAGTAAAATGAAAGTCTTTTCTGTGT
>NC_137693.1:6417173-6429673 GCF_963989245.1 Nansenia antarctica | reverse complement strand
AAAAATAGAAGAATAGATATGTGCAGTGCATGCCTGTTTCTTTGTCGGGCAAAGGTGGTTAATACCTGTGTCCTCACTCAGATTCAAATGATACTTTATCGTGGGTTGGAAGTGGCCAATACCTGTGTCCTCGCTCAGATACAAATGCATGTACCCCTTCAGGTTCCCATGGGGGAAGGTGTTGAGAGTACAGCAGTATGGTCCACTGTCATTTGTGTGTGTCTTCAGTAAAGTGTATCCATGAAGAGTTACAGCAGATACACGGCCTGTGTAGTTCTTCCCTACATGTTCTCCCCTCTCTGCGTTCCAAATGACGACCACACGTCCGTCACACCTGGACCACTCCGTCTGGACCACGGTCCCCTCCACAGACAGCTCACAGGACAGAGTCACAGCAGAACCAATCTTTGCTGTGATGTTACCAGATGTTGTCACCTCCTTAGCTGCCGGAACACCTGAGGGAGATGGGGTGGGGCTGTTCAATTACTGCTAATATATAGATGTGGGATTTGGTCTTAGAACAACAACAAGCCTACAAATGAAATTGCAATAATCTGTTTCTATGCTTAGAGGTAATTAGAGAATAGTTCAACTAAAAGAAGATTCAGTAAATGGAGCAGTGAAGTGGTGCCCTCATTAAGATGCTGTTGAGAATGGGAGGCTGGACAGGTTATTGTTTTTTACCCATAGACATTTCAGCTGGGTATCGCTTCGCTTTCACATATGCTACTTCCACTTCTACTTCTGTGGACCGTGTTACCTAATGAGTCCTCCACTTCCATCCTTTGACAGCCTACAGTTAATTCTAATTTTACTACAGTAGACATACTAAGAGACAGGCTGATTATTAAACTGGTCTGAAGAATATAATGAGTGTGAGAAATAGGCTTGGCTAAATTCATGACCACTATAGCCAAAGACGACTTTAAATGAATGTGCAATAACACTATGTGCAATATGACAACCCTAGTCGTCTTATCTGTACAGTATAGTATAGTGGATAGTGTACATAGCCTTTATTTATGTAAACCAGCTCCTTTCCCTTGTTTTTTTTGTTTTGTTTTTCTTTCCTAGCACCAGGGGAGCCCCCCCCCTCCCAAATTTCGTTGTTTGGTACCTGTACTATTGCAATGACATTAAAGACCATTCATTCATTCATTCATTCATTCAAAGGAATTGCCTTGATCAACTGTTATCACTTTACACCTCTTCTGATTCATTGTTTCACAAGAGAGTGGGCACGCCTGGACAACGTCTGGCTGGGGATTGAATCATCATGACCTTTTCACACCCTCTATCCTCCAATCATGACATTTAAATGTCACATAGTGTATAGGGTTAGGGTTATCTCATTTTAACGTGTGTTTTACGAGCAGTATTATGATGTTATTCTCATTATTGTGTGACGTTTCTTTGTAGTATTTTGCTATGTGTGTTTGATTATGCTTCACAGGAATTCAGTCAAATGGGCAATCAGTTTATTACAATGGTCATGGTGTTGCACTGTTATCTCCGGTGCCAGCTGAAGACCTATGGAGAACTCTTTATAACTCTTTAACTGTTTAATGCCTACAACGGTATGTTTCATATTTTGTGTATTTCCACATTTGATTGTACGACATGAAGTAGGCCTAAGCAGAATTGCTTACGTTATTGCTTGTCTAAAATAAATCTCCTCACATTTGATGCAGCACTTTTCTCATTGAAATGAGAAAATACAACAGATATAGATAGATCTGTGTGTCAGGATAGTCTGGTAGAATCTAAGCATGCAATATAATTGACCAGGTTAAGCCTAGAAATTACTTTATGTTCCATAGTTGTGTATCCGGGTTTAACACACAACACATTATATACACCGTTTGGCGTTCCTGCAAATACAATCTTATTATAATCTAATTAGAAGGGACATTTCTGACGTACATATAGCATGACAAGAAATGACTCTTACATGAACGAGTTATTTGCATATTGAATTCCGACTAACAACTCAGGCTTATTATATTGGGCCAGTTATGCAAGTAAGAGAGCCAATCCTGTCATGTTTATTACGGTACTTGGAGTCAGATTAACAACTATCTTATGCTCCCTGATCGATTAAAGATACAGCAACTTTCACCTTTCAAGCTTGGACAGACTAGACATACCAACTCAGAACATTACAGTGTTATCATAATGAGTCTGTATTGAGAGTCTTACCAGAGCAGAAGAGCAGCAGAAGAGGTGCTGAGAACCAGCAGTGGAGATGCAGGGACCTGAGAGGTTGACTACCACTCATGATGTTCACTGTGTTCAGTGTAGGGAAATGGAAAGACACTTAACAAGTACAAACAGGAAACCATAGACATGGTAGACATACCAGGCCAGACTGACACCCAGAAACCACTAGAGGAAATAAGGTTTCAGCCAGCTCTGAATCAAAACTGAGTGCATGTGTGTGTGTGTGTGTGTGTGTGTGTGAGCTGTCAATGTCTAGTATTGATTCTAGACTTCGTATAGGCTTTGGAGTCTGCTATTGGTGTCTGTCAACATGAGGACCAAATAGGTGTCAGTGAAAGTCAAGAGTAGTAGTAGTTTAGTATCACTAAAAAGAGAAAAAAGCACAGGTGATCTCAGCAAACCAAACAGGCTGGCAGGTCATGGAACACTTCTACGGTGGAAGACCAAAGAATGCTCACCAAAGAAAAAACCCAAATGACGTGAACGTGTCAGAGACTACCATCTGCAGAATATGTCACTAGCCGAACTACAGACTAAAAAATGTTAGGTTATAGTTAGCTAAAAAGTCTAAAAAAGTTCTGGATAGATTCATATTATCATGTACAAGTGATTGCAAAAGGACAGTTTGGAGAAAATAATATTTAAGATTTACAGCATATCACCTCATCTGTGAAACATGGTGGGGTTGTTATGGTTTGGGCATGTATAGCTGGCACTAGAACTGGCTAACCTGTCTAAATCGATGCAGCAAAATGTATTCTGAAGTGTACAGAAACACATTGTCTGCTCAAGTACAACCAAATGCCTCCAAAAACACAAACAGGATGGTGTTTTATTATGCAGTAAGACAATGACCCAAAACATACTGCCATAGAAACTAGGATGCTTTTCAGGACCAAACAGGAGTAATGTTCTTGACTGGCCAATGTGGCCATGCCAATCTTCAGATTGAAATCCAATTGATCATGAATTGATGTATTATATTTATACAAATATATATACAAAAATACAAATAAAAGCTGACAAGCTATACCTTGTAGTAAGTGTTTGATTTCTTTAAACTTTAAACTTTAAATCATTGCAAAGTGCTTTGAGTTGCATCCGTGTACGAAAGGCTCTATATAAATAAAGTTTCACTTCACTTCACTTCACTGTTCCTACACGTCAATACAAAGCCTCTCTCTCTAACTGTTTTTTTTCTCATGTTCTACTGGAGCTTTCTTGTGGTGACACAGTTTTGATGAAGTTGCTATCTAACCACTTCCTGTGAAAACCAGACAACTACTTCTCTATCATCAGAGTTGTATTTTGCCCACCTCATCAACATTGTGTGTCATTCTATTCAGTTTGATTTTATTAACTTTATTGGCATGATAAACAAACACGATTCAAAGCCTGAGCATGACAAATATTGATGCAATTCAAGAGCTGTACACACCCTTAACAATCACTTAACAGTGTGGCATCTTATCAAACATTTGTATGTGTGTGAGAGCAAATTCTGTGCATGGGTGGGATAGAGGATGTGTGGTGTGTACCTATACATGTCAGTCCATATTATGAAATGTATCAACTTGTTCTCATGGTGCCGTAGCCTACACTCTACATTTAAATTCATTTAAATGTATTTTTTGTTTCCTGACATGATTTATTCTTTTTCAACCATGAAATGATTGAAAGACATCATTCAACATTTTTGTTCTATTATTTTTTAATTAGTCCGATGTAGTCCACCATGGTTGAGTATCTGCACCATTTTGGTGAGAGAGAGGAACAGCGAAATTGAACAAATATTCATCCCTGAGGGAGAAAATATCCATTGCAGCCGTTTAATGTTCACCCCATTGTATATCATATATCAACAACCTGAAGTCATTTTCTCTACCTGAGGTTTTGGAATGTAGTGGTCTCTAACATTACAGTAATGACAACATACTGTACTTGAGATATGTCTGTTTTTCAAAGAGGCATTTGGGATCGTGGGTTTTGCAGACGCTGATACAGTAGCAATACGTGACGTTAGAATTATAAGGTTCTATCTCCATTTTTGTCAAAATTGAGTTTTTTACATAATCTGATCCATTAGGTGTTTATTAATGCCTGTGTGGTGTTATTTTTAAAATGTTGACATTTTCGAGTTAGTAATTCATAAAATACAAAGGTTCCATCTCACAAAACATAATGGAATGTAAAAACTTTGACGCTCAATATCACTGAACTACCCTAAACGGAGATAGAACCGTATAATTCTAAGCTCACGAATTGAGAGTGAACATTGTAGAGAAGAGACTCTGCCAGTTTAAATTAAGCAGAGCTCATCGGTGGGCAGGGTGATATGGTGTTCAGCCAAGGCTAAACCAAGTCAGACAGACTGGAGGAGGTGGGTCTCTCTGCAGCCTCACCCATGGTGAAGAACTCTGCCCAATTCTGCCAGAAGCCACGTGAGTAGAGCCCCGTGTCGACGAGGAGGCCACACAGACGAGTCTGGCCGGTTTTGTTCCGCAGGGCAAGCTGTGCCTCCCGCTCCGTGACGTTGTAGCTGATATTGACGACTTGCAGCAACAGCAGGTGTAGTAATCCCCCGGTGACCATGCTGCTATACCAGGCACAAGTGAAGCATAGTGCAGAGCTGGAAAGATATAGTTCATAAGCTGTTAAAATACTACGTACTAAATACAAAAATAAGTCTTAAAAAAAAGTCGTTTTTTGTATCCTCTGATACTTCTACATTCTACATTACAGTTGATAACTATCTGGTACCAAATAATATACAGTAGCGGTGCTTGTTTCCATGACTCCCTGATGAAGATGATGATGTTGATTATTATCATTATTACTGTTATTACCATGCAATTATGTCATTAGCATTTTTGCCATGTATGTACGCTTGTGTGTACCTGTACTGATTGTAGACCCCAGGGCAGTAAAGCAGGGCGGTCAGTAGGTATTGTCGGGGACACACACTGCTCAGCACCAGACTGATCCCATACAGAGAGGTCAACAGGAAGATGACGAGGGTCAGCAGGAAGCTGCGATGATTGGCCTGGCCCACACAGCTGTTTATCCTGCCTCAGCAGACACACACACACACACACACACACACACACACACACACACACACACACACACACACACAGAGGGACAAGACACTGTAGTACCAGTCTTACATCCCCTCAATACTACCACCCTCAGTACATCTTTGCATGTCTGCAGGTGGGAGAGCACAATTTGCAGATAGTCTAAGTGTGTTGGGTTGTTTTGGTGCATGCTACAGTATTTACTAAATCCCGTACGCAACAGATTGTCCTGGTTTGAGGTCAGGTGGCGTCACCCTGCTGAACGGTGAACCCCTGTGGGCTTTGCACATGTCTCTACAGCCTGGTCTGATCTCGTGACGTCATTTTGGCCTGAAAGTGTGAGAGTTCCTGTCCTGAGATGGTTCAGTGTGATAGAGAACTGTTTGTGCTTAAAAGGCCCAATTCAACTATGTTTATGGTAGTTGTGGTTATACAGTGTCTATCTAGGCTAAATCCTGTCTCTTGGTTTATGAGTTTGCACGCCAGATATACTGATACAGTGCCCTCCATAATTATTGTAAATAAGAAGCATTGTGTCTTCTTTTTCGCTCCTGCAGTTTGATTTAAAATCCAAACTGTTGGAATATAGAGCTTAAAGAAGAGCTTAAAATGCTTCCTCTTTCCAATACTTATGGAGGGCACTGTAAGAAAGACACATTTGCCACGGTCTAGTTGTTGAGTAGTTTGAATCAATCCGTCTGGACATCCCGCCTCTGCCAGACGAATGACATAATAAATGACTCCCAAATAACCCCCCCCAAAACAGACACAGGTATTTCATGGGAACCAACCAGATACAATGGTGGTCCAGGCGCTGGACACAGGCTCCACAGATCCTGCAATGTCCTGCCCGCGGGGGGCGCATCACTCTGCACACAGGACACCTGCCCCCCTTCACAGTCCGTGGCTCTGCCTGCCTTTCCGCTGCTCCTCTCTCAGCGGTGGCTGACCCCACCGGCTGGCCAGCTCTACTACGGTCAGCAGAGTCTTGCTCAGGCAGTTTGTTCGAATCGTCGACGACGACGCTGCTTTTGTGTGAGTCAGCCAGGGACGGCTTCACAAAGCCCGGCCGCCTCTTGGTGTGCACAAGGCAGACCAGAGTGAGAACCATACCCGCCGTCACGGTCGACAGCTGCAGCTGAGTGACGTCCCCGCGAGGGAAGATCTCCGTGATGAAAAGGAAGTACATGTAGGCTAGGGAGAACGGGGCCAAGGTGAGGAAGAAGAGGGTGCGTCGTTTCTTCCGGTGCGTGGCGTAGTAGTACCAAAGCACCAGGCCAGGCAGTGCCGTGAGAATGATGACGCCCAGCAGGAAGTGCAGCGCTGCCACCTGCAGTAGAAGAGGAAGGAGCACCAAAGCTGGGACCATAGAGATCTCCACCTGCCTATCCCCTGACAACAGTGGCACCGCCAGCCGGTCCATCGCCGCAGCGATCGCTGGAGACAGTGAGTGGAGCTTCTGAGGCTTGTCCTTTAGCCATCTAAAAAAAAAAAGAGGGTGATAGAGAGAGAGAGAGGGAACGAGACAAGAAAGAAGGAAGGAAGGGGGGTTTCGTTTTAAACATGGAGTGAACCTCTCGATCCTCTGACCCTCCTCTCGACCCCCACCCTCTCACCTGTTGCAGGCTTCGTCCAGATCCTCGCAGTCGCAGCCACATCCATAGTGATTGACATCACACTCACAACAACACATCGGGTCACCAGGCTCAGGAGGCTTAAACTTTTCCCACTTCATTATGGGTTGTTCAGAACCGCTTAGAGTTCCTGTACAAACAAACAGCAACAGAGAGAAACAGTCAAACCACATAACTATCAATGTGATGGGATGTCACTTTCCATAAGACCTGAAGTCAACTGCCACTTCTGTTTTAGATTGATTAGGATCCCCATTGTTTCTGGGTTCCCCACACTGTATATGTCTTGCTTTTGAGAGCTTTCCGTTAACGAGAACCTTCTGTGTTCTATTAGTCAGGTAGCGTTCTATCCATCCTAAGGCAGATGGAGTAAAGCCATAACACTTGAGTTTCCTTAATAGCAAGTTATGATCAATGACATCAAAGGCAGCACTGAAGTCTAGTAGTAGGTTACACGTGAGGTTACGCATAGTTGAGTGAACTACGGTTCAATGTTTTGTCCTGGATGATGCATCTCTAAGCATCATAATAACATTGATTAAGCCATTTACTGGTAGCTTGTTCTCCCACGGACAGTTCATCGTCATGAAGACAGCATTACACTTAAATTATCTGAAGGTCTCCATTACTTGCATGAACTCACCCCCCCCACTCCCCTCTCCATCTGTCCGCTCTCTCTCTCTCTCTCTCTCTCTCTCTCTCTCTCTCTCTCTCTCTCTCTCTCTCTCTCTCTCTCTCTCTCTCTCCCTCTCTCTCTCTCTCTCTCTCTCTCTCTCTCTCTCTCTGTCTCTCTCTCTCTCTCTCTCTCTCTCTCTCTCTCACACACACACACACACACACATTTTCAGTCTCATTAAAGTGGCGGAGGGAAATAGGTCTTTAGTTAATTGAATAATTAAATGGCTTTTAACAAGTTCCACAACGCAATACATTCCCCTCAGTACTAATTTCACATTTATAAATTAGGCCACTATGTCCTCAGAGACGACCTATCTGGGCCAACCAAACCCAGGTCCCCAACTCACTTAGCAGTATGTATTGACAGAATGTACAGCGGGTGATTGGAGATGGAATGTACAGCTCGAAGCGGTTGACAACTGTCGTTGTCATCTTATAGCCTCTATCAAATATAGCTTCATGACTGTGAGTCGATTAGAGTTGCCCTACCGTTGGGCTTACATATGGATTGACTAAATTCGCCTTTAATAAGTGAGTTTGAAGTCAAATATAATGCCGAACGCATTTGAAAAAGAACAGGTTGAATTAATAATTGGACTAATAAAAGTTGATTCATTATACTGTATAACCCTTACCCTAACCCTAACATAATTAACATAGGCAAATATGTACTAGCATACCAGTATTGCAGTTGAGGATGACTTATGTTGCAGAGACAATGTTCATAGTGTATGTATCGACATGCTTGTATGGATTTGTGTGTGGAATGGATATGCAATTTACAAGGAAGGTGTAATGGTATATGAATCTCCTTTAAGTATTTTCGATTTGGGTTTTAAATTATTTATTTATTTTAAGTAAAATAAAAAATAAAATAAAAAATAATAATAGCCTCATTTAATAATGTCTGTGGGATGTTCAAGTATTCACAAGCACCTTCCATTATAATTAGGATACACAAAGCGATATTAACCACTCACGTTCGTAATAATGGACTGATGCTTTTCCTAAATAAAACTCCTCTCGAAGATAACCAACCTTTTGTTTTCCAGGCAAGCTATTTGATGTCTTCTTTCGTCTATGTTCCAATGTAAGCTTATTCAGGAGAGATGCCGTTAACTGGGGTCACTCCATGGCCGTGCAATCAGGTTCACAGGATTAACCTATAAGGTCGAACATTACTTGGTCAAGAGACCGAAGTAGCTGCCAACTGCAAGAACTTATTCCAAATATCCAAGTTGAAGAACTTTTTCTCGCAATTTTCCCGGTCAATTTTCAAAAAAATATAATTTTCTCCAAGTCCTCCCTATTCCGTTGGTGTAGGCTACTTGAGAAAGGAGTCCGTTAATGGCTAAGGTCCGGTGACAGTGTTGAAAAAGGAAATGGGCATGCTTGCAGTGTCTCTGGCAGCATGGGAGGTGGGAGTGCGCATTTCACCAATTCCCACAGGGACTGTCGCTACAGTGCTTTCGAATAAAAAACTGAAACCCCCCAAGACATATAAACACTGAAATTAAATGAACATATCTCTAATTCATTCAATGAAATTGACATCCTGTGGAGGACTCAGGGAGCAGCACCTGCATCTCAGATCAGTTGAAGAGTATAGTCTAGTTGTCAGTTTGTCTCTGTCATTATAGCTACATGAGATCATCAACTATTTTCTATCCATTGCCACTGACTGCTGCACTTGTATGTTGATCGTTTAATATGTGCACTTGAATCATTGTGCAAGGTCTCAATAGAAATAAATGTACTGTATTATCAAATCAAAAACAAACTCTCCCTCTCACACCGATGAATTGTCTATAGCACCTATTTGTGCCATGGGTTACACTCACTCACTAGTCTCAGTTGCGTGCTCTTGCTTTAATTTTAAATGATTAAAACTAGTCTGATACCATTTGGGTTTTATAGCTTCAGTTTCCGACGTTTAGGTTTTGCTTTGCAGTCTCACTACTTCTAGCTGGTGTGTCTGTAGCAGGGCTCCATGAAGAGGGATTGGCATAGTTGTCCCCCTGCATCATGGCTGTCTGATAACAGTGAGGTGTGAACAAGCCCACTGATAACCCAACACAGATGAGTGGGGGTCAGTGGGGGAGACATGAGACAGGCAGTTATGTTTTGAATGAGAGGATCCGTGGGACAGCCCCACCCTTCGGTATCATATTTCTATGCCGTTGCAATCGGACCTTTCCTCTTTGCTCACTCAGAAGACTCCAGAAGTAACTCCCTGTAACTGAGACTAGCTCTATGTGGGCGTAGTGCACTGTTGGAATTACCTGGATGTGTTTGATAATGTCTGAAATTACCGTAAATGTCAGTTAAATGTCAGCAGAAATAATGGTAAATAGAGGCCATGCAGTTGTTATAGAGAGAACACATTTCGAAATGTGACAAATATTGAAATCACAATCAAAACCCAAATGACATATCTGAGCCAATGCCTAGGTGTGCGTTAACTGCAACAAAGAGCAGCCAGCAACAAGTCACAGACAGGCTTTCTCACATGCACATGATAACATGATGTAGACACATTTGTATCCGTTTACATGTTATTTGGACTATAGTGATATGAACACATTTACATACCCCATTGACTGGAAATAATACATACACATTTCATAATACAGTAGTTTTCACTTCTTCATGAGAGACCGTGACGATATATCATACTGTGAAATACACACACACACACACACACACACACACACACACACACACACACCCACACCCACACACACACACACACACACACACACACACGCACACACACACACACACACACACACACACACACACACCCTAGAGTGTTCTCAGGAACATGGTTCCTCTCTATGCATCCTTCCCTCCCTCTGTACTGATCTGAAACGAGAAGATAAATGAAAATAATATATAGTCTTTGCTTTCACTTTGACCTGTCCTGTGTATTCAGAAGAGCATGGATGTCAGAATCCATCGCTTTTATTACCCTTCCAGTGCATTTCACCAGGAGCCTGATTGCTTGGGGGAAACAGCTGTTTGTCAGCCTCTGGGTTTTAGCCCTGAGGCTTCGGTACTGTTTCCCCAACGGCAGTAGCTTGAACAGTTTCTGATTGGCTGGGGACTCTAATGATCCTGAGGGCCTTTCTGACACACCATTTCTTGCAGGTGTCATGAATGGAGGTTAGCCCACAACCGCTGATCTTCTCAGCTGTCCGCACTACCCTTTGCAGTGCTTTGTGGTTTTGGGCGGTGCAGTTCCTGTACCAGGCAGTGATGCAACCCGTCAGAATGCTCTCGGTTGTGCCTCTGAAGAAGGCCCCTAGGATCTTCGGTTCTAAGCCGAACTTTTTCAGCTGCCTGAGATGGAAGAGGCGATGTTGTGCTTTTTTCACCACCTGGTTGGTGTGTTCATACCAGGTGAGGTCACTTCTGTAGGCCATCTCGTCGCCGTCAATCACTGTTGTGTCGTCAACGAACTTGATTACCATGTTGGAGCTGTGAGTGGCCACACAGTCTTTGGTGTACAGGGAGTAGAAGAGGCGGCTTAGTACACAGCCTCGGGGGGCTCCTGTGCTGGTGATCAGTGGGGCGGAGGTCTTAAAGCCCATCTTCACCACTTGTTTACCGTCCGAAAGGAAGCCCAGGCTCTAGTTGCATAGGCTGGGGTCGATGCCTAGGTCCCTGAGTTTGCTGTCGAGTCTGGAGGGGACTATGGTGTTGAATGCTGAACAGCTTCCTCACATAGGAGTTTTTCCTGTCAAGGGGGGTGAGGGCTGAGTGGAGTGCCGTGGCAATGGCGTCATCTGTCGATCTGTTTTCTCGGCAGGCAAATTAGTGGGGCTTTGCTTTAGCTGTGACTCTATTTCTTTGCCGTCTAGACGACTAGATCGCATGATTGGAGGTGACGTTTTCAGCTTGTGCTTGTAAGCGGGCACAAGGAGCATTTGTGGTGTCGTGATCTGATTTACCGAATGGTGGGCGGAGGAGGGGTTTGTAGGCCTCCCAGAACTGCATACATGTGACACGTTCTAATGCTTTGGTCCGAAGAATTTGGGTAATACCCTTTTCAGCGTCGCTCTGTTGAAGTCTCCAACCACTATTAGAGGGGCCTCTGGGTGTCTGTTAGTTCCGTAACAGTGACTTAAGTGAGACATTCGTGTCGGCTTGTGGTGGGATATAAACTGCTATGCCGGGAAGGAAGTGGTGGTCTAGTGGATAGTGAGTTGGACTTGTGATCGGAAGGTTGTGAGTTCAAATCCCGCCTGACACCACACCACTACTAGTGTGCCGTTGAGTAAGGCACTTAGCCCTCAGTTACTCCAGGGGGAATGTCCCTGTAATTCGCAAAATAAGTCGCTTTGGATTAAAAGCGTCTGCTAAATGGCAAAATTAATTAAAATTAAGGAAGTAAGGAGGGAAAGAAGGAGATAGACAATTGAGTTGTACACCTTAACTGTCCCTCCTAAGACCTCTTCATCCCCTCTACTGTGTTAATGTACAGACATGTGTCTGTGTTTGCACTGCGAAAACACACTAGTGTTATAAATGTTCTCTAAACACTTGAATCTTTGTCTAGTCTCGTCAATTATAGGCAAGGCAAGTGAAGATACATTTAGTCTTGGGTTTTGTCTTACCAGCTCACCTCGTAAAAATGAGACGATTGACAATATCAAAAACATGCTTGCACACACATATAACGTGCAGTTTCTCTACTGTAAAAAAAAGAAAAAAAGAATCCTAATCCTTCATTCTACTAGCATTATGACTGCGTCAGGCCCTAGCATAGATTACTTTTTCTTGTGATGACTGATGGATAGATGATTCACTTATTTAGACAAATGTATTTGTTACTTTGGATAAAGGCGTCTGCTACATTACATTTAAATTTTTGCCTTATTCCACTTAC
>NC_137693.1:6397173-6412173 GCF_963989245.1 Nansenia antarctica | reverse complement strand
TGCCAGCATGTACCAAGTCGACCCTAGCACCTAACCCTAACCCTAGTTTTCCCACATGTACCGTATTCCCACATGTACCGTAACATATACACTGAGTAATTCCATCCTGTTTTCTTATCTTCACAGGGTGAGACCAGGACAAATATCTATCTATATCCCTTTAGTTCCTGTTTTCTTCTGGTGTCACGAGGATCAACTGATTCACTGCTGTGAGACATTTCTCTTCTTCTCTTTTCTCAACTGCACCCTTGCTTCTGTTCCTGCCTGGCAAGATGATTCATGTCTCATCCGTCTGAGGGACCAACTCCATTTCTGGACACTATTTGTGGCACCCTTCCTCTGTGTGTATGTGCTTGTGTGCCTTGCTTTGCTTTGTCTTGATTTCTGTGAGTTTATGCATTTCAGAATACTAAGCGTATGTTTTCTGGTTATTTAGGTTTTTGGACGTTTTCCATAGGAAGAAATGTTTAACTAAGAAACATGGCTTATGTTATGTGTAATGCTAACTGCTCAATGGCATCTAAGGATTCAAATAGCCAGAGGAGGAACCATACAACTGTGCTAGGAGTTTCCGCTAGCGTAACTACGGCATTGTCTTCAAGGCATTCTGAGTTTAAGTATATATGTGTCAGAGAAAAAAGTAAAATTGTTTGAAAAGTCTGCTTGCTTTTAAATTTCAACACATTTGAGTCAATATATGAATTGCACGGCATAAGAGTATTTGCTCTACATCGGTAAACCTGGCCACATGATGTGTATATCTACAAAAGACTTTCAGCAGAGAAAGATGCCAAGGAAACACGATTTATTCCCATTCATTTATTTTCAGAGAGACTCAATACAATATATATGACATAAATATACCAGAATGATTGAGACAATAGAGTTCTAATACACAGATAATCTCACACATCTTCACAAAAACGACATCATCATTAACATCAACAACATCACTGTATCCACACAGAGAAAATCGGAGGAAGAAAAAAAAAATACATCACATCTGAGAGGCAGGAAGAGGACCTGAGCCTCTAACCTCCTGAAATAAAACATGGTGCCTCTGTCCCTTTACCCCTGTGTGCATTCCCATTTTTATTAACAATCTCTATTGGTATTGCTCACAACCGACAGGCCCTGGAAGATGATGACACTCCACTGCAAACCCCCCCTTCGTCACAGCTAGTAGTTAAGTGCAAGTGTAGCACCTGACGGGGGCCCACTGATTCTCGGCTGCAACGAGGGGGTAATAGTTACTCTGTGCTCATGGCTTTAGAAAGGGGGCTGATGGGTCAAGACAAAGCACGTCCGCGTGATATGGTGGAGCTGCTGTGGGTGTTGCTGCTACAAAATGTAATGGACTGTCTTCTCCATGTGAGATTTGGTATCAATGAATTCAAGTTTAAACCCAGAGAAATATATTCCAGTACCGCCTTTGCACGAGGCAATATGGTAGAAAAAAGAAAGAAAATATAACATGGGTGTGTGATGAATAGTGTTGGAATGTGGAGGTGGGGTGGGGGGGGCGGTAAACAATTAGGAATGACTGGAGGTGTGACAGCAGCGAGGACATAATGGCCTGAGCAGACATTCACAAACAGGGGGGGCCACTGAGACACTGCACTGCACACTGGGGGGCTGGGAGGGCTTTGAGAGGAGACCCAGAGGGGAACAGCCTACTCCTCCAGAGAACGGAAGGCGTTCTGCATGTCCTCCAGCAGCTGGGCGTAGTCCGCCTTGATCTTGACCTCGCCCTCCTTCACTGGGTCCTGAAACAAAACAACAACAACGTCAAAACACAAAGACACAGGGGCGCTTAGGTGGCGTAGCGGGTTAAGCGCTGACCATGTAACCGCAGGGTCCCCGGTTCGATTCTGGCCGGGGACATATCCTGCATGTCATCCCTCCTCTCTCTCTCACCCATCCTTCCTGTCTAAATCTTCACTGTAACTGTCAATAAAAACGAAAAAAAAAATATGAGTGGGACTGCCCCACTCAGAAAAAAATAACTTGAAAAAAACCAACACAAAGACACTCGCGTCACACGAGATTCCCACAGATTGCACGACCAAAGAGGAGTGCGTGTCTGACACAGATGAACGTGATTAAAGAGGCTGAACGTGTTCACGTGCAGTACGGTACCTTGAACTTCATTGAGCTGATCTTGTAGAGGATCTCTCCCATATGCTCCCGGATCATAGCCCAGGTGATCCTGTTGTCACTCTGGGCGGTGGTCTCCACTGCATGTCGCGCCATGTCGTAGAACGCAATCATGTTAGAGAGGATCCCCACTGTCTTGTAGAAAGGACAGAACCTTTGGAAGGGGGGGGGTAAGAAGAACACAACAATTGAAATCATTATTAAGCCAATCACGTGTGATTACTGTCAATCAGTGTGATTACTGTCAGTGACACCGACGTTTGTGTTCTCATCTCACCTGTCATATGGGGTATAACCGTTTTGTTGTAGGAAGTCATCCTTGAGGAGTTTAGCCACCTCCAATGTGATCTTGTCAGACTCAGCTAGAGATGCCTATTATCAGGATGACAGGAAGATGGTAGGAATCAATCAATCAATCAATGCAGAATATGAAACT
This sequence comes from Nansenia antarctica, assembly GCF_963989245.1. Lineage (NCBI taxonomy): Eukaryota > Metazoa > Chordata > Actinopteri > Argentiniformes > Microstomatidae > Nansenia > Nansenia antarctica. The sequence continues at coordinate 6,409,580 of NC_137693.1, read as the reverse complement.
AATTATTGTTCTACTGCCCCTTTCTGTCATTGTCTTTTTAAACTACTTTTTGCTTATATATATGTTACGGTACATGTGGGAAATCGGTACATGTGGAAAAACTAGGGTTAGGGTTAGGGTGCCAGCATGTACCAAGTCGACGTAGCACCTAACTCTAACCCTAGTTTTCCCCACATGTACTGTATTCCCACATGTACCGTAACATATATATGTTACAGTTAATTTCCTGTATGTGAGAATATACAATAAAAATAATTCTGATCTGATCCTGATAGCGTTAACTCTGTCTTACCTTGCCCACAAGCTGCACGATCTCAGCCAGATCCTCCTCCTCCTGCAGGATCTCCTTGGCCTTGGTGCGCAGGGGCACAAACTCGGGGAAGTGCTTGTCGTAGTACTCGTCCAGGGCACGCGTGTACTTGCTGTAGCTGATCAGCCAGTTCACTGAGGGGAAGTGCTTCCTCTGAGCCAGCTTCTTATCCAAACCCCAGAACACCTGACAACAGACAACAAGAAAGAAAGTCAGAGAGACAGACAAACAGGATAGATACAGACGGGAGTGGGGGATCTGGGGGGTATTCCATCAACGTCACTAAAGGAAAATCCAGGCTTATTTTGATATTTTGATAATCAAAAATAAGCTTGGATTTTCCTTTAGTGACGTTGATGGAATACCCTCCGGGTTGGTAAAGATGAACTTTACCAGACTGGAAGTATTTGGGATGGTGTTACCTGTACGATACCCAGTGTGGCTGAAGTGACGGGATCAGAAAAGTCTCCACCAGGGGGCGACACACTGGAAGGAAACAACAAAAGCTCAAGTCATTCCTCACGCCACACGGTGGCCCTTTCTGTTTAAATATGTTTTTAGGACATTTCTGCTTTAATGGGATAGAGACAGTAGAGATTGACAGGAAGGATGGGTGAGAGAGAGGAGGGATGACATGCAGGATATTCAATGAATCGAACCAGGGACTGATTACATGGCAGGCAGGCGCCTTAGTGAACTACGCCACCCAGGCGCCCCGAGTAGCCCTCTTCATTGTTACATCACCGTTACATCGAAACATGATCCCTTGCCTCCTCTATTCCGTCCTCCACTTGCTTCCTACTCAAAACGCATAGGAGGAGAAGATCTAGGATCCTCCCCTTAGATGGTCTCCTCCAAAGTTTTTTTTTTTTTTTTTAGAAGAAGTGAGACAGGGGAGAGGGCGCAAGGAATCGAGTTTCTCAACAATTGAGAAAGAGCCTCTGTATTCCACTGTAATACAGGATCTAAGGATCCATGGAAGCTCAAAGAGACCACGTACAGCAGGTGTCAGGTATCGAGCGGGACTCTTTAACAGGAGTGGAGAAGGTTCCCCCTGCTGGTAGACAGATGTACTACTCACGCTCCCACAATACTGACGCTGCCCTCTCGCTCGGGGTTGCCCAGGCACTTCACCCGGCCGGCGCGCTCGTAGAAGGAGGCCAGCCTGGCCCCCAGGTAGGCAGGGTAACCGCTGTCTGTGGGAAAGAGCACACTGATGTTGTTTTTTCGATTGGCTCACAGTGAGTGACATGTTGCTTTGATGGGCTTGATGACTCACCAGCAGGCATCTCAGCCAATCGTCCAGAGATCTCCCTGAGGGCTTCGGCCCATCGGGAGGTGGAGTCGGCCATCATGCTCACGTGGTAGCCCATGTCTCGGAAGTACTCAGACAGTGTGATTCCTGCAGAGGCACGGTGTATAAATCAAACCCGGAAGCACAGACACAGCAAAAACGTTTACATTCAGTTTTTTGGCATTTAGCAGGCGGCTTTATCCAAAGCGGCTTTACAACAAAATAGATTTGACTAAGTAAGTGAATCATCTATCCACCAGTCAGAGCAGTCATAGTCATATGCTCAGGCCAGGGGCTGTTGGCAGGCGTAATGCTAGAAGGAGGAAGATTGCTGCATCCACGTAGAGGCGGTGGTGCCAGTCGGCCAGCAGAGGTGGAAGGGCGGAGTGAACAGGCTGGTGTTTGGGGGGTGACTATTGGCTGGTGTTTGGGGGGTGACTATTGCTTGCAGGTAAGAAGAGGTTGCTTCCACCTTCTACTGGGTCGTAGGCGAGCACCAGGGTCTTGAATCTGATGCGAGCTGCTATCGGGAGCCAGTGAAGGGTGCGAAGGAGAGGGGTAACATGGGAGAATTTGGGGAGGTTGAACTCCAGACGAGTGGCAGCATTCTGGATGAGACGCAGAGGTCTGATGGCATAGGCGGGGAGCCTGGCCAGGAGTGCAAAATCTGTTTTTTTATGCATTTTCTTCCTGTGAACTGCATTATATTGCGTGCATGTATGAAATGTGTTTCACAAATAAAGTTTTATTTTATTCAATTGCACCAAATGATTAGCAGCTAGCTACAGGAACAGAAGCTGTTGTCTTGAACGTGATTGGCTGGTACCTGTGTAGATGGAGGCCTCTCTAGCAGCGACGGGCATGTTTGAAGTGTTGGCCACAAGAGCGGTTCTCTTCATGATGCTCTCTACCTTTCCATCCACTTCCATTGTAAGCTATGAGGCAGAGACAAATATAACCAATCAGACTGCTGGCAAGTCAACACACAACGATATGTCAAACATCCCTATGTAGCTTATTAAACTTCCTTAACATACTGTCAATCTCTTTGACTTCATGTTGTCCGTCATAGTCATCTTCAACATGGACACTCACTAACCTCAGGGAAATCACGTAACACTTCAGACATCTCATTCCCGCGCTCTCCACAGCCTACGTAGACGATGACATCACTGTTGGAGTACTTAGACAGGGACTGTGAGATCACCGTCTTGCCACATCCAAAGGCTCCTGGGATAGCAGTGGTCCCTCCCTGGACACATCTGTGTACAGATACAGAGACAGAACCGTACACAGAACATGGTGCGTCAGTGGCTTTAGTTTCTAGCAAATCACTTTCCAACATTTTCTTTTAAGGTAGACAGCCTTGAGAATGAAGGAGAGGATATAAGGTGAAAGTGGGTAAACCGGTTTTATTGTTTTCTTTATTTAAAAGGATGTGAAGAGAATTATACTCACGGGAAGAGGGCATCCAGCACTCTCTGGCCAGTAAGCAGAGGATGATTGGCAGGAAGCTTCTCTGTGACCGGACGAATCTGTCGTACTGGCCAAACTTGGAGCATGGTGAACTTCTCCTTTATACCCTCAAACTCCAGTTCCAGCACCACATCCTAACACACACACACACACGCGCACACACACACACACAGACAAAATGCAACAAAACATTGGGGTGAGAAAGTGGGGTTTTGATAATCACATCCTCATAGAATTATTGATCAGAAGATATGGTTTGGTTTACTCTTGAGGACACTCACAGAGACATCATAGTGTCCGGGCGGGGCCAGGTAGGTGACTGTCCCTCTGTTACGAGGTGGACACATCAGCTTGTGTTTGATCAGGGAGTTCTCAAACACCGTGCCGTAGATATCCCCACCTGTTATGTGACTGCCAACCTGCGGATGAAGAAAAAAACAGACTTAGTTTCACGAGATGGAACATATTTCAGAGGGGACAGAGATGTGCATTGGAGCGCACGCATACTCTCTCTCATTCTCTCTCCTTACCCGAAGATTCTGGCCAGGTGAGTACTCCCACTTGATGTCACGGTTGAGGGCTCCGATGTTGACTCCTCGGGGGATGTAAATACTTTGGGTAAGGTCATTGATGTCTTTTAGGGGACGCTGGATCCCATCAAAGATGGACCCCATGCATCCTGGCCCCAGTTCCACAGAGAGGGGCTTTCCTGTCCGGAGGACAGGGTCTCCGACAGATACACCCGCTGTAGCGCCACATTCAGGAAAACAAACTCACACAGTATATGCCAGACATAGGCTGGAAGCAGGCAGGCAAAAGTGTCAGTGAGCTTGGTATGTAGGGTAAATACATCAAGAATGTAAAGACCATCAAGGGAAGGTGTAAGTGGGTCAAGCTGTGTAACAAGTAGGTGGTATGGCTGTCGAAAAAGATACATGTCTCCTCATAGACCTGTATGGTGGCCATGTCTCCCTCCAGACGGATGATCTCTCCCACGAGCTCACTGTGGCCCACACGCACCAGCTCGTACATGGCTGCTCCTGCCATGGCGGTGGCTGTCACCACTGTTGGTGACACAGAACAGTTAAAAAAGCAATGTCATTCACAAGTAGCACAGAGGGCAAGACACTGACAGTCCAAAAATATAATCAAGAGTAGCAAAAACAGATTTACAACTTGAGCTGAAAACTGGCTTCTTGATTGTCCAAATGGAGATCAAGGAGTACAAACAATTGTATAATCATGGATTGTCTGTGTGAGTGTCGGTGAGTCACGGTTAGCCTAATCAGCATATGGGTGAATTTTGATTGCTACATGGAATTTTTCTGTGTGTGACATCTCCTTGGTTTTCATGACAAACTGAAGGCATCATCTATGATCTGATCACTGACCTGGACCAGATACTCCATGCACATATCCAAACTCGCTCTCCCTCTCCTCATCTCGGATTCGGGGAAGCTTGGAGGTGTCCATGATGACAACAGTGTGTTACCTGTCAAATACAAGAGTGGGACAAGAATGACGCCGATCCAGGAATAAGACATTGCAATGCACTAACGGTGATGACAATTACCTCCTTCAGACTTACACACAGGATCATAACACCCATGACAAAGGCACAGTCAGTGAATGTGTCTAGCAACAGTACTAATAGCTACTAAGCTTCGCAGCCATCTGTTCACAACACGCAGGAGTTAAACAAACACAGCCATGACACTAGTATATCAATATGAATGAATGAATGAATGAATGGTCTTTATTGTCATTAATACAGTACAGGTACCATACAACGAAATTTGGGAGGGGGGGCTCCCCTGGTGCTAGGAAAAAAATACTAAAAACAAGAAGGGAAAAGAGCTGGTTTACATAAATAAAGGCTATGTACACTATCCACTATACTATACTATACAAATAAAACACTATGCTATACCTATTCTAACATTTCCTATCTCTGAACCTTATGTACCCGAGGGTTGTCATATTGCACATAGTATTATTGCACATTCATTTAAAGTGTCGCAGTTTGCAGGTTTGAAATGTTCACAGTTGTGTTTCAGTGTTGCACTTGATTACAATCTAGTAGCTGCCATCAAATTGTCTAGATTGTCCAGTTGTCTAGATTGTCCATGACACTAGTATATCAATATAAATCACCTATTACATCATTCCAATCTGACTGTCTATAATACCAGTTGAAGCTTGACGCCAATGAATAGGATGTTTGGGGTGAGCTATGAGCTAGTTAGCGAGCTAGCTAAGCTGAGCTGTCAGGTGACGAGCGAAACGGCAAGGTAACCGATAGCAGAAGCGACCAATTCACACTTCTGTCCGTGGCTAAGCTAGGAATAATACATGCAACATGATTGAGAGCAAAACGGAATAAATGCGAGTAGCTTAATGTGCTTCGTGCTTCGTTTTTGGGTTACCTTATTCTTAGTATGCAATGGGTATCCAGGGTCCTTCAGAAATGTTATGGCCGAGATGGATGAGGAGCGAGGTTATGACTGGAGTGCGTGATCAGCTGACAGGCGCAAGACTATCTGGTGGGGAAATGTCCACCATTGTGGCTCCGTGAAGGCGAAAACGTTCAGAGGGAAAGATGGGATTGCAGGAGCCAAAATGGCGGAACAACGCGACAGTTTCCTCACTTCCTCTTTGGGCTGCTTTGGTGCGCGAGTGCGGCTGCGGCTACAATCCAATACGCATAATGTGACCTTCCTCGACTCCTTCCCTCCCTCGTGTCCTTTTATTAACGCCATCATGACGTGTCTTCAATCACAATTTAGCTGACTGTATTCTATTGATGCATTTAAGGAGGATAGACAGGATGAGAAAGAAAACCAAATCGTTGGTCTTAGCTTCAAATGTACAGTACATACACATCCAATATGCAGGTTTCCTATACTTTCTAAGCAAAAATACGGAATATTTGTGCCAAAATGAAATCAATGCAGCTGTATTTTTTTTAGATGTGTATATTGTATTTCGAGATGTGTGCATTGTATTTCGAGATGTGTACAACATTGCATTTCGAGATGTGTACATTGCATTTTCAATGGATGTGTACTTCTCTGAGACCAAGTTTGATGAATCCATCAAAGACCCAGAGATTGAAATAGTTAACTACACAGTCATCAGAAACGACAGGAACAGGTATGGGGGTGGTGTCTGCATGTACATTCACAACGATATTATCTTTAACACCCGTGATGACCTGAAACATGACAAATTAGAATCTGTTTGGGTTGAAATTATCTTTAACAAAGCAAAACCGGTGCTGGTTGGTACTATCTACAGACCTCCCGATCAGAATGATTTCTATGATATTCTTGAGGGATGCATGGATGACGTTGACTGTGTGGAAAAGATTCTTATTGGAGATTTGAACACGGACATGCTCAGAAATGAAGCATCCGTTTTCAAATCCTTCACTAGGTTTTCTGAATTACACGGTCTCCGTCAACAAATTACCAAACCCACTAGGGTGTGTATTTCTACTCAAACCACCATAGATCTCATTCTAACATCGGATGAGTCCAAAATCTCCAAGAGTGGGGTTATTGTATGTGGGCTAAGTGATCATTACATGATCTTTTGCACTCGTAAAAAACAGAAACCCAAGGCTGGCGGTCATAAAACTGTAACCACGAGATCCCTTAAATCCTATTCTAGTGAGGCTTTGAACCATAAACTGGAGAATCAAGACTGGTTAGATGAACTAAAATGCACACAGGTTGAAGAGGCATGGCTAGGTTTCAAAACCAAATTCCTAAATATTATTGACAGTATAGCCCCCATGAGAACCACCAGGGTTAAAACCCGATCGGAACCATGGATGAATTCGGACATTCTAAATGCTATGAAAGTCAGAGACCTAAAATGCTCTGAAGTTCAAAAATGCAAATCAAAATTAGTGAAACACTTAAACGAAGATCACAAAACCCACTTTGAGAAAATTAAAAAACAATGCAACAAACTATGCAATCAGGTAATTACCATGACCAAATCTGCTAAGAAAGAATACCTCGATAACAAAATCGAAGAAAACTTAAACAAACCACGTGACCTTTGGAAGCTACTTAATAGCCAACTAGGTTGCAGTCAAAAACTCAAAACCAGGTCTACAAACATCAGCATAAAATCTGGTGATTCTCTCCTTACAGACAAGCTGGATGTGGCTAAGTGCTTAAACACTTTCTTTACAACCATAGCCACTAAATTAGTTAACAATCTACCACCCCACTCAGGGCGTTATGGTGTAGAGCACATCCGTGCGTTCTACAATAAACTGGGTGTACGCAATGATGATTTTAAACTCTCCATGGTGTCAAACGATGAGGTGTTTAAAAAGCTAGGCGCTCTACACTCAGAAAAGGCCACGGGCCATGACAATATTCCAGCCAGATTTCTAAAAGACTCAGCTGCCTCCATTACCCCAATCATCACCCACATAATAAACCTCTCCATCAAACAGGGACACGTCCCCCTTGACTTTAAAATAGCAAGGGTAACCCCACTGTATAAAAAAGGAAGCGAATTAGACCCAGGCAACTACCGACCTGTTTCTATTCTTAATTCCATCTCGAAACTTATGGAAAAAATAGTTTATGAACAGGTCGATAGGTACCTTACCGAAAAAAAGCTGATGTATGAATTTCAATCAGGATTCAGAACATCCCATTCCACTGACACATGCCTCCTCTATTTGAACGACCACATCAACCATGAGGTGGACTCGGGCAAGTACTGCGGCATGGTCATGCTGGACCTCCAGAAGGCCTTCGACACAGTAGATCACCACATATTGTTAGACAAACTGAAAGCAATTGGGTTCGATAGAACATCGGTGAGCTGGATGCAATCCTACTTAGAGGGGAGGGAACAGGTGGTTAGTGTGAACGGAACACTGTCCCCCCCCCTCCCAGTGACCTGCGGCGTTCCACAAGGAAGCATATTGGGACCTTTACTGTTCCTAATATATGTGAATGACATGTCATCAGCATGTAATTGCAATTTGTTCCTGTTCGCGGATGACTCGGCTCTGCTGGTCTCTGACAGGGACATATTGCAGGTGGAAAAAGCGCTAAGCACTGAACTGAGTAGAATCTGCATCTGGCTAGCTGACAATAAACTATCAATACACCTAGGTAAAACTGAAACCATCCTATACGGATCCCCATCTAAACTCAGAAAGGCTGAACATTTTAAAATAAAAGTGGGTAACATTAATATCACAAGAAAAGAGGATATTACATACCTGGGCTCCATCTTAGAGGCAAATCTTTCCGGAGATAAAATGGCAGCAAAAGTAATCAAAAAAGTGAACCATAAAACGAGATTCTTGTACAGGATATCCTCACTTGTCAGTAAAAACACACTGAGGACCCTATCAGGAGCTCTCATTCAATGTCACTTCGACTATGCCGTAACATCATGGTACTATAGAACCACAAAGGCCCATAAAACAAGACTCCAGACAGCCCAAAATAAACTGGTTAGGCTTCTGCTAGGCCTCAACCCTAGGACACATCTAACCGCTGCTCATTTTTTGAGCCTTGATTGGCTACGAGTAGTTGACAGAGTGCAGCAGCTTGCACTGGGCCTAGTCTTCAAGATACGCTACACCACAAAGACACCCAAGTACCTGTCAACATACTTCCAAAAAGTGAACAACGTCCACACTTACAACACCAGAGGAAGCTCCACGAACCACGTTCAACCGCGTTGCACCACAAACAAGGGTTTAAACTCGTTTACAAACTATGCAGTAAAGATGTGGAACGCCCTTCCTATAATCTTAAAGGAGTGTAAAACACTGCCCACCTTCAAAACCACTCTCAAAAAACATTTACAGGAGGCTGCAATCCGTAACTGGACCCTCTAAAACAAAAATCAGATTAAAAGACCTGAACTACCCACTGTACATACTTTGTGTTTTGTCCCCCGCCCCCACCTGTGGTGTATGTCCCCACCTGTCCTACCCGCTGTACATACCTTATGTTTTGTTGTATTGTTCTTCCCATGATGGATGTATGTTTATCTTGTAGATAGTAATAGTTATTTGTCTGTATTATCTTGTAGATAGTACTAGTTTTTCTGTCTGTCTTACATGTAACGATGAATTGAGAATCAAGGACCCCAATTGAAATAAGCCAGTGGCTTTCTTGGGTTTTTATCCTGTTAGTTGACCTTGTATGTAATATGTACATTCATGTACCTACTTCTGCAAATCTTCTAATAAAGTTTTCAATCAATCAATCAATAGGCTAGGTGCACGATCTCACTACTTCCTGAAAGGCAACTGGTATGAACATATCCTGTCTCACTCTATTGGTTTAATTGATTAATCAGCTGTGCACTGTGTGTTCCAACGGTTTACCGCACAGCTGATTAATCAATTAAACCAATAGAGTGAGACAGGATATGTTCATACCAGTTGCCTTTCAGGAAGTAGTGAGATCGTGCACCTAGCCTATTGCATTTTCGATGTGAGTTTTGGCACGAATAAGCATGTGATGAAATTCTAGTCATGTTATAGGCTGGTCGGCTGGGGGAGTGGTTGTAACATTTCTGCAATGTAGGCTAATGTACACATCTCAAAATGTAATGTACACATCTCGAAATACAATGCACATCTCGAAATACAATACATATTGTTTTCATTTTGGCACAAATATTGCGTATTTTTGCATTGTATTTATTGTTACACATGTATTGCGTTTCGATGTGTGTGTTGTATTTCATTCTGGCGCGCTTCACCCTAGCTGATTACATGCGGAGCGGTGTCGTCGCGGAGTCATCTATGATGCTCTCCGTTAATGTCCCAGTCCCATGACTCAAATTATATGGAGAAAGGACCCATAGAGTACAACTTGTTCAGACTTCTTGGTGACGTGAGGCTCTGATGGTGCTCTCAAGACATGTATTTTTTATTTTTTAAACCTTCATTTTTGTAAAGACCATGTAAGACCATATAACCTAGGCTACTTTTGACATCGTTTTGATGAACTTTGATGTGCAGCAGGACACTTGATCATGTGCAGGGTCTACTTTGATCATCTTTTTGCTGTCGGAGTTTTCATAAGTTTGGCTTTGCTGGTGGGCACGACACATCAGAGGACACATGGTGAGTATTGCCACGGTTGGCGGGACGTGGAGTCTACCTGGCGAGAGGGCTTCCACTGTCCCGAGCGCCACGACCCGAAGGGAGCGCTGATCTGCTGCGGGACCTGCGACCTGCGCTACTGCTGCGCAAATAACGGAGCGCGACTGGATCAAGGAAACTGCGAGAACCACGAAGAGAGTTTACAGCCAGGCACTGCTAATGACGGGAATCATGCCATGAGCTCATGTAAGTCGTAAAGGCCTATGTTTACATATACAAATATAATATAATACATAAGTTCTCACTGTTGTTCATATTGTTTACTAGTAGGCCTATTGGATATTGGCTATGTGCATGGCGCAGTCAAGAATAGCCCCATGTCCAAACAATTATAGCTCCAAGTGAAGCCACATCTGGTTAGCTATATCTGATCTCCACCCACGAGAATCAAGTTAAGTCTTGATCTGCTGCCAATGGGCTTAAAATGTTTTCAATGAACAGCTGATTATTTGTGTTGGGCATAGCCTATTTCAGGAATTGAAGTTTTTTTTTCTCATCATAGCAAATCATTTGTAAGTTGGTACCTATTTGTAAGTAGGTATGTATCTGAATGGACTTGAGTGCATAATACTCTGGAAGGTCACTCATCCTTAGATTTTCACTCAATTGTTCCTCCTCTGCCCCCCTCCTACCCCTCTCCTCCCTCCCTCCCTGCTCACTGTACTTCCTGCTTTATCTACCAATGTGCCCTCTCTCTATTACCCTTGTAGTCCCTGTCTATGTTCCCTTTGTAATTGTGGGATCTGTGTTTGTGGCCTTTGTCTTTCTGGGTTCCATGGTGGCTATGGGTGTTTATCTGAGGCGCAAACACGACGACCCAGAGGGGACGAACCAGGCTGGGCCCCAAAGTGGGAGTGGAGAGCAGTCGCCGGAGACTGTGCCCATGACTGCCAGCACAGGGACATCCTGTGGATCTTCCACATCACTCTACCCTCCCAATCCTAACCAGGCCTCTACAACTATAAGCACACGGGTCCACCAAACCATACCGAGACAGGAAACTACCCCTATGACCGCACCTACCGCCTTACTCCCCTCCATGGGGTTTCCCACCCGTGTCAATGTCCACCCCGCCATGATTCAATCTATGTTTCATCCTTACATGGCTCAAATGACTCTGTACAGCACACAAGGAAATATCCGTCAAATCCAGTCTCCCTGTCCTCCTCTGAGCTATACCAGCACGAAACAAAGATATACTGAAGTGATCATATAAAATCAAATCTGACTTTGACCAAACACTCTACATATTTGAAGTCCAGAAGTATTCAGGTATTCAAAAATAATAATAACCACAAGCACAGGAAACAAAATGTAAATCTGAAGAAGACAATTTACAAATTCTGAAATGGAAAATGAATATGTTACTAGAAAATTTAAAATTGGCAGTCGTAGAAACTTCATGATTCAGATTCAGATTCAGATTCAGATTCAGATTCAGATAACGTTTACTGCCATTATGCTTGACACATATAGGAATTTGCTTTGGCATTACAGTAAGTGTGTTTATACTGATGATGTACTGTATATATCATTTGTTGTGCTCATTTTAATATTTACAATTGAATTGTTCATCTATTTCTCCTGTTTATTCTATAATAAATCATATTTGTGTTTAAGCTTGTTGTTCCAATAGAAAGACTGTCAAAATGAATACTTGTATTATTGATATCACTCTGTAATGGGAAGCTCATACAAGCTGATACACTTCTGCTACATCTGGTTATTATTTTCAGGTGTGTCATAAAAGTGTCATATCATACAAAGCTGGGTCCTGTGTATGGAACTACTGAATCCCAGGACACAGGAAATACCTCCGATGTGTTCAGTACTCCATCATCACCAGGATCTGAAAACTATGGTGATTGGACGGCTAATGATACAAACATGGGGTACTCTTGAGGATGCCTGGGATGTTTACCAAGAAGGAAACAGACATAATTGTGGAGGTAATGGCGGTATACCATTACGGTAAACATTACAGGGTAGGAAGCAAAGTGATACGTGGAGGATAAATGTGATAATGCAGGGTCTCAGTGTCATGGATAATGGAGGCATTAGTGGCTTGGGGGTTCTAAGTGGGTGAAGCAGTGGTTGTGTTGTATGAAAACATTGGGGTCAACAACTGTGGGTAACAGTCAGGGTAAATACTGTATTATGGT